>NC_080742.1:59770216-60073246 GCF_020826845.1 Diceros bicornis minor | reverse complement strand
TACAAAACAAGAATATAGTGTACAATGAAAGGGCAGAATGTAACAAACACCTTAACCTCTTATTTTGCAGGTTAGAGATACTGGTAATCTTCAGACTTGAAACAACTCTACATATTAAAAATTGGGGAATAACTGTTGAAAATATTAGAAACAAAAACGTGTGACTTCCCTATCAATAGAAGGAAAAAATGTAATAAAGAAAATTAAATCAATTCAATAACAAATAAAAGAAGGAGCACCAAAAAAATGAATGCTCCAATAGAAAAACACGAAAAGGAAATCAACAGGCAATTAACAAAATATGAATCTAAATGATCAGAACAGTAATGACAAAAATATTCACCATCCCCAAAACTAAAGAAATGCACATTAAAATGAGATACAGTTTTGGCCTATCAAGTTGGCAAATGGCTATATAATTAAAGATTATATCTTTTATTATGTAAATGGAATTACAAAGCAATAAAAAAAATAATCCAAGATAGAGTAATCCAAGAGAAATGTGGGTTAACGATACAAGTAAGTAAATACTTAAAGAATCATGAATATCCAAGGAGAAAAGAAAATGTCCATGGTCACAAATAATTTTAAAAGGCACATTAATATCATAAGACAGAATTTTGTCTAAGAAATTTTTAAACATTCAGTGATGGTAAAAGGATAATGAAACAGGCTCTTACAATCTTCCTGGAGAGAAATTTGACAATATATATCCAAAGTTTTCCAAATATGACTGACTCTTGACCTTGTAATTCTATCCATCAAATGGAGCTGCTCTGTTTTGTTTTGTTTTATCTGTTTTACATGCTAAGCTTTTGTGTATGATTTTGTTTTAAGAAGAGATTCCAGTGTTTAAAAATAAAATTTTAAAACCTCAGGGTTAAATAACTTATGGGACATCTATTTATACCATGGCACACATGACTGTCTCTCAAAATCATATGAAATGTTTCGTCAAAAGGAAAAGTGTCCGGGGGCTGGCCTGGTGTCATAGCAGTTAAGTTTGCACTTTCTGCTTAAGTGGCTGGGGGTTCGCTGGTTCAGATCCTTAGAGTGGACCTACTCACCACTCATCAAACCACGCTGAAGTGGCGTCTCATATACAAGAGCTACAACTCTACAACTATGAAACACAACTATGTACTGGGGCTTTAGGGAGAAAAAGGAGGAAGATTGGCAAGAGATGATGTTAGCACGGGCCAATCTTTCTCAAAAAAAAAAAAGGGGGAAAGTGTTAATAAAATATTAACTAAAAAAACAGGTTATGAAACAGTAGGAGTGTGTGTATGTATTTTATTTTTAAATGTAAATGTCTATATTACGTATACATAGAAAAGGATTTAGAGGAATATACACCAAAGTGTTTTTAATGGTTTTCTCTATTTGGATGAAATTCTGAGAATTTGTTTGCTTTTTTGTTTATTGCCAAGTCTGTATTTCAGATTTTTGTAATACATATGCCTTGTCTTTGAAATAAGAAAAACTTATTTTGCAATTGTAAATCCAGTACCAGTAGATTAATGACCTGAACTCATTTTATCCCTCCATCCCCCACATTTCCTTGATGAAGGAAACTCATTTTATCCCTCCACCAAGCCTCTATGCCTCTTTCTGTCACCTACAGTTGACACTCAATTAGCTGCCCTCAACCTCTGATGCCAGCTTTACCATCTCTTCTCTCATGTTACCCCTTCTCTGACCAGCCCCTCCTGTAGCCTCAAGGGAAATGGCACCGCTATCCCCACTCCTAGTCTGCCTGTCCCAGATTCTTGCAAAAGCTTCCAACAACTATGAGGATGCCTACCTATTTGGATAATAAGATTTAATGGGTCAAATTATAGACTCTTAGTAGTCATTAATCTGACCTACCATCCAAGTGCAGAAGCCCATCTTCAAGGCAGCCGCCACTGTCAAGCTATAGTACCTAGAACCCAACTAGCCACAAAATGCCCCCTTCTAATGCAGAATAATCTGAATATGTTTAAAAGAAAGATAAAGACATTCATTACATTTGGTAACTTTTTTCTAACATTTCCACGTGTACCCCTTAAGGCCATATGGATCCATTCAATCCATTTTCTTCATGACGACCGTTAAATATTTGAAAATAGCTATTATGTTCATTTTCAGTCTTCTCTTTTCCTATTTCTTTCAACCCTTCCTATGTGACGCAGTGCTGTAGATTGAATGTTTGTGTCCCCCAAAATGCATATACTGAAAAAGTAATGCCCGAGGTGATGGTATTAGGAGGTGGGGACTTTGGGGAGTGATTAGGTCATGAGGGCAGAGCCCTTGTGAATCAGATTAGTGCTCTTATAAAAGAGGTCCCAGGGAGATTCCTCACCCCCTTCCATCATTTGAGGATACAGTAAGAATTCAGCAATCGACAACCCAGAAGAGGGCCTTTACCAGAACCTGACGGTGCTGACACCTTGATCTTGGACTTCTAGTCCAGAACTGTAAGAAATAAATTTCTTTTGTTGTAAGCCACTCAGCCTACGGTATTTTGTTATAACAGCCCAAATGGACTAAGACATATGGTTTGTAGCTCACCTTCAATAAATGAACTCTAGTTTGATGGTGTTCCACTTAAAATACGTCACTTGAAACCAATCAGTTTTTCAAATGTGTTTTGACAGTCCAGCAAACAAACAACCTTACTTAACTTGCAGAGTGTTTTCGCATGCTTAAAACTTGAGGACACAATTGATTTTCATTTCATTTCATTTTTGGAACCAGGAAATACTATTGACCAAAAACTCTAAGAGATTTAGCAAGGTCTGATGATAACAAATATATTTTTTAAAAATAAAGGCACAAAATAAAACACCAAAAAATAGTAATCTATGGGTGCCTTTCTAGCTAATTGTGATGGTAACTGTGGTGGTGGTAGTGGTGGTGGTGTGTGTGTGTGTGTGTGAGTGTGTGTGTTAGTGAGAGAGAAGGAGAGAGAGAGAGAGAGAGAATACATATGTGCATTGAGGAAAAGCCTAACTTTTGGTCAATGTCAGCCATAGTTGTACAGTCATTAAGAAAACATAAGCTTTGAAATCCTGTGTCAAATTCCAGTTCCAATGTTTGCTGGCTGTGTGACTTAAGGTAAGTTATTTTCTGGTTTGTAAAACTTTGTCTATAAAATTCTTTTATAACAACTATTGAAGGATTGTATTAAATCACATTTATGAGTTTCATAGAACATAGTAAATACTCAAAAAATGGTAAATAGTAAATACTCATAGCTAGACATTTCTGATGCCAAAAATCAAACACACGTGAGGGGCCAGCCCGGTGGCACAGTGGTTAAGTGCTCGCATTCCGCTGTGGCGGCCTGGGGATTGCAGGTTCGGATCCCGGCGCTCACAGATGCACCGCTTGGCAAGCCATGCTGTGGCGGCGTCCCATATAAAGTAGAGGAAGATGGGCACGGATGTTAGCCCAGGGCCAGTCTTGCTCAGCAAAAAGAGGAAGATTGGCAACAGATGTTAGCTCAGGGCTAATCTTCCTCACACCCCAAAAAAAAAAAAAAATCAAACACAGGTCCACTTTGGGTCCCTTTGAGTTCCAGAATCACGTCACCCTCCATCCCTCCCCCGAGGCTAGCTGCTCACCGCGTGGCTCTTATGGTTAACTAAAGCCTTTACACTTCTTCCTATTGCCGCTGCTGTTAAGCCTTATTTTCACTATTCGAATCTCACCCTCACCTTCCTGTGTGGTAGTGCTGGATGTTGCACAATTGGGCCAGATCCTGGCTATCACCGGGAAAGCCAGGATCAGAGGTCCAACCTGCAAGAATAGAGCTAAAAGTGGAAAGTGAGTCAACATGCAGGAGTCAGGCAGAACCGGCAAGCCTTGGGAGCAAGGTCGAGAGCTGAGGGGTACTCCATGCGGCTCCAGGAATCATGGGGAAATCTCTGTAATTTGCCTTTACGGGACATGAGAAGTGTGATTCCGGCTGCCATTTACTGACCACCTGGTGGCAAGCATTGTGCTAAATGTGTTATGTCATTTCCCTCTCCAGGAAGCTGGTAGCGTTACCTCTTTCACAGACGAGAAGTCAGAAGCTCAGAGAATTTAGATCACTTGTTAAGGTCACAAAGTAAGGAGTTGAATCTGGGGCTGAGCCAGGCTTTCTCTGACCACATGGGCTCTACTGACTCAAAAGGACAGTCTGTGGTAGCCCTTCACCCTCTGATACTTATGCTATTCATTTTTCCTATCCGAAGTTTGGGAATGTACATTTTTCTCTCTTGGATACCGGGAAGCAGGCCATCGCATTTTGCTAGTGGAATCCCTTATCTCGGTGACATTAGGCTTCTCTATAAGCCCTGTGAGCTGCGCGCTGTCCCCCAGCCTGCCTGGGGCCCTGCAGCCCCTGTTGAGGTTCCTGAGCCCATGCCTCACCCGCTCAGCTCAACTCAAGCAAGGCTCTGCAGCTGGCTCAGTTTTCCCAGATTTTTCACCAGGAAACTGTAATGCCTTACCCTGGTCGTAAGTTGTACGAGAACTTCCTCCTTGTTCTCCAAGTTCCCCACAAACCTGGATTTATTGATCCTGGATTCTACCAACTCTTCTCTTCCTGGGGCATCTGTCTCTTTTCTATTTGCTCTTAGTTAACTTATTTAGCTACCTCCCCATTTTGGACGGTATCATTGTAGTCCTTGAAAGCTGCCAGGATAGCTCTTTAAGAAGGTTAGATTCCAAAACATATGCCCAGAACTCGTGAAGAGGTGCTCCAAATACAAAAGAGCCATCCATTTGCCCTTTCAGCGAGTACCGTTGGATCACTCCGTTATGACAAGGAGCATCCATGGTTTTTCCTATAAACAGCTGTCCAGCACTTCCCCCATTACAGACTAGTGGCTCGTTGAGAACTGAGACCATTCATTCTCAAGACCAGATTTTGCATTTTCCTGCTTATACTAAAAAAGCGATATACTGTCACCACAGATTGCAAAGCAGAAGAGGGAATAAGGACGAGAGTGGAGCTTCGGGCCCAGTGGAGCCTGCTGTGGGGCAGTATTGCTGCGCTGGCACATTTACCAGATACATGCAGCTCTCCAAGAGCAAACACCTGGGGCTGATCTTGCCTCTGTGAAGAGGAAAGACACGTCACGTCATTCCTTCTTGGGACTATCTATTTCCCGCGCCTACAGTGAGTGGAGTGAAGAGAAATGAATAGTCATACGTGCAATTTCGTTTGGCCCAAGTCATTTCAACATCTGTAAAGCAACCAAGAATCCATCCATCACCAAATAAAGTCATTATCGAAGCAGCTGTTACCCAGACATGACTCTCAGCTGGGGAGGTGGGAGAGCAATTTATCTCCTAGCAGCAGCTTGCCAATAGCTAACTTGCGCTTCACAGAGAGGGAGAAAATCCTCAGAATATAAGGTTCAGGAAGACATGGTGAAGATGGCTCTTCAAAGTCTTTTTAAAATAATGTCTGTTGTTTTCCCATTTATAAAATACTCATAGAAAAATTTTGAAAATTCAGACACATGTACACAGGAAAAAGATGACTTCTAATCAAGATAACCATCATCAATACTTTAATATATTTCCCTTCTAGACATTTCTCCATGTATTAGGTAGAAGATGATGGACAGATGATAGATGATGGATAGATAGATGTATAGATATTGTGTAATTCGAAATATGCTATATATTTATTTGTATTTGTATCATCAACCGAATAGAATCTGCCCAGGAAAATGAGTCTTTTCATTGGACTCTGCCCTCAGTTTAGCCAGGTTTCCTAGGGGTCTCATCCAGTTATTCTATTTATCTTCTTCTAGTGTTTGGCATCTTATGTCTTGTGGCCACACCTCATCACTTCTGCAATAGTCCCCTGACCAGTCTGGGCACCGTCAACTTCATACATGAGGACATCTCTACAAGTATGTTTCTCAGTGTCCAGTATTAGCAGATGAGAAGGGTAACAAACTTAAGTAAATCCCATATATCAAATAGGGAAAAGTTAAAGGAAATGCTTCAAGTCAAAAGGAAATGAGACAATGCAGGATCTTAGAGAGATGTTAACGAAGCCCAACTTGAAGACCAAAGAGGAAAGAAATACAAGCCAAGTCAGACTGAATTGAAATATTTTCCCTATACTCAGTCATTAAAGCAATCACATGTGAGTATTTCCCCCAACCCTTTTTAAAACCTCCTTTATGAGAAAGGAAGATGTATAAGGCACATTCCTTACCTTCAGGGAACTCACAGATAAGAATATATACCATCCTCTAGGGCCAGGTTTCTCAACCTTGGCACTATTGACATTTAGGGCCAGATAATCCTTTGTTGTGGGGGGCTGTCCTATGCCTTGTAGGATGTTTAGCAGCATCCCTGGACTCTTCCCATTAGATTCCAGTAGTACCTGCCTGCCACCCGCAGCAAGTTGTGACAACCAAGAATGTCTCCAGATTTTTCCAAATGTCTCTTGCGGGGCGGGGTGTAGAGTGGGAGGGGGGGCGCAAACTGCCCCCAGCTGAGAATCACTGAACTAGATATAAGGGATAGTCTTCTGCCTGCTGACATCAAACAAAATGATACTATTTGCAAATCACAAAATAATTTCAGCAGCGACGTCCCTAGGGACGTCAGGGCTGAGAGCATCCATAGTCATTTGGGTTTGGGAAGAAGAAAAAAAATACAAATGGATTCATATATCTCATTTATTTTAAACCTCTTCACGGTCTTTCAAGGTGGGCCTTATTTCTCCCATTTCACGGATGAGAAAACTGAGACTCAGAGAAGAAAAGGAACTTGTCCAGGATCACAGAGCAGGTAAACAGAGGGTTCGCCATCCTGCGATGCTGTGTCCAGCCAAAAAATGAGTCCCTAGAATTTGGAAGGGAAATCTTATAAATTCTAAATTTATAAATTCTAAATCAGAAAACCTAGAGCAAGAGGAGGTGGGCCTGAACGGAGGCAGGCTCTAGTGACACCAAAACCTGAGTGATTCCACAGAGAAGATTTTACCCACTTCGAAATCCTCTGGTTTGTTTAGAATTACTTTGTCAGCAAAATTGTGGCTGGAGTATTTTGTCTACTGATTGGGCCCTGCAATTAAGCCTCCCTTGATGAAGGCACGTTAAGGCTAATTTTAAATCTGATTACCGTCAGCATGACATCCACTTGAAGCTGTTTTTCCAACAAGCGGCAGCGATATTCCTAGGGATGTCAGTGTCAGAGTTTGTTGCCAGAAGTCTCCGCAGCTACATTTTCCTCTCCCACCCCTGTAACCCTCTCCAGACACGGTCAGTTCACAGTGTGTTTGGCTCAAAGTGCCTCCATGCAGGGAAAGTCCCAATGCTTCTCTTGGGAGCCCAGAATTGCCGTGGTGTCTAAGTGTCGGCCTGAATCAGATAGCAAAGGAAGATTGAGCGTCTAATCAGATTAGTGAGAGAAAAGGCTTTGGGCTATGTCCTGCGGTCCCTTCTCTTGAATCTTCCCGTGTTAATAGCAGTAATAGCTGACTTGTGCAGCCTCTGCTCCATCGT
This sequence comes from Diceros bicornis minor, assembly GCF_020826845.1. Classification (NCBI taxonomy): domain Eukaryota; kingdom Metazoa; phylum Chordata; class Mammalia; order Perissodactyla; family Rhinocerotidae; genus Diceros; species Diceros bicornis. Next base: position 60,065,741 of record NC_080742.1, on the reverse strand, counting down.
GGAGGGATAAAGGAGGAGAGGGATTGACACGGATTATTAAAAAGCCTCTTGGCCCCAAAGCCTTCCACTCTCTCTCAGATCTTCCAGTCTTCCTTTGAATAAAACATATGTTAAGCAAGCCAGGAACTCTGAAGATGGTCTCTCCAGACCCTCTTCAACCAGTGGAGAAGCTCACAGTTCACCTGTGCCACTTAAGGTGACACCAAGCCCAGAAAAGTGTGCCAAGTTGGCCGGCACCGGGCAGACTCAGTGCTATGGAATTAATTCTGGAATCTGCACATCTGCCTGGGTCCAGGGCTAACCATCCTTTTTTGACTCTCAATTTTCCCAGTTCCTCTCCATCCTCTGCCCTTGAGATAGTACACATCTCTGTAAACTACTACTATCTTCACGAATTCCCAGACCCATCTCGCTTACAGTAAAGGCTTGAAAAGTGCAGAAGTCACAAAGATGGAAGAGAGATTGGATGTGGGAGTGAATACGAGGGAGTAGTCCACAGTGACTCTGAGGTTCCTTGTTTCATTGACTAGAGCAATGATGTACCGATTAAACAGCAGAATGAACTCAGGGTGGACAGGGTTGGGTGAGAGGAACACATCTAGGGGAAGATGGGTGGTTCAATTTAGGTCACAGGAGTTTGAGCACCGAGCACCACTCCAGGAACTGTACAGTGAGAGATGAGCTCTCTCTGCCATGACCCCTTACTGCGCTTTCATTCTCCCTAATCATTTCACCAAGCCGGATCCCGGCTCCATTGTCTACACAGATTTCTTCTAAAGTGGGAAGGTGATCTAAAGGAAAATGGCAAACCAGGGTCTTAAAGTAAGAAAGATTTTTGGCAGTGGGGGAAATGGAGGGAGAGGTGGGGGCTACTGGTTTCTTCCTTACATTTGCGGACCAACCAAAAATCCACATTGACTAAGAGGACTTGGCCTTCAAGTGCTGGAACAGTGGCTGGGCTGCAGCTCTGCTCTCCAGGTCAGTTATGAGGACCTCAGTCTCGCCCCTAAAGGATCCCTACCTGGGCCCGGAAGAGTCCACAGCCTCCACCAGCAGTGACTGACTTGTTTGCTTACGCTTTTCTTTACTGATATTATCATTATTATTATTTTTAATGTCTCAACCTTAAAATGCCTTTTTGTTATATTATTTTAGTGTGCTTTATCCTCCTTTCTAAAGTGTCTAGGCTTGTTTAACAATTTCCCATTCAACCTTTAACCTTATGAGTTTTAGAGCCAGAATTTTCTTTTTTATTATTTTTTCGTATTTTTATTTTTAACTTTCTACCTTACATTACATAAATTTGGACTTGTTTTGATTTTCATTTTAGCTTTTGAGCTGCAGGCTTTATTTTCAATTGTCTAAATTTTTATCTCTAAGGCTTCCTGTTTGAATTTTTACTTTACTCTGTTTACTGATTCATCTAAAAAATCTTTTCTGGGGCCGGCCCGGTGGAGCAGCAGTTAAGGGCACATGCTCCGCTTTGGCGGCCCGGGGTTCGCAGGTTCGGATCCCGGGTGCGCACCAACGCACCGGTTGTCAAGCCATGCTGTGGCGGCGTCCCCATATAATGTAGAGGAAGATGGGCACAGATGTTAGCCCAGGGCCAGTCTTCCTCAGCAAAAAGAAGAGGATTGGCATGGATGTTAGCTCAGAGCTGATCTTCCTCACAAAAAAAAAAAAAAATCTTTTCTATTCTTTTGTTCATTTTCAAAATGTCTACCCTTAAAGTTTTAGCCTGTCTCTCCCAATCATTTTCTTACTAAGTCTTCTCTTTTTAATTTATTTTTGTATTTATTCTTAACTTTCAGTCTGTTATTGCTCCCATTGTTTTTGTTGTTGCCATCTTTTGCATAAAGGTTCTGGAAATAATTCTCGTACTCCTTGTGCTAAACAGAATTAGATGTCTTTTCCCTCCTAGCTGTATACCCCTTTCCTCTCTGGCTCCAATTAAACTTTTCCATATAGATTTTTAGAAATAAATTCTAAAATAATTCTAAAAGAAAGTAGGGGCACGCGCGCGCGCACACACACACACACACACACACACACACCCCTCTTACCTTATAAAATGAAATTCCATCCCAGTCAGTGATGTTGCCTCTGCATATGGCACAGCTGAAGAGCTGGAATGATGATGTATCACTGCATCACATTATAAGGAGTTGTGGGTTTTACAATCTCAGACTTCGAAGAATTCAAAGAACAATAGAAAAGAGGGATTTCAATGGGCTACAGTCTTGTCTAGGGAGAACAGATATCATGGGAGCAATGGAACAGGAAATGGAGCCAATTAATAGAGAGAATCTGAATGCTAAGAAGGGCTGATTGGGAAGAGCCGTTTGAGAGTTAAGTTCTTGAGCCCCTGCTAGGTGCTGAAGACCCCACTCTATCTGCTCCATAAACATTGTCCCCTGTCATCTTTACAGTAGCAACCCTGCGTGGAGAGTATTACACCCATTTTACAGATTAGAAAACTGAGGCTCATAGAGGTTAAAAAATTTTCCTGTGACCACAGAGACACTAAGTGATGGAGCCAGGAAAGGAACATGTTCTCCCTGGTTCCAACTTCTGTGCTCTGAATATTATCCCTGACCACCTCCCTGGGTGGAGATCAAAGAGCAAAAGATTGGAGAGCAAAAAGCAGAATACAGGGGCCGGCCCCATGGCATAGGGGTTAATTTTGTCACATTCTGCTTTGGCGGCCCAGGTTCACCCAGGCGGCCCAGACCTACACGACACGTCAGCCATGCTGTGGCGGTTACGCACATACAAAATAGAGGAAGATTGGCACAGATGTTAGCTCAGGGAGAATCTTTCTCAGCAAACAAAAAAAAACAGAATATGGAAAACGTTCTCCAGTTACATACCCAGGGCATCTTGGAACTCTGAGGGATCTTATAGATCAGGGACAGAGGAAATCTACTTAGTGTTTCAGGAGCCAGCATACTCTGATGGTGAATGGAAGGAGAGGACCAAGACATTCACAGCTGAGCAGAGAGAAGCCACATGAGGTGGGGGGAGGGAGGTCACAGTAGGCCTGGAAGGAGAATTGAAGCCTATTCTGCTGGAATTGTACCATACGAATGGGGATGGTGTACAGAGAAGCCCCAGATTGGTCTGGAGGTGTATATTGTTTCCTAAGGCCACCATAAGCAACTCCCACAAACTGGGTGGCTTAAAACAATGGAAATTTATTCTCTCACAGTTTTGGAGCCTGGAAGTCCAAAATCAAGGTGTCAGCATGGCCCCGGCCTCTCCCCTAGCTTCTGTTGATTACCAGTCATCCTTGGTGTTTCTTGGCTTGCAGCCACATAACTCAAATCTGTCTCCACCACCACATGGCCGACTTTCCTCTGTGTGTCTGCGTCTTCACATGGCGTTCTCCTCTCTGTGTGTGTCTGTCTCTGTGTCTCTTCTCCTCTTCTCATAAGGACACCAGTCACATTGGATTCAGGGCCCACGATGCTGTAGTATGACCTCATCTTAAATTAATGAATTACATCTGCAACAACCCTATTTCCAAATAAGGCCATATTCTGAGGTTCTGGGAAGAGCATAAATTTGGGGGGATGCTATCCAATCCAGTAGAAGTTGAAAAGCAAAGTGGCACAAACAACCTGTAAGACCTTGCAAGATTTCATCACCAGAACCAAGCCCAGGGTTCTCAAACTTGGCTGCACTGTGGAATCACCTGGACTGCTTTAACCAATCCTGCTGCCTGGGCCTACCTCTGGAGCATCTCATTCAATTGTTTTGGGTGCAACCTGGGCTTTGGGTTTTTAAAAGGTTCTCAGTTGATGCAAGCATACAGCTAGGGTCAAGAACCACTACGTGGGAGCAGTTGGAGGTGAGAGGTCGGCCAGTCTCCAGTGTCATCACAAGTAAGATAATTGGGGTGGCTTTATGCCATAACCCCTCTGATTTCGGAAGCTATTGAATCTCAGTGGAAGAAGCTCTGGACTCAGTCTCACAAACAGGTTTAGATTCAACTTCTTATTCATTAGTCATTTGCCCTTTCTGAACCTCAGGCTCTTCTTCTATAAAAGAAGATGATTGGACTAGATGTGCTCCGAGTCCCATTTATCCTAATGAAAAACTCATACCACTTTATTTATTATTGGTGAGTATTGAACATCTGCTATTAAGGGGATTCTTAGCCTCTGTAACTTTCACTGAAAAATAAGGATAAAATCTGGTTAAGTTGCCTACCAATTTATACACTTTGTAGAAGTAGAGCCGATGTTTTCATCTTTTCATCACTGACTTCCTAGCCCTTAGCATAGTGTCTGGCACACAAAGGACACTCAAAAATATTTGTTGACCTTCGGATTGCTATAGGTATAAAGAACATTCCAGTGCAGATTAACCTACCCCAACTCCCACCCCAGCCTGTGGCCACAGTAGTAAATTAATTGCCTATAACAAAAACTGAGACTGATATTTTAAAAACAGTAAGCTCTGGTTCCTCCTCTTACCAACTAAAAGTGCAAAAGTTTAATTCATCTCTCTGAACCTCTGTCCTACCATCTGTAAAATGGGAGTGATAATACTTATAAAGGAACAGTAAGAGGTGGAGATAATATAAGTAAATTTCATAGCATGGTGGTTGGCAATAAATAGTGAATTATTTATGTAGATGTACTTGGCCCTATCACTGACATTGAAAAAAACAACAGGGGCCGGCCTCATGGCATAGTGGTTAAGTCTAGTGTGCTCCACTTTCTGTGGCCCTGGTTAGTGGGTTCAGATCTCGGGTGCAGACCTACACCATTCGTCAAGCCATGCTGTGGTGGTGACCCACATACAAAATGGAGGAAGATTGGCACAGATTTTAGCTCAGGGCTAATCTTTCTCAACCAAAAAAAAGGAAGAATAATGTAAACAGATGTTAGCTCAGGATGAATCTTCCTCAGCAAAAAAAATAAAAAATAAAAATTTAAAAACAACAACAACAACAAGCCCCTTGGAGCTTATGAGGAAATCTATATCTAACTTCGACTGGAGGACTATAGTATTGTTAATTAAAATCAGGATAGATCCCCTTCTTAAGATGTTAATGTTTAGTACTCTTAACATTTAGAATCAAAATGTTACACTTATAGAAACTTTAGCCTTGATAATGTTGGACATTAACTTGTCACTGAGCATCACCTGTGGCATAAAATATATGATGCAAAATATGTAACTGTTTTTAAAGGGTGTCTAATGGGATCAATAGTATTCCTTTATAGCAGTGTTCCTGATTAGTTGTTTATTTTTCCGTAACAAATTACCAGAATACTTAGTGACTTGAAATAACAAACATTTATCACTTGACAGTGGGTCAGGAATTCAGGAGGGGCTGAGTTGGATGGTTATGGCTGAGGGTCTCTCATGAGGTTGTAGTCAAGATATTGGCTTGGGGCTGTGTTCATCTGAAGGCTTGACGGGGGCTGGAGGGCCTGTTTCCCAGGTGGCTCACTCATGTGACTGGCAAGTTGGTGCTGGCTGTTGGGAGGCCTCAGTTCCCTGCCACAAGGACCTCTCCATAGGTCATAGGTTGCTTGAGTGTCCTCAGCACCCAACAGCTGCTTCCTCCAGAGTGAGTGATCCAAGAGCAAGGTGGAGGCTACAATGACTTTTATGACCTCACCATGGAAGTCACATTTCATTGTGTCTGCAACATTCTGCTACTTACAAAAGTCAGCCTTGTTCAGTATAGGAGGGGCAGCACAGGGCATGAATACCAGGAGTTGTAGATGATTGAGGACCATCTCGGAGACTAATGTAGCCCACCTGCACCAAAATCATCCAGGTTTTTTATTTTAAAGCTTCAGTGTATGGCTATGTATCCTAGTTGTTAGTTTTAATTCTCTATATGAGCCACTGTCAGTATGACAGTATGACAGTATGACAACTGGGGCTGTGGTGGTAAAAGCACCGAACCTTAACCACTAGACCACCAGGGCTGGTTCAAAAACATCCAGGTTTTTTGTAAAACAGCCTAGGCCCCATCTGCATTTTTAACAAGCTTCCTAGATGATTGCATCATTTACATTTAAGTTTGAGAACAACTGCTTTATTGTACTAAAATACGTCTATCTATATCTATAAATAGATACATGCAAAAACATTGAAGTTATTATGAATAATTGTTACTTCTGGGAAGTGAGACAGGGTGGCAGGGATAAATACCACTTTTTTAGTGATAAACGTGCTACATTTATAACAATAGTTTTAATTAAATGATTTTTAAAATATCATTACACACTCGTTTGGATGTTGTCTTATGCTGTCTGAATCTCTTTGGACTTTAAGATAAAAAGTAGAACAAGTTACAAGAACATAGCCTTTAAATACTAACACTGTCTTCTGCTACATTAAGACAGAAGTTAGAATTCCGTGGAGTACCATTAAAGGAAATTCACCTGCTCTGGCCCTGCCATATTTCTCTTCAAAGAATTGGAAGTCAATCAAGGAGGGGCAAGGTGGCCCAGTTTCTCTTCCTTTTCACTCCTCTCACTTAGCTTCTATGTGTCTGCAGGATTCAAATATTTTGGCAGAGAATTCATTGGTGCGAATGAATGAGGATGTCCTTGTTTTAACACTCCAACTACTTTCATTGTCCTATTTCCAAACATTTATTTACACAGACCCATGCCACTTCTAGAGATATTTCCAGATCAAAGCTCCCTGGCTGATTTTAATTGGTTAAGACCAAAAGCTTATAAGTGTTTTCTTCAGGGATTTTAGCCAGGGTCAGGCCCTGAGCAACTGTGGTAATTATAGCAAGAAGACTGGAGAAAAGAGAAGAAGGAGGAGATAGGAAATCTGCAATCATGTACTTGGTGGACCACTTGGATTAGTGCCTTGGGCATATCTGGCTTGGTATTTATGATATTGCATTATTAACATTTCTCTATACTCCAGGAAAAGTGTGTATGGGTGAGGATGGGGTGGACAGGTTGACTCCCCCAGACTCTGTGCCCAGAATTGCTCTCCTGTGTTGGAAGGCCCTGCCTCAATCCCTCTTTGCTCTTCCGTTATTGTTTGGGCACTTAATTTGAGCAAGCATCTCTAATGATCTCCTTAGGATAGATTCCTAGAAGTAGGATTACTAGGTTAAAGAGTATGAACAACTTTGAGAACCTTGATTCGTGTCCGTTCATTAGGCAAGTTTAGCTTTTCCCAGCTGGACGGCCTATTATAGATAAATGTTCTATAACAGACGTGTTTATGGGCACATTAATAACAAATTATTAGAAATATCAGGGCTTTAATGCTCTTCAAAGTGCATAACACTTCACTTCCCCCAATCTACTGGTTTGACTTTAAATATATAAAACTATTTGGTGGTCCACAAAGCTTTCAATGATGATGTCATACATTATGTAAAAGAAAAGTTTAGGATTACTGACCCAGGGTAGTCAAACCAACGTGAAATCTATAGTTCAAAAGATCTAGGCAGATTGTGCAGCTAATCAATAAACTACAGAATCCATACATCTTGATGATTGTGGAAATGTAGGCTCATGCATATAATATTCTAACACTGTGGTGTGTTTATGTAAATTGAGATATAATTCGCACGTGATAAGATTCACCCTCTTAAAGTGTACAATTCAGAGTTTTGGTATATTCACAACGTTGTGCAATACCATTGTCTAATTCCAGATTATTTTCTGCACTTCAAAAAGATACTGCTGAGGCAGCCCTGGTGGCATAGTGATTAAGTTTGCACTCCGCTTCGGCAGTCCAGATTTGCAGGTTTGGATTCCGGGTGCAGACCTACACCACTTGTCAGCCATACTGTGGCAGCAACCCACATACAAAGTAGAGGAAGATGGGCACAGGCGTTAGCTCAGGGCTAATCTTCCTCAAGCCAAAAAAGAGAGACTTCAAACCCATTAGCAATCACTTTCCATCTGTCTCTCCCTCCAGGCCCTGGTAACCACTAATCTGCTTTCTGTCTATATGGATTTATCTATTCTGGACATTTCACATAAATGGAAGCATACAGTATGTGGCCTTTTGTGTTTTTTTCCCCAAGGTATAGGTTTTTATTTATTTATTTTATTTTATTTTATTTTATTTTGTGAGGAGATCAGCCCTGTGCTAACATCTGCCAGTCCTCCTCTTTTTTTTTTGCTGAGGAGGACTGGCCCTGGGCTAACATCTGTGCCCATCTTCCTCCACTTTAGATGGGACGCTGCCACAGCATGGCTTCACAAGCAGTGCGTCAGTGCACGCCCGGGATCCAAACCTGCAAACCCCGGGCCGCCGCACTGGAGCGCACACACCCAACCGCTTGTGCCACCAGGCGGGCCCCCAATGTATAGGTTTTATTCTAACACTTCAGCTACAAGAAACAACTTTGTAAACCAAACCAGTTTGTGGTCTTTTGTGACTGGCTTCTTTCACTTAGCATAATGTTTTAAAGTTTCATCCATGTTGTAGCATGTATTGGTACCTCATTCCTTTTTCTGGTTGAATAATATTCCACTACATGGATATACCACATTTTGTCATGAATGCATCTGTAGAGGATAAACTTTTAATTTAAGTATGGAATACATTCAGAAAAGAAGCCTAACCATAATTATACACCTTGATGAATTCTTGCCACGTAAGTACTCAGCACCCAGATCAAGAAACAGAACATTATCAGAACCTCAAAATCCCTTGGGCCCTTTTCCATTCCCTAATCACCCTCCAAATATAACCATTACCTTGACTTCTAACTCTATAGATTAGTTTTGCCTATTTTCAAAATTTATGCAAATGAAATCATACGCTATGCAGTCTTTTGTGTCTGGTTTCTTTCACTCAACTTTATGTTTGTGAGAGCCATCCATGTTGTGGCATATACTTGTACTTGATTCTTTCTCAATGCTGTATGGTTTTCCATTGCATAAATACTACTGTTGATGGATATTTGGGTTTCAATTTTTGGCTACTGCTAATAGTGCATTTCTAAATTTTTGTACATGTCTCTTGGTGAATATGTGTACACATATATGTTAACTATACATTTAGGAGTGGAATTGCTGGCTCATAGGGTGTACCTATGCTCACTTTTAATAGATACTATGGAATGTTTTTCCAAAGTGATAGTACCAAGTTACAATCTCACCCTCATTGTATGGGTGTTATGGTTGTTTCACATCCTTGCCAACACATATTATCTGTCTTTTTCATTTTATCCATTCTGGTGGAGGTATACTGGTATCACACTGTAGTTGTAAATTATTTCGCTAATGATTAATGACGTTCAGCACCTTTTCACATAATTATTGGCCATTTAAAGCCCTGTTTTTTGAAGTGTTCATTGCTTTCCTCCATGTTTATATTGGCTTGTCTGCTTTTTTCTAATTGGTTTGGAGGAGTTCTTTGTATTCTGGATTTGGATCTTTTGTTGGATATACGTATTGCAAATATCTTCCTCTGTGTGACCTGTCTTTTCACTCCCTTAGTGGTATCTTTTGATAAACAATGTTCACTTTTAATGTAGTCCAGATTACAAATGCTTTCCTTCGTGACTGGTAATTTTTTTATATGTCATGTTTAAGAAACCTTTTCCTAACCCAAAGTCATGAGATTGTGTTTTGATATGTTTGATATTGGTACATTTGATATTGAAATGTTTGTTAATTATCAACTTCATATTCGATGGTGAATATCTCTGTCATAGCCCCATCGGGGGGGCACACAATGTATTAGAGATGTTCTGAATAGAAATAAGGACAAAGGAACAGATCACAGAATACAATCTGCTGATACCCAGCAGGGATCACATACCCTCTCTTTTAGCCCTTAAAGGAACCTGATCCAGGTTGAGAGGGTTGTCTCTCAACTTGGTGTTCCTTGCTGTATCACTAATTCCTTACCAACTTGTACGTCATCCTCATTTGTGGCAACGATTAATTTTGACTCATTAATCTGCCTTTTTGTCTAAATATAAACCACACTTCATGACTCTATTGGTCAGTTTGTGACTGTCCAGGCAGGAGTAACGAAATTTCTGGGAAGGGAAGTTCAGCAATGTTCCAATAGATTTATCTCTCCATCTGAATCCTTCTCAAAGATGCCAAGAATTCGTTCAATTACCAATCTGGTGACACTTTGAACATCACTATAATTTATGTCACAGGGAGTCTAGGGAGCAAGAAAGAGAAATCAGCCAGATTTTCAATGGCATTTCACTGTCACATGAAACAGAAAGATTGTATAAAGGCCAGCTTCTCTCCAAGGGTCACAGTGCCTTTCCCAGCTCACCCTGCTATATACAGTATTTGCATCAAGCTAACAGTGATAATTGATTCTGATACTGATTCACATTACAGATGCAAAACATACTCTTGCACCAAGTTAACTGCTGCTAAATAAAATGATCAGGCAGAGTTGCATAACCAGATTGCTGAAGAAGGAGTGATTTTTTGGGTGCTTGGAACAGCTAGCCAGCACATCAGAGAGTCTCACGCCCTCACAGAGACCAGCAGCTGCATCTCGCAGTGATGGGAGGCTGTGTTAAAGCTTTCGGAGCACACTTCACTAAGAAGCATGGCAAGACTCACGAAATGGGGCTAATGGGAGAATTAGCGACAGCAAGGGAATGAGAGGTACGGTCAAGATGCCATGTGTCCGCCCCAGCGGCAATCCTTAGTTTACACAGCAGGTGTGGAATGCTGAGACCGAGGGCCATGGGATTGCTTCCCCAGAAACTGGGCAAGAGAACAGCTTGAGACAACGTGACAAAATATACTTGATCTTGTCTCCAAAACTCACAATTCTCTCAAAGTTTGGAAAAAACAATAGATAAGAAACTAAGAATGCTAAAGACACTTATTAAAAACTGCCATGTGAAGAGTCAGAGATTTCTCAAATACTATCTAGTAAAGTCAGTAATAATATCTCTTTTCTAGCCTGTGAAATAATGTTCTGAAAAATAATCTACAAGAGTATTTCCTGTTGCTCTTCAGAAAGGGCCAAGGATATTGGAGGAAAGAGGAAATTATAATTAGCAACATGCCAAAGGCAAACACATGATGCTGTGAATTAGCAACATGCTGAAGGGAAGGCTGCTCACCTGGACATCAGCAACTAGGGAGCCTTAGTCAGTAGGAGCCACTGAGTTCAGGTAGGGACTCCAAAGGAAGGAATTCCTTTCCGGTCCACCCTACCACCTTAGGGCCCTAGTCTTGCTTTTTTCTGCCTGGGCTTCTCTTCCCAGGCCCTTTCCATGGCTCACTCTTTTTCACCCTCTCAGCTCAAATGCCACTCCTCAGAGAGACCTTCCCCAACCACCCTATCAAGAGAAGTTGCCTCATCCCAGCCCCACAGCTAGTTACTCTCATTCAGCTCACCTGTTTATTTCTTCATCGAAATTATCACTATATGAAACTACATTTTAAATTATGTATTTACTTTTTATGGTCTGTCACCAAGAAAATGAACCCTGAATCAGGGTAAGGACATTGTCACTTTTGTTCATGCTTTATTTGTAGAGCCTGAAACAGGATCTGAGATGGTAGGTGATTAAATATTTGTTGAATAAATAAATCATGGTGATAAAAGGGTTAGTTGAGGATTATTGGCCAACATTCTGGAATATAAATGACATACTTCAAATTGACTAAAGCATCAATATATCACATATAAAAACAGAGAGTAGTTTATGATAGTAAGTGTATAGGCCTTCTCACTGTGGAGCTGGCATGGTATATCAGTTATCTATTGCTTTGTAACAAATATCCCCAAAACTATGCAGGTGAAAACAACAAACATTTATTATCTTATAGTTTCTGAGGGTCAAGAATCCAGGAGTGGCTTAGCCAGGTAGCTTCCGCTCAAGGTCTCACATGAGGTTGCAGCCAAAGCATCAGTTGGGGCTGCAGTCTCTGAAGAACTGATTGAGGCTTAAAGATCCACTTCCAAGCCCATTCAAATGGCTCTTGGCCAAAGGTGTCAGCCCCTCCCCACATGGGTCTCTCCATAGGACTGCCCACAACATGGCTCCCTCTGGAACAAGAGATCTGAGAGAGAGAGAGACAAGACAGACAGAGTATGTGTGCAGAGCGAAAGGAGTGAGTGCCCAAGATAGAAGTTGCAGCTTTTCACAACCTAATCTCATAAATGACCTATCATCACTTATGCCATATCCTATTGGTCACACAGACCAACCCAGTACAGTGAGGGAGGGGAATCTGTCAGAATATGAATACCAGGAGGCAGGGATCACTGAGGCCATCTCAGAGGCTTGCTACCCCATGAGGCAAAGAGAGTGCTCTCCATTCTGGTCTGTTCTGCCTCCCTCTTCTCTCTGGATAGTCTAAGATCTGCTGGCCTTCTGTGGTAGGTCCTGTTCTATTATTGCTCCGGGTTCATCTGCCTTGAGATGTCTCTATTTTGAAGCAAGGTCCTTCATCTTCAACTTATGAACTAGTTCACTGTTTACTTTAATTATGCACGTTTTGAATGATAAAGAGATTTTATTTCCCTCCAGTACAGCCTGCAAAACATTGGCCACTAATTACTTTTATCCTAAAGTGGGTTCTGTTGTAGGATGTGTCCTCTCTGCTCTGTGATTGGAGCATCTCTGTTCTGTAACTTCAGTGTTTGTCCTAGGTTCAGCCTGCTCTATAGAGTGGCAAGCAGAGTTTATTCTGCAGCAGGCAAGCACGTGGATGCTGTGAAACAACACGTGACCCTGTCAGCCGTCTGCCTTTCTGCAGTGATCACTAATTTGTTCGTTTAACTAACGGTTTAACTAACGGATACCATAGTTTATGCAGGCCAGTGAATTCCAAAATTGGCTCCTATTGAGAACCTCCTGGGTAGCTTTTGAAAAATATCCATTTCCTGGATCTCATTCCAGAATATTTGGGTTCATTTTATTAATCTCCTTCACTTTAAAGCTCTTCAGGTAAGTCTGACGATCAAAATTTGGAAACAGCTGGAATAGGCTAAAATAAACAACAAAAGTAATAAAAAGCCATTAAAACAAAGTCACATCAGAATTCTCCACGTGCTAAGGTCAAGGTCCTGGAAGCAAATGAGAGGTTTCCTGTTCCTGTAACTTCTTCCTGGGGTAAAGTCCTAAAGATGGAGTCCCCTATGACGCTGGCTTTCCTCCTCTTCCTACTCCCTAAAAGCCTAGTGTGCATCTTTTCTCTTTCCCAGTGGGGGCAGGGAGATGGGGAAATCAGACCCTCCCAAATCTCATGGAATGAGTTCTCAACCATAAAGGGGGTTTTGTTACCAGAAGATTAGGGAAAGGAGAACAGGACAAACTAACGCGGATGCACATCACGGAGAAGTTGCCAACCGCTGGCATTATGCAATCATCTGTTCAGTGAGTGGCTTTTAGCAGTGCAGTCCAGCTTGGAAAGAGGAAAAGAGAACAAGTTAAAGTACCTCTTCAAGCCTCTTCTGCAAGTTGAATGATACCAAGTCTGAAATGTTTGAACAATGTCACACCAAATCCCCACTCCTGGGAGGATGTAACGGTGCTGCATAGAAAATATCTTGCTGCCTGTGTTTCTGTACAAGAGATGATTTCAGTTCCAGCTCCAAGCCAGAAATGATTTTTTCCTCCAAAAGGAATTTAAAGCATCCTTCAACTTGTTACAGTATGCCAAGCACACGGTCATCAGAGTTGAGAGCACCGGGTATAACAGCCAGCGCAGAGAATCACAGAATCTACACCCACAGCCAGCACCAGACAAGTGCACTGGAGACAGGCAATAGCCATGCTAGAAATCAGTGATGAAGACTCAGAAGGTAAACACGGTATTTGTAGGAAGAACAACCAAATGCTAAGACTTCTAAACAAAGTTTTAACACAAAGGAGAACAATTGGCCATCTCCTTTATGAGGAGCGAGAGCCATGTGTAACACCCAGGTAAGGAACAGGTTAAGGATGGCTGTAATACTCTCTCAAAAAGAAGGAGCTGGGGATTAACAGCAGAGTTCATTGTCTACTTTTTTGTAGTTTATTGTAGGCATGTATACATATAAGTCAGCCATATGTGGTTTTGATTGACAGCGTGGGTTCATCTTTTGTCATCTCCATCCAGTCTGAACTAGTAAGTCTTGGAGTTGGTGGTTCCCAGCAGAGAGTGAGAGTCAAGATTCCATAGTTCAAATCAAGTGCCCACTTTCCCTTCCAGAATTCTATCATGGCAAAGCTTCTTTCTTTCTGGGAGTATGCAGCAGTCTTCAATGCTATGCTACAGCACAAATCTTTATAAAATTGTTGTTAATTTTTAATCAACCAAATTTATATGTTTTGAACACAAATTTTCTTTTTAAAAATATCAGATGGCAGTTAAATATTTATTTCCTTCAGCGTTCTTTCATTGATCTGTTCCAGGAACTGACAAGAACCTGTTTTTAATTCTCTTCATAAGTTTTATAATGAATAATAGACTGTTTTTAACAATGGTAATTATCAGATTTCTCTATTTATAGAAAATGAATGCAAAGCAAAAAAATAGTTATTTTCATATCCTCAATTATTTCATTTAGCCAATGCCTTTACGTTCTACAGAAGAACTATTTAGTTATATTTTTAAAAACTTAATATCTGCTTATGGTTCCTTTAATGAATTCTATTATTTTAGGTTGTTTCTTGTCTTTTCTTATAAGCATTACGTTATTTATTCTGTTCCTGCTTACAAGACAGTCTACATTAATATGTATGAATGTATCTCCCTTCATTTCAGCACATGTAAGTGAACAAGCACATCTTAGCGTGCCCATGAACACAAATGCGCATGTGGACATGCACGCACGCACGTGTACACACACACACAACATACTTGTGTGATCACATATAGGAAGAATTTGTTTCCCTTCCTCAGTCTTGGAGTCTATACAGAATAATAAATTACCAGGGAAAAGAAGGATATTGTCGTTGATCTTCTCCAGATCCAAATAACATAATTTTTATAATTTAGTTTTTATTTTAACAAAGTTATACATGTATACATATAGAGTCAAATAGTTCTACCAGGATTATTACCAAAATCAAATTAAATCAAACAAAAGCAATCCCCTGTTCCCCACCCACAATCTCAAGTCTCCAATTCTAAGAGGCCACCTTGTGCTACTTTTTAAACTGTTGCTCTTGGGGCCGCCCCGTGGCTTAGCAGTTAAGTGCGCACGCTCCACTACTGGCGGCCGGGTTCGGATCCAGGGTCGGATCCAGGCACGCACCGACGCACCGCTTCTCTGGCCATGCTGAGGCCGCGTCCCACATACAGCAACTAGAAGGATGTGCAGCTATGACATACAACTATCTACTGGGGCTTTGGGGAGAAAAAGGAGGAGGATTGGCAATGGATGTTAGCTCAGAGCTGGTCTTCCTCAGCAAAAAGAGGAGGATTAGCATGGATATTAGCTCAGGGCTGATCTTCCTCACACACAAAAAAATAAAATAAACTGTTGCCTTTTTTTTTTTTTTTACCTGCATATCAATAAATTACATACGACTTTTAGCATAAGTTGTGATTTTTCAGTGTTAGGCAGCATAAATTGACTTCCTGCTGTGGGAGATAAGTATTTAGCTCTTTTTTAGTCTTCCTCCCACCAGTCTCATCTCTCTTTCTCTCTCACACACACACACACACACACACACACACACACACACACATTTCTTTTCCCCTCAAATCCCAGTTATACTTATATCAAAATTTTTATTAATTCAATATTTAATATTGACATTATAAGTATGTAAACACTATTCTCAGTTGAGCCACGTAGAATATGCACAACTATTTGTTTTCTGTGAAGTTAATAAACAGACTTGTTTTTTAATTTAGTTATATTTGTATTTGCCCAGACTCTCTCTCAATTCTCTAAATCTCTTCTCAGTACTTTGGAACGTGTCAGGAATAATATGAATTCCATCTTCTCACAGATATTCTCTCAGTGCCCACTGAGCTGGTTGCTCTCTACCTGCCTGCACAGTGTTCCTCTAGGATCTCCCCCTACTATCGCCCTGGGGATTCTTTGGATTCTCTCTGGTGTATCTCCTGATTCCTGGATCCCGTGTCTTCCTTTCTCAGTTTATGCCCTCATTTTGCAATTCTTTTTTTATTGAGATAAACTTCACACAACATAAAATTCACCATTTTAACCATATTAAAGTGTAAAATTCAGTGATTTTTAGTATATTCACAGTGTTGTGCAACCTTCACCATTATCTAATTCCAGAATTTTTCATCACCCTAAAAAGAAACTCCTTACCCTTTAAGCAATCACTTCACATTCTGCCCTCCTCCCAGCCCCTGCCAACCATTACTCAACTTTCTGTCACTATGGATTTGCCTTTTCTGGACATTTCCTATACATGGAATCATGCAATAAGTGGCGTTTTGTTGTTGGCTTCTTTCACTTAGCATAATATTTTCAATGTTCATCTCTGTTGTAGCATATATCATACTTCATTGTTTTTAAGACTTAACAATATTCCATTTTTTTATCCATTCATCAATTAATGGACATTTTGACTTGTTTGTACTTTTTGGCCATTCTGAGTAAACATGAGCAAAGGACTTGAGTAGACATTTCTCCAAAGAAGAGAGGCAGATGCCCAACAAGCACATGAAAAGATGCTCAACAACGTTATTCGTTAGAGAAATCACTTCACATCCACTGAGATGTTGAATAGAAGTGGCAAGAGTGGACATCCTTGTCTTGTTTCTCGTCTTAGGGGAAAGCTGTCAGTCTTTTACCCTTAATGATGATGCTAACTGAGTTTTTCATAGATGCCCTTTATCGGGTTGAGGAAATTCTCTTCTATTTCGAGTTTGTTGAGTGTTTTTTCATATCTTGAGATGATCATGTGGGGTTTTTTTCATTCACTCTGTTAATGTGGTATATGTTACATTGATTGATTTTTGTATGCTTAACCTCCCTTGTATTCCTGGGAGAATTCTTCTAAGTCACAATGTATAGTACTTTCAATATGCCGCTGGATTTGATTTGCTAGTATTTGATTGAGGATATTTTGCATCTATATTTATAAGAGTATTGGTCTTTAGTTTTGCTTTTCCTTGTGACGTCTTTGTCTGGCTTGGGTATCAGAGTAATACTGGCTTCATAGAATGAGCTAAGATATATTCCTTCCTCTTCTATTTTTTGGAAGAGTTTTCAAATAGTGTTAGTTCTTTAAATATTTGCTAGAACTAACCATTGAGGCCATCTATTTTTTCCTCTCTGGAAAGCTTTCTCTTTGTACCCAGTGTTCTGATATTTCACCATGATGTGCATTGGTATGGATCCATTTTAATCCAAGATTGCCCGTGGAATCAACTTCCAGCCGGAAGACAAAGAGAAAGTGAATAGAAGATTATACAAAAGATTTTGATGGCCTAGATCCAGAAAAGTGTATCTATTACTTCCACTCACGTTTCAGAGGCCAAAATTCAGTTACATAGCCAAACATTTTATTGGGTTTTAGATTTCTAGTATCATATTTTTAATTTCCAAGAGCTCTTTCTTGTTCTTTGAATGCTCTTTTGCTTTTATAACAGCTTGTTCTTGCTTCATGGAGGCAATGTCTTCTCTTTTCTCTCTAGAAATATTAGTGATAGTATTTTTTTTTTGAAGTCGTCTTCTCCCTAAGAAGTCTGTTCTTCCTCCAAGTTAATTTTTTGAAATCTTTGATATTTGCTCTCTTCTCTCTTTCTTCTTAGAGGCCTTCCTCAGGTATGTGATGATCTTTGGCTATCTGTTTACTGTGAGTTCTCATTTAAGTCAATAAATTAACATTTTTGGGTCAATACGTTAGCCTCATGAGTGTGGTTAATATGACTCAGCTTCTGAGAAACGAAGCCACACTCACTGTGTGTGTTGACTAGGCCGCAGCACTGAAGGCTGCCCTAAGTCTCCCACTTCCCAACAACCCACACTGAGCCCTCTTAGGAGACAGCCTGCCAGCCTTCCTCCTGGGGAAGCCATCTTTGCATCACTGTTTGCATTTCTGTACCAAGAACTCTTTGTGTTCAAGACATTTGGCCATGAATTTAGGGTTCTCAAAGAAGTGAAAGAAAACATTCCTGGGCTCACAAGCTCACAGGCTCACAGGGGCAATGATATGTGAAAAGTTGAAAGCAAGAGAGAATGACAAGCAGAAAGGGCACAAAGTGATACAACTAAGGGCCAATTGAGTCCTTACAGATGAGAGACTTTCTACAGCCAGCACCTCTGCCTTGCCAGCCCCTCTTCTCATGACAGGAAGCTGCTGTAGCCAAGAGTTCAAACACTCAAGTTTAAGTTCAAAAGACATTCTTTGGCTTGGTGTAGAGTGAATATCACTTCCCAGACTTTCTTGTTCCATGCATTGTAGTCAAAAGGTGCAGTTACTTTGGAAGCAGAGAGACTTGGCTTCAAATCCTGTCTCTCCCATTTAATTGTTTTGTGACACTGGGAAAGTCAGTTAACTCCTCTCAGCAGTAGTTCTTGCTCCTGTAAAACCAGGATTAAAACCACTTTTCCTGTAGGGCTCTGGTGAGGATTAGAGAAAAGGTATGGAAGAGACTGGGAACAGGGAATATTAAAAAAAAAAAATGTTGCTAATCTTATAATTCCTGATGCTTGGGCGAGTGGGGCAGATAATTTCCCTCTGAGCCCAGTGTCTCACTTCATGGTCTTGAGGAATTTGTTGTAAGTTCAAGTTCAAAGTACTACCTGTATAACAGGAATGCGTTTTCTCTTCTGTGATGTGTAGGTTTTAACCCATTGGGCTGTTGTATTAAGTGAGACAATGTTGAACAGCTGTATAGTGTCAGGTACATAGTCAGGCACAAACTCAAAGTCCCCTCATCTTGTCCAGCTCCCCATCTCCAACTGAATCCAACTTGTCCAGGTTACATATGGAGATGATGAGGCACGGTGGAAAGCAGCTGAGTGTTAACAGACCCGAGTTAAAGAACTAGATTCTCATTTTTGTTTTCTAGAAAATCAAAGGGTATTTTGACAATAACTTTAGCCAAATCTATGCCTCTGGCTGTGGTCTACACTGGTGAATTACAATTGTGGAATCTTTGTACCATTTGGTAAGATGGCTATTGGAAAAATAACATGGCATTCTTAGAGTGGGTAGAGTTCATCACAGCACTTTGTATCTGTTATTCCATAGCAACCCTGGAGGGTGAGTACTATTCTCTATAAGGTTGTCACCCACCCACAGGTTACACAGAGAGTGTGTGCAGAGCTGGAAGTAGATGTCTGCTCTAAATAACTCACTAGGTCTCATCC
Organism: Diceros bicornis minor; assembly: GCF_020826845.1. Lineage (NCBI taxonomy): Eukaryota > Metazoa > Chordata > Mammalia > Perissodactyla > Rhinocerotidae > Diceros > Diceros bicornis. Next base: position 60,046,496 of record NC_080742.1, on the reverse strand, counting down.
AGCCTTTATTCCCCTGTGCTTTCTGGCCCTATGAACTCAGTGCTACCTCCTTGTGAATATCAAGGTTCTTGCATTTCAATTCTCCCACTTTCCTGACATTCTCAAAAGTTTGGTTTGGGCCATTCATTCCCCAGTGTAGCTCAGGCAGCCCCTCCAGTAACCAGAAATGTGGTCAAGCAAATTATTGACCTCTGATTGGGCCTGAAATAAGCCAACTATGAAGGCCAAATGCTTTAACTTGGGGGATCTGAACTGGTTATTGAACATAAAAGAGATCTACTGTTGTGCTTGGAGAGGGCAAGGAGAAAGTGCATCCTGCTATGATAATTTCTAATTAATCAGACCAGCTCATGGTCTGCAGATTTGGCTCTGTAAATAGAAAGCAGATGCTGCTGTGGGGCCTGCCAGAGTAAGGGAAATAGCAGAAATGGCTTCAAGTTGTGACAATTTCAACAAAAAGAACTTGAAGAAATGATGAGTAAGTTTTTAGACATTTTGTTAAAATCAGTAGTGGGCGTGTATAGCCATAACACCTTATTGTTTTCAGAGAAAAGCTCCCTGAAATATGTTTCAAATAAACTTTCCCAATCTCCTGGCCGAAAACAAACAAACAAAAAGATTTGGGAATGTAAATAATCATCGGTTGGACTTGCAAAACTAACCTATGTTTACAAAGTGCATTCTTGTTCTCTCAAAAGAGGGACACACATTCAGAGTGTCTGTCATGTGTCAGGTACTTTACAGCTGTTACCTTCTTGAATTCTCATAAAACCCCATGAAGGAGTTGGCTTTTATTTTTTTCTAATTGTCACCTAGATGAGGAAAGGGAGGCAAAGAGAGTGAAGCAACTTGCCCTGGGTCACCCACTGGCAAGGGCAGGAGCTCGGAGAGGCCCCAGGACTGACAGGCAGAGCTGGGGTGCAGCCTAGTGATCTGAGCTCAGGCTCTGCAGCAGACTTGCCTGGTCCAAACCCCAACTCTGCCCTTACTGGCTACAATGCCTTGAGCAAGTCACTTAAGCTTTCTATGCCTCAGTTTCCTCAACTGTAATGTAGGAATGAGAGACTGAATATACAAATGGACAGTGGTCAGACCATGTATGACAATAGAACTCTGGCCTTCTACCTCCATAGCAACCAGCCCAGGAAGCCAAACCACCACCTCTGCAGTAATTGGCCCACAACTGTCAGGACGTGGCCAATGACTAACAGCTTCCCTAGGTTTTTGCCCTTCCTTCCAACTCAGAACCAACCAGAGAAAGCCAAATAAATATATGCCCCCCAAAAATCACGTAAGATGCCCCACTTCTGGTTAGCCCACCTCTACTTCCAACAGCCTCCAGTCAGAGCACACCTGAAGCCTGCCCCTTTTTAGAGCTTTCCCACGCCACAACTGCCTTTGAGTCTCTGCCAAATGCAAGTGATCGTGGCTGACTCCCTTCCTATGGCAAGCCCCGAGCAGCCTCTGTTTGTTCTCATTTGGATGGTCTTCGTTTATTTTCACAGGGGTAATAACAGCACCAACTTGTAGGATTGTTATGAGGATAAATGTAAGCAATGCAGGTAATGTACTTAAAAGCAAAACTTGACACACAATAAATGCTCACAAAGATGGTTGGTTTTGATTTTTTTTTTATGACTAATCTTACAGTGGAAAGTGTTAAGGCAGATTCCAATAAATGATTTGTACATGAAAAAATTTAAGAACTACTGAGCAATGGGGATTTAGGCAGATATTTAGTTGAGACTCTTCTCTGACCTGCCCTGGGCAATGTGATTACTCCAACTCTATAGAAGAGGAATCTGAGACTCAACAAGGCTGAAATTTGAGGAAGAAGCTGGTCTCCAAACTCCATGTTATTTCCACTTCTCGTGCTCACTTTCTACTATGATTTTTTAAAAGCTTTCCCTTGGAGATGTCTACCTCTTAGGGGTTTGTGTAACCCTGGCTTTCGTATGAGAACAGAGTGGGTAGATCATAAGATTCCCTAATTTGTGAGTCCACCAATAATATTTATAACATATAGTAATATTATGGGGAGACTTTATGAAAAGGTAGTTAGAGATGTTGTTGGGTTGAAATTAAATGGTTTAGGGTTAATCCCCTAGAGAGCAAGACCCAGAGCAAAGTATTTCCCAGCCCCTGGCACAATGATGGAAGGTTGTGAGTCAGAAAACCAACTTAACTGGTGACATCTGTATTTTATTTCCATGAGGATTTTCAAAATATTAAGATAGATAGGTAGTGCCAGGTACGTAGCAAGATAGATAGAGCTGGCTTTTTAATTGACAGATTATGTCAATTACTTAGAGGAAGTGAGAACCCAAATTAGGAGCAGTAGGAGATAGACATTGCGCTTTACCATATTAAAGGCTGTTTAAAGGCAACACAGGAAAAGACAGGAAAGTCTCCAGAGAGATGAGAGAGATGAGCCTTCTAGCTTCAGGTGGTGTGCCTCTTAGAAAAAAAGTAAGAATTATTTGATGACTTTGGAGCTCAGGGGGGAATATAAACGCGTAATGGAAGTAATGAACTATTCCACAGTAAAAGTTCATTTTGCTATAGGAGACAAAAAGCTATGAAATAACCCTGGGTAGTCCATACGTGGGAGAAAGAGAAATAAGCAAATATTTTGAAAGAAAAGCTTTGACAGCTAAGTTAGCAATGAAACTGACGGTACACAGGAGGTGTTTATACTCTTTTGACACATAGTCTAACTGGAGCACTGTATGGCCTTTAAGCAAAGGTTGTGGCTCACTATCCATTGCATTTGTAAAAATAAATAATGTTTTCTTGTTTAAACAGGTAGATTTGATGAGGTCTATGGGAGACCCCATATTTAACACCTTTCCCTCCCTAATTTCCATGATAAAGTTATAAAAAAGTAAGAAAGAATCTGGAAGGTGGAGAGGACAAACCTAGAGCCCCCAGCACCCACGATCTCAGCAGAGAAGAGACCAGTGCAAGGGAACTCCTTGGCACATGGCAGCAACAATTCTCAGCCCACAAACATGTGGAAGTGCCAAGAATGCAGGTTGTTCCCCTCCCAACTGTAGCTCTTCCCCCTGCCACGTTTGGAATGCCTGTCCCTTTTTGGGGGACTGAAATCATTACAATTACCCACACTTCAGAGAGGCTTCTCTCTAAAGAAAAATCACTAGAGATTTGACAAGTATGAGTGGTTAAAATGAGAGGAACTTTAAGGAATTAAAGAAAATACACGACAAACTAAAAGCAGCCAAATACAAATGCATTTTTGAAAAATGCATGTTCAACATCTTGACAGGATTCGAGAGAAAACTGTATCATTGAAAGGAGATCAAGATGATGGGAGAAAACATTACTTGGATATGAAAAACTTGGTTAGTGGATTTTAAATGCATGGGCTGATTCAGACAATGGTGGTTGATGGATGGTGTTATGACAGGAAAGGTTGCCCAAAGGGAGCGCTCAGGCTGAAGTGAGGACTAGCAATACTGGCGATCACCTTAGCATCACCAAAAGCAGTTCATCTGGGCATTCCTCACCTCCAGATGTGCTGTAGTGGGACGCACACAGCCCCACTTCTGAGGGACTCTTACCAAAAAGAGGTGAAACAGAATCTAAATGAAACTTTAAAGGTAACCATTTATAGAAAACATGGGTGCTGAAGGAAAGAAGGACAAGTTAATTGACACCACAAGGATGCAGGACATTTTAGAAGACAACTGATGGGCATAAAACAAGGCAGGAAGGAAGAGGTTCCCCTAGATTAGGAGGGACTTAGGAGAAAGGACGACCAAATGGGGTGGAGGGACCCTGCTTGGATCCTGATTCACATAAACCAATGGCTAAAAGACATTTTTAGAAACATTCAGAGACTCTTGATTACAAAATTGCATGATATTGCGTGATACTAAGGAATTTTCATTGGTTTTATTAGGCATAATAATGATATGGTGGTTATGTAAGAAAATGTCTATCTTATTTTAGATTTGCATACTTAGTGCTCAGGGGTAAAATAACATGATGTCTGCAATGATTTTTATTTTAATTTTTCCAGCTTTATTAAGATATTATTGAAATATCATATATATAAGTTTAAGGTGTGCGACATGATGATTTGATACACATATATATTGCAAAATGATTATCACAATAAGGTTAATTAACATCTCCATCCTCTCATATAATTACCGTTTTTTTGTCCTGATAGCTTTTAAGATCTACTCTTTTAACAACCTTCAAGTATATAACACAGTATTGTTAATTATAATCACCATTCAGTATATTAGATGGGATTATTTTTTAAATACTTCAGCAAAAAAAAGAAAAAGAGAATAGATTAAAAAAATACTACAATATCTTGATAATTGTTGAATCTGGGTGCTGGTAATACGGGGGTTTATTGTACTGTTCTCTCTACCCTTTGGTGTGTTTGAAAATGTTCACATTAATTTTTTTTTATTATATCAGTGACATCTCAGCTAAAATAGACATTATGTTCATCATCTGATCCACTATTCGCAACAGGCAGCTACCAGAAGAGAGTATTCTTTTTTGGATGATCTACTTACTCAAAAGTTATCAAACATGAATTTTGTAATATTAGATCTAAGTTTTGGTGTGGGTGGTGTGATGCTTTGTCTATATTCCCCTTCAGGATGGAGAGACTATTTCCCCAGCTGCCCAGAAGTTTCCCTGCCGATGTCTCAAAGCTGAATCCCTCCCCAGGAGCTGTCTTTGGCCAAGAGGAGCTGCCTCGCACCAGGTCATGGCACCTTCAGAGGCAGTTCACATCTAATTTGTGGTCCACATATGGGTAAAGGCATTTGGGACAAGTCTGAAAGACTCCAAAGCCCCCCATGAGATGGCTGAGAGCTTTGTTGCAGCTGCATTGCAGTCTCACTTCTCCTGACCGTTCCTGCTCCCACAGGTGTTCTTCTTAAGAGCAGTAGCCAATCAACCTCCTACACACAGATCGCAGTCTCAGCTTCTGTTTCCCAGGAAACCTGACCTAAGCCAGCGTGGAAAGATCTCCACTATCTGTTGTTTAATGAAAAAAACAAATTGCAAAACAGTATGAATAGGAAGTTTCCATACAAATAATACAAAAAACAAAAGCATACATTTCTATATAGGTGTAAATACAGAAAAAGGTATGGAAACATACATACATCTTTTTAATTTAGAGAAGGGAACTGAGGAAGATGTTAAGGGCAGTTTTTATTTTATTTGAATCACTTTAACTTTTATCAATAAGATGAATTAACTTGTTATTTGTATCATTGAAAGTAAGTCAATAGTTTGTTCTTTTTAAACATGCAACAGAGGCTGACTTCAGCAGATGGGATACATCATAAACACATGATTTCATAAGAAGATGAGATTAAGGCTCCCAAAACCCAGGCAAAAAAGGTTAATGAAAGGAATACAATGTGCAGAAATATAAAAGAGATACAAAATAGACCCAGAGGATTGTGTGTGTGGGTTTCATATGAAAGAGAAATTCCAGAAACAGGGCAGAGCAAAGGAGGAGAAGCAATCATTCAACAAATAATAGAAGAAAAAGTCCTTGGCTTGAAAAGACTGGAAGCTTCAGAGCAAAAGAGTCTCCAAATACCAGGTAAAATATCTGAAAAGAAATGCATATCTATGTGTTAGAATTTTTAAACTCAAATGACAAAGAGAACAATCTTACAGGCATTCAGATTGTTTTCCAAATATAAAAATAGTTCAGTTGGCACCAGACTTCTTAAAAAATACCAAACGCCAAAAGTCAACAGAGAATAACTACAACATTTAAGAACGAAATATTGTGAGCTAAGGGTTTTGCATCCAATAAGGAGATATTTAACATGTGCAAGAGCATCAGAAGAGAGTCTCATGCATGCAAGAACTAGGAAGCATAGCATCCACATGTTTTCCTTAATAAAAATTACTTGAAGAAGTATTGATGCACCAATGCTCCAAACCAAGAACTGGAATCTGGAGGTTGAACAGGAAATTAATGATCAGCAAGAAAATAAGTAAAATTTTTAACTCATCTAAAAAATTGATATTAGCTTGGAGTGAAACAATGCAAATGTCAAGAATAATTCTTTAGAGTTAATGTTAATAACATAAAAAATTATTATTATTATTAATCTGGTTGGAAAGTCCACTGTCTATTGACAAAACCCAAGGAGAGAAGGTAGGCAAGCAGGGAGGAAGGAAGGAAAAAGTATGAGGGTGTTAAATCTCCCATAGATCATACAGGTACTCAAGAGACATTATTCCATCCTTGGCATTAATTGGGAAATACATATTTTTTCAATTTAAAGACTATCACTGGTAGACCAAAATTTTAAATTTTAATTTCTAAAGAAATAGGAAAAAAATTAGGAAAAATTTACCAATGTAATAGCAAGTAAGAGAGGAAAAAAAAGAAAGGTAAGGAAAAAATGTTTAAAAGTATGAAATAAGATGACAAAATCAGGATGAAATAAATTAATTATTGAAATGAATGTGAATATTTTAAATAGAAGTATTAAAAAAATTCAGATTTAGTTAAATAAAAATTCAATTATACGAGATTTTCCAGAGACTTAACTAAAATTAATTAAGAAAGTTCAAAAATACTAACAGATAAAGACACACTGGGCAAAAAATGAATGTAGGGATGGCAATAATAACATAAAATAAAGTTGAAGTAAAGAGAAACAATCACTAAATGGGACAAAGCGGGTTGTTTTATATTTTGAACAACACCTACAATAAAGTTATAATAGTCATAAATGATGACTGAATCTATTCATTGAATCACATAGTGTTAAAATGTTAAAAAAAAATATTAGGAAGAGAAGGTGACAAAAAATATATCCAATAGGAAATTTTAGTATGCCTGTTCTAGAATCTGGAGGAGTAGTAAAGAAAATTACTAAGGATATAAAAAATTAATATCCTTAATAAGCTTGGATCTCTATCTGTCTATCTATCATGAATTACACTTACTACAACCATCCATAGTATATTCACAAAAATTGGTATCTTGGGCCACAAAGCAAGTCTCAGTAATTCCATTGAGACATTATACTAGGCGATTTTTCACCACAATGCAATAAAATTGCAAATTAATGGCAAATGTTTTTTTAAAATCCTACTTGGAAACTGAAAAAACACAGCTAAATACAGTGGAGTCAAAAAAGAAATTAAAACTGCAATTAAGGTTGATTTAGAAAGTGATTATAATGACTAGAATGAATCTGAAATTTTAATGGGATATGGTCAAAGCTCTATCAAAAACATTTCAAAAAGAATAAGAATACATGACTTATGCATTTGCCAATATCGACCCAAGAAAAGGAATAATAAACATATAAGCTGAATTCATAAATTTGAAACAGGACAATTGATAAATAAGAGAAAGAAGTTTAATTCTCTGAGGCTAACTAAGAAAACAAAGGACAGAGAACACAAATATACAACATTAAGAGTGAAAAAGCATGTATTATTGTAGAAACAGAGAAAATTAAATTCTTAGAGATGAAAGGAATGAGATCAAACCATAAATATAAATAGATTACTTTCCCTAATACAAGACAAAGGTCCTCACAGTATACAAGATTTTTTTTAAAAGAGATACATATAATAGCAAATAACAGAAAGTTAAATGAAAGAGCAGAGATCTACCAAGTAAATACAAACACGCAAAAAGGTTGAGGTGGTAACATCATCTGACAAGCAGAATCTAAGGCAAAAGCATTAAATAAAACAAAGAAGCTTATTTTTAATAGATAAGAGTGCAATGCACAATGGAAATACAGCAGACATGTACCTTTCCGTGTCAAATAACATAGTCCAGAAATAGATAAACAAAAACAAAAAGATAAGAAAAACAAAAGACCACAGCTGGAATATGCTATAGGGAAACCCTTGGAAAATCTCTTTTTATGGGCTGAGGCTTTTCTGCATTGCCATGTGAAAAACCATCCTTCTCTTTGAAAACAAATGGAATTAATAAACTGTGGCAGTTTTTTCAAGCTCCATATTCCTTCCCAGAGAGACCATGTAATGTTTGCAAAATTCCTTCAAGCAATCTCCCTCTGTCTGGAAATGGTGCTTGCTTGCTGTTTAATGTTTCTATTAGACAAAAAGAAAAACAAACAAATAAAGATGATCCCTTAGCATTTCAAATCCGATAGCAGTAGGATTTGATGTCATCCTTAGGCCCTCTAAGTCCACCCCAGGAGAAATAATAAAAGGGGACATAACTCCAGCCTCTTTAAATCAGACACCTGGTAGAGCCCATCGACCTCGACTCCTGTGTCAAGGAAAACTCCTTGTGTCCCCTCTTTTTTCAAGGGAATTAAACTAATGGGAGTTTGGGGCTGCATGGGAGTAAGAAAAAACAGTTCTTTTTCCTTCTTAGCAGAGGGATTAAAGCAATTTGGGCACTATCAGTTTAGTCTCATCTTGCTTTGGTTGGACTCTCTTTCAAGGCCATCAAACCTCCATAGCATTGCTTTTAAAAGAGTCAAAGAAAGTCTAGCTCAGAAAAATAATCATGTTTACTTTTGGCAATGATTAAAACATGATGGAAGGCTTTAAATGGTTTACTCATAAACTGAGAGATCAAAGAGACAAAAATACATAAGGAATTAGAGGCTCTGAAACATACACTTAAGTTGTTTAATAAATAAACAGAGCTTTTTACCCTACCAAAAATTACATTCCTTTAAACTATTCCTGAAACATTTACAAAGATTTACCAAAATTGGCTAAAAATACTACATCAAAAAATCAAGAGTACAAATTCTACAGACCCCATTTTCTGATTCATTCATTTACTCATTTGTTCACTCATTCATTCAATATTTAATGAGCCTCTACCATTTGCCAAGCAATATGCCAGCATATTGCCAAGCAATATGCTGGTGATGGAGCCGGAAAATTAAGAAAATTTTAAAAAATAAACAGAAAAAAAATCCTCAAACTTTTGAGTTTTGGGGAACTCAAAAAATATTTCTCCTAAATGACTATGAGATGAAAGAATAAATCAAAAGTGCTATTAGAAGCTACTTAGAAAATACTAATAATAATTATACCACATTCCAGTGAAAATTGTACTCAGGGGAAATTCATATCATTTAATGTTTTTATTATTAAAGAAGACAGATTTAAAATAAATAAATGAAGTGTTTCTGTTAAATTTCTTTAGTTGCACAATACTGAAAAGCTGATCCTGGAATATATTCAAAGGATCTCACAGTCTTCCATAAGCTGTTGTGGGGAATCACAATTGGCCACCTCAAAATACGTCTCTTTACCTTGATTATTTCCTCTGAAAGATACTTTGATGCCCCCTACCCCCCCAACAACTGCCTGAAAAAACTTAAGCTAGAAGGCCTGTCCCCAGGACAGTCCATCACCATAGATAACTCTGGGTATGGACAGACTGGGAGCATCCTTGCTAAGCCCATTCTTATCAAAGCTCTGAAAACCAAGTAAAAGTAGAAGTTATCCTTTGTAAGAGACATTTACATTTATGAGGGAAATCTCCATTTGTAAAGGTATCTCCCTCTCTGTACCAGGAAAAAGGGGAGATGACCTTATCTCTAGAAACTCTTATCAGTGCAGAAAGCAAGGACTTAAATCTGCATATTAATCTCTTTTTTACTGTAGTTTTCTGGTAATCTCCCATAGGTGACTCCCTCCGCTCCCAACATCCTCCTTTGTCTTTAGCTGAAGATAGTATTTAAGATGAGAACCTCTGCCATTTTGTGGAGTTACCCAGTTTTTCCAGGTCTCTCCCATGTATACATGTTATAAAGCTTTGTTTGATTTTCTCCTGCTATTTGGTCTCATGTCAATCTAATTTGTAGCCAGAAAAGATCCAGAGTGGGTAGAGGATAGTCTTCCTCCCCTACATTGTCCATTGGGAGACTCCTATTTTCCTACTGGAAGATCATAGAATCAAACGAAGAAAGGAAAGGCAGAACCCAGCATCAGGAACTCATGGACCTTTCTTCAAGATTCTGAAATTAGGGTGATTCAGTTATAACTGTCATTCATTCCTGAATGTCTCCACTGCAGATTCAGCTTCCCAAGAGAGAATGTCTGAATGGGCTATCTTAAAATGACCTATTCAAGGCAAGCCAGGATCCCATTATTGGGGGCCCAGTAGAATTATAGGTGGTGGTGGGAAGAACAGTTTCTTAAGGAAAGTGACACTGGAAAGAAAAAAACAAGACATCACTATGCTAATCATTCAATTCCAGAAGCTAGAAAAATACAGCAAAATAAACCATAAGAAAATAAACATAAAGAATGAACAAATAAAGGGAGCAGTAGTGTCCAGTAGAAACTCTCTTCCCTTACACAATCTCCTGATTGTGTTAAGCAGTTAACTGAAAAACTCAGTTAAGCAGTTAACTGAAAAATTCAAATAAAGTCAGGCATTATAAAAATTAACATATAGCTTATTTGAACCTAAAACATAAATATACAGTTATTTCCCAATCTTTTGCAGCAGAAGCTTTTCTTTGAGTGGGGTGTGCTAATTGGAGTGCTCCACCATCTCTTTCACATAAACCAATTCCGTAACACATCTTCTCTAATTGCTAGTTTCAATTTCTTTAAACTGGGAACAACTCTTAAACACCCCTTGAGAAATAATAGGAAGCAAAATCCTAGTGTTTTGCAGTTCTTTTCCAGTTTTTTAAGTTGTCTCTCCCAAACCTAATTCAACAGCAATTCATATGCATTGGTTTATGCAATATTGAAATAGAGTATATAATTGCAATAATACTCACAACTGCTGTAAACAGATTTCAGATATGTCCATCACTCAGCTGAGGAGAGAAGGATGGGAGAGAGTCAAGTCCTGGTTGTGAACATTCTAGCTACAGCAAGTCAGGTAGTACATTTTACAGAGTGAGTGAAAAGCTTTGATGAATATAGTGAGTCAGTGGACGTTTGTTAAGAAAGCAACTACTGTATTAACAGAAATTACAACCCACATTTCTTTTAACCCTTCCCACCCCCACACTCTGGTTCTAAAAGGAACAAATCTGTAAATCTTACCTCGGGTCTCCATGCCCCCAAAAAAGAAAGAATAAAGAAAGAAATACCACATTAGGAAAGAGAAACACACATTTAACCACAGAGACAGGAGGTGATTAAAAACACTGTGAAAACATTTAGATAAAATGATATGCCAATGAATTTGAGAATATGAATTTGATGAATGTCCTAGAAATATGTAAATTCCAAGGAGAGATAGAAAACCTGTATAGAAAAGTAACCACTAAAGGAATTAAAAAAAACCAAAATCATTGAACTACACTTACCCCCAAAGTCCAGGTAATTTTACAGAAAATATCTATCAAAATTTCAAGATATAGAAAAGTCCCATTTTGTTTGCACCATTTCAAAAAACAGAAAGAATTAACCCCTCTCAATTCATTTTACAGAAAAATGTAATCTTAATACCAAACCTGAGAGCAATAATACCAATAATAATCAAAAAATAAGAACTTAAGATCAATTTTACTATTATAGGTGAAAACATTGTTAAAACATTAGTGAACCAAATCCAACTGGGTCTTAATAGAATAATACACTATGAGCAAGCAGAATTGATTTCTGGAATGCAAGGATGGTTCACCATTACAAAATCTCTTTATAACACACATGTCAATTAGCAGCTCCTTGCTTCTCAGGAATTTGGACTCCATTGCCTGGTTATGGGGCATCATAAAGCTGTTCTTATCAATCCCAGGCCTTATTTATTGAGCTTCTGCCTCCTCCCTGCCTCTGACCAGCTGTTTAAAGCTGGCCTCATAACAAACCTGTTATAAGGCTTCTCTCATTTTTGATTTTCTACAAGAATTTCAGTTTCACAATTCATTTTGTGACTTTTCTGAAATTTTACCTTAATGACTTTACTAAAAATGTAAGAATGTCACAGATGAAGAACCCTACCAAGAGTCCTCTGACACCTCCAAATGCACCACTTTCCAAGGTTAGCACTCTGCAGAGGTGATCCTCCATCTGGGAAATGTAGTCCTGATTCCAGCTCCCATTCCTCCTCTCATTCCTCCCCACTCACCACACCCCCCCCCAAATCTGGAATTCACATGTTCTCATCAGGAAAATTAATGTAATTATCACATTAACGGGCTAAAGGAGGAAAAAAATATATAATGATCCCACTAGATGCCAAAAACGTATTTGATAAAATTCAACATTGATTCTTGATTTAAAAAAATCTTGACAAATAAGTATCAGAAATATTTCTTTCTTAATAAATTAAAAAAAAAAACCTAGGTCAAATACTTGGTATTATACTTAACACTGAAACAGTAGATGCAACCTTATCAAAGTCAGGCATGAAACGCATATGTCCATATCACCTCTGTCTGTCACTGAACATGGTTCTCAGGATGCTAAGTAATGCAGTTGAATAGAAAATTAAATGAGAGCTATGACTATTGGAGCAAATTTACCATTATTTTTAGAAAATATAATTGCCTGTCTGGAAAATATCTGAGAATCAACTGAAAAAGAATTAGAACAAGAGAGTTCAGTAAGATAGTTTTAACATAAAAAATGAAAAAATTACAGCCACACTTCATTAACCTCTTAGAACATATAACAGAAAATATTCACAATAACAAATAAATATAAAATTTGCAAGATTAAATTTAATCAGAAATGTGTTAGACTTTTCTAGAGAAACTAATTCTTTTCTGAGGGGCATAAGAGAAGAAAAATAAATGGTAAGGCAGTTTATGTTATGTTCCTGAAGAGGAAAACTTGTAAAGATTGCGGGATTGCATTTTCCACCAATGTAATCCTTAAAAAAAAAAAGATTATTATTTGCACTTTTATACCATGCTTGTAAGAGTAGATGCTCAAATACACACACACACACACACACACACACACACACACACACACTTAAAATTATATTCCCCAAAACCTAAAGTGTGATTACTTTGGGTGGTGGCATTGTTGGTGATTTATCTACACATTAAAAAACATATGTTCAATATGTTTTTTATTTTAGGGTTTCAGGACCGGACTCTAGTTTACTAATGATAAAAGATACATTTATCTTGGAGGGGGAGAAGCTGACAGTTATTGAGTTATTCTAGACTTTCCTCTCTTCACTGAAAATTACCTCAGTGAGGCCTAGTGCTCCAGAGAAAGAACAAGCACTAACTTAATTTCCTATTTTTTAAGCCTTCTGAAGTCATTTAACACATAATTTTTGATTTGTTCATGGTTTCTGAATTTGATATTTTCTAACTTCTCCTCAGTGTGTAGTTGTTACTTGTGAAATAATAAAGGCTGTAAAACGTACACATGAAGTAATGGAATCACTGCTCTGGCAATATATTCCCACCTGCTGAGCCTGCCATACGTTAATGTTGCACCACTTGGTACCAACTGGGAATGTCTGCAAGAAACTGGGAGCCAAGACTCAATTCAGCTTGCCCTGAGATGTCGCATGCTCTTCCAGTGACAGAACTACACACTGTAATACAGATGTGTGTTGGGGTGAAGGAGGCAGGGAGGCGGGAATGGGGCTCACGATTCCACTTCCCATATGTCTCCATTCTCTCCCAGGATCAGCCAGCCTCCCTATGTGCAAACACACACAGATACACTCATCCTGCGAGTGAAGACATCGTAGGTCAGGAGGCACACCTCACGCCATAACTCACCCCATTGCAAGATAGGTGCCCATGACTGCCCTGTGTAAAATCTTGTCTGGGTTCAGGTTATGGGCACTGTGGGCTGATGTGCAGAGCACTTTGAGCATCAGACAGGCCTGGGTTCAAAATTTGGCTACCCCTGGAATTAATGCACATGCTAATCCCGGGAGACAGTGATGATTTGGTCACAGAGCTTACAGTTCAGCAGGATCCTGTATGTGAGAATGGGGCTGCCTTGCAGGGCCAGTATGAGATGGCAATGGGTTTAACATCTGCAAAGGATGAGCCTGATATAGAGCAGGGACTCAATAACTGTCCCTTTTTTTACCCACCTCCTTCCCTCACTGCCTCCTTTCCTTGCTTCCTTTGGCCACTCTACTGCTCAATAGCTCCTCCAAATGAGGCTGGGGACAGAGATGGGAAAAGGCAAGAGGCCCACATCAACAAATTTTTATGGCTAAGAAGACTAATTAAAGTACTGGTGAGAGTGAGAGCTAAACAGTCTATTAAAAACTCAGCTAAGAGTTATCTGTGGATTTTCCCTGAATACAAACATCTCTGTCCGTCAGTAAAGTTTCGCCTGAGGGTTGACATGTCATGTATTTATCCAGTTACGAATTAAGATGTCTGTAGATCCAGGATTAAAAAAAGCAAGTCACCTAAGTGTTCTTGCAAGCTCTAATGAGACTAGATCCCTAAAGAGCTGTGTTTGGTCTCTGTTGTCTCCTGGCGTTGGCTTTGACACAGACCTCTAGTCTCACAAGTCATGTTAAAAATAATACACACCAAGTTTATATAAAATACATGACGAGTAAGCTGGCTAATGGAATCTGACTTATTTCCTTGTACAGATATTTCTTTTCCTGCTGAGTAATAATAATAACAATAATAATAACAATGTAGTTCATTGTTATTCAGCTTCCACAGTATCTCTCTCTCAAATGAAGGGAGGCTTCAAGCTCCTCTACCTTTATGACAGCCCCGAAACATGTCATGTGTAAGATCCTGAGATTTCTCCAAAGACAAAGGTGAGAAATTTCTCTTGATCATGCAAGAAAAATCATTGAGAAATGAAGAGTGACTTTTTACCTGCTGAGCTACAGGCTGATATGAAGAGCCGTGTAGCTCATGACATCCTACAAATGCACAGCCATAATCATTGTAGAACTTTGAATGGGAAGGGTACTGGTGGTGTATTCCATTTGTTGTCATTGCAGAGTCCCAAGGGATCTCCAGGGCAGCAGATTCAGCCCCTTCAGGGAATTAGCAGTCTCCTGGATAAGCCCAGCCTCATGTACCTAAAGCAGTGCATCTCAATGGAACTACTGATGCGAGTCCCACCCCCAGAGATTCTGACTTCATAGGTCTGAAATATAGCCTGAGCATCAAAATTTCTAAAATTCTCCAGGTGATTCCAACATACAGACAGAACTGAGAACCAAGGCTCGGGATCTCACTTTCTTAATGGGGAATGCACCAGGGCAGGCCCAGGCCTGGAGCTGTTGAAATGTGGGGAGCCAGGCATCAATGACCTGTCAACATTCCCCACACAGTAGGGAAGTAGGAAAGTGATGGGGGCCACTGTTGCTCCCACGCAGAGGTAGACATGCAAAGCCACACGCACTCTAAGAGAGGATTCTCCACCAGAGAGCAGGACCTCCAGACAGAAGCCAATTGAAAAGAAAGCCCATCTTGTCCCAACCAAAGATCTTTGGTTAAATCAGACTTGAGGATGTGTTAATCAGCCCCTCAAAAGAGTCTGCCTGATTCACCTCTTCTGTACCTTGTGTTCAAAGTGTGTTTGGGCCAAATATTATTAAACTTTAGGCCAGATATGATCATCTTTTCTAATAGTTTTTGAAGTTCTTTCAAGCAGCTCCCCCAGTGCCCAAACAAAAGCTTATGTGAAATTCTAATCTGTATAAAAGGCAAAAGCAAGGCTGCTAGAGTTGAAACTGGCAAGCAGGAGCCAGAGGACTCTATTTAGGCCTGCCCACAAAGGCAGTCCCAGAGGTTCCTCATAAGAAACATAGATGGAACACCTTAGATCTAGTCCTATCATCTTCCTTTACCAGGAAACTAAGGCTATGAGAAGTTGCTTTGTTCAAGGGCACCAGCTAGTAAAAAGCCCCATCAGACCTGAAACCCAGATTTCCAATCTCACAACCAGTTCTCTTAGTCAAAGGTCTGAGCTGAGCCAGTAAAGATAGGCTTCCAAGTGTCAGTTTAGGATCTCATGGGAAATATGCAGAACAAAAGGAAAAGAGCCTAGAGATCTTGTTATCAGGTCCCTCAGAACGCTGATCTGTTATCCTTCTGTCCTTGGTCATTTGTCTTGGCCAACATCACGAAACAGTACAGGATTAGCCAGGAAGTTTTAAATAGGATGGCAGGAATGGGACCAACCTCCCCCATCCCCCTGATCTCGTGCAGCTTCCACCACAGTGGAAGACTTCATTGATAGAGGTGGAAGTTTTCATCAGTTCAAGTCCACCTCTTCTTTCTGAATTCCTCTTCTCTATAAAACCATCCTTCACACCCTCCCTGGTACCCATTGCCCTCTCATGAAAGACTCAATCAGATTGCTTCTCCCCAAGTATCTCTTTGAACTTCCAACTTACCCCTGTGCCTGCCTTAAACGGCAACAATATTATTATTAGTAGAACTACTAATACTACAGCTGTGGCTTTGACTACTGCCTTTTTTCAGCACCCATTCTGTGCAAAGCACTGTGCCAATGCATTACATGATTAGCTCATTTGGTTCTCTCTATGACCTTGGGTGACTGGGACCATTATTACCTTCATTTTCCAAAAAAGGGACAGCCTTCAAACCTGTATGAGTTTCCTATCAATGCTGTAACAAATTACCTCTAACTTAGTGGCTTAAAACAACACAAATTCATTATCTCACGGTTCTGGAGGTCAGAAGTCTGACATGGGACTCACCAGGCTAAAACCAAGTTCTTGGCAGAGCTCCATGCCTTTCTGGAGGCTCCAGGGGAGAATTCCTTATCTTTTCCAGCTTTCTAGAGGCTGGTTACATTCCTTGGCTCCTGATCTCCTTCTATCTTCAAAGCCAGCATTGGTGAGTTGAGTCTTTCTCACATTGCATCACTCTGACCCCCTTCTGCCTCGATCTCTCACTTTTAAGGACTCATGTAATTATATTGGACCACCTGAATAATCCAGGATACTCTCCCTCTCTCTCTCTTTTTTTTTTTTTGTGAAGAAGACCGGCCCTGAGCTAACATCTATTGCCAATCCCCCTCCTTTTTTTTTCCCCCTTTTTCTCCCCAAAGCCCCAGTAGATAGTTGTATGTTATAGTTGCACATCCTGCTAGTTGCTGTATGTGGGATGCCGCCTCAGCATGGCCGGACAAGTGATGAGTTGGTGCACGCCCGGGATCTGAACCTGGGCCACCAGTAGCGGAGCGTGTGCACTTAACTGCTAAGCCACGGGGCCGGCCCTCCCTCTCTTAAGCTCAACTGATTAGCAACCTTAATTCCATCTGTAATCTTAGTTTCTCTCTGCCATATATGCAACATATTCACAGGTTCCAAGGATTAATGCATGGGCCTCTTTAAGAGGCCATTATTCTGCCTACCACAGAGGTATTGCCTAACTTGCTACAGGTCATGAAGCTAATAAATGGTATTTTCTGAATTCGAACCTTGGTCTCTTTGATTCCGAAGCCCCTCCTATTAACCCCAATGCACCCTGCTGCCCAGTAACATTCTATCAACAACATCATTTCCTAAGACCATCTTCCGTGGAAGGCACTATCCTGGACACTGGTGGTTCGTATATGAATGAGAGTTAACCTTTGCCCCAAAGGGCTCACAAGCTTGTAGGGGAGAGTAGCTTGTAAATGTTAACAAAAAACTATAATGGTAAGTGAGAAAGAAGTCTATATAAAATTCTGTGGGCACACAGAGGAGGGAGTGATTATTTCTACAGGAGTGGAAGGCAGTGTGGTATGGGGTTGGAGAGGATATGTAAAGTGATTTGAAGGATAATTGAGTCAGTATGTGGGGAAGGAGGTGAAGAATGCTTTGCACACAGAGAATGATGCCAGAAAGGCTGAGCAGTGGAAGTGACTGAGAGGAAAAGAATTCATTTTGCTGGGGCCAGACTGAATGTCTGAGGTGAAAAGTAGAAACTGAGGTTGGAATTGTCCTGATAGTGAAGAGACTTGGAGGTCATGCTAAGGTGTCTGGACTCATGGTGGAGAAAATGGAGCACCACCAAAGGATTTCAAGGAATGGAGGACCATGATCAAACTTGCACATTGGTGCCTCACTCTGGTAACTTCTAAGAAAATGAATTAGTTGACAGGTTGGGGTGAGGACGTAGGGGCTGAAGTCAACATCCAGGCGAGAGATGGTAAGGGGCTAAGGATGGCCAGTGGCCATGGGAATGCGGGGCAAAAAGCATATCCAAGACATTTCTGAGGTGAATTCAATAGACATTGGTGGGCGTGTAATGGAGAAGGGTTGTGGGGTGGGAGGCAATAAAGAAAATAGAGTCAAGAGTCTATAGACTCTCTAAGTTAGGGGTACATGGTGGTCCCCTAAACAGGGGTAGAATTTCATGCAAACCTGTCCTTCATTGCCAAGCATATTTGTAAACTCAGCATCATAGATTTCTAGGGAAAAAAGCTACTCTCTGGAGTTTGAATTTCTTTACAAAATCATGTAGAAGGAATTGCTAATGGTGATGGTTGTGATTGTAGGTGCTGAGATAAGTGTGTGTGTGTGTGTGTGTGTGTGTGTATCTTTGGGGGGAGGTGTGCCCTTCCTAAAGCAGCTGCTCGTATCACTGAAGAATAGGGCTCCCTTTTCCCCCTTCCACACAGGACCACAATGAGCAGAGAATCAGCCTTCTACTTCCTCCCAACCTGCCTTGACATCTCCCCAACTCTACAGGGGAAAGCTAGAACTGGTATTATAATGACCAGTTTGGGAGTGGCGGGATCTGTTAGGAGGAACCAAATCTTGGGTGTGTATGTTATATGTACTTGCTTATGTGTTTCTGCATGTACATCTATCTGTATGTTTGTGTTAGAGTTGCCAGATTTAGCAAATAAAAATACAAGATACACAATTAAATTTGAATTTCAGGTAAACAGCAAATAATTCTTTTGGTATGTCCCACGTGTGTTTATGTATGTAATATTCAGGACTTATTTATAGTAAAAAAATATTCATTGTTTACCTGTAATTCAAATGTGAAACTCATGTGTTTGTGTGTGTATTTGTGTGTGTTTTGTTGGTCCTCTGTGTTTATGTGTGTTTTGTGTTTGCTTGTGTGCCTGTGTGTTTGTGTGTATGTGTGTTGTTTGTGTTTGTGTGTGTATGTGGATCTGAGTTATAGGACTCCTAATAAGAGATCTGTCTTAGCCATCCAGGCCCTGGGAAAAATAGAACATTCCACTCAGAAGAAAAAAAGCAATCAGATTTTTTTTATTATTAATTTTGACTTTGAATAAGTCATTGCAAAGTGAAGAGGTTGAACAGATTCATCCATTTAAATATTTATTGACCACTCTAGGAGCAAAAGGTACAAAGGCAAATAATTCATAGAGGGCTCATACTCTAGAGAAAGGACATCTGTACAATACAACTGATGAGGTTACGAAGTAGTAAAAGCCACAATAAACATGCCAGCTGAGATCCTAACCATTGGTGGCAGTACTTTCCAGTTCTTTGTGTCTGTGAAGGCAGGCTTGCGTGAAGGCAACAGATATCTCAGTGTGACGCTTATATCACTTGGAATCTTTAAACTATGATTATTGGTGGAAACATGCGTGCTGCTCTGCTAAGCACCAATGATCATCCAGGCATCAGCTCAGGGAAGCCTTGCTCTATCCCCCAAGTTTGTCTTTAATACTAGCAGTGTTCATGAAAGCCAAGAAATGTCACTGACTTCTGCATTGAAAGTATTTCTTATCAGCCCTCCTGTCATCCTGGGTAGCACACCTTGCTGCTTTCAAGGGCTGCCTGCTTCCCATGCAGGGTATCTGTGCTCCCTCAGAGTTGATTCCCGACGCTGTTGCCTCTCTCCATTTTTGCACTTCTTTTGCTCACCCACCATTTTCAGGATCTGTCTTTCAAAACAAAATTAGCTGGCTAAGTGAGATATTGGCCATTCTGGCTTGAAATCTGTCTCAACTGAGCATTCACACCCCTACAGAAGGCTGCCTCAATATCATAATTGAGGAATTCTGTAGGAGTGTCTGAATCCAATGGTATATAGTTAGAAGACAGGCCAAGCTGCTACAGCAAAGAAACCTCAGCGGTGGCAACAAGACAGAAGTTTATTTCTCACTCACCTAGTAGTCCAAGCCCAAGCTGTCTTGGCTGACATGGCAGTCCCAGAGGGACAAGGAGTCCAGTTCCTTCTGGCTTGTTCCTCTGCTGCTTTCAGTCCATGGCTGCTGGCCCACAGTCCAAAATGCTGCCCTGGCTCTCATCAACAGGGCTGCAGCCCAGCCAGCGGAAAGAGGGAGAGGAAGGGAGCACTGGTCCAGTTCCTTTCCAAGATCAGACCTGGAAGTTGCATGCATCACCTTCCCCCATAGCCCCAGGTGAGAATGTGGCCACCCTTGACTTCAAAAGAGGCCAGAATGTGATCCTCATCTGGGCCATCATGGGCCCCTATCACTGTGGAAGAAAGGAGGAGTGGATATTGGGGCAACCAGCAATCTCTGTCCAAAGAGCATTTGCTGCGAACTATTGAAGAGCACTCTGGGCAAATAGCCCTCAGAATATACTTGTCTGTTTCTACCTGGGAGGAGCAAGAGCCAACACTAACTGAGAATTCACTGTATTCCAGACTCTGTGAGAATCATTTAGTGTATGCTATTTTATTTAATCCTGATAGGCAAAGAGCCTGAGAGATGAAGTGGCTTGCCTAGTGATAACCACAGGGGCTGAAGGGAGTATTTGGACCCAGGACCTTTCTCACATAGCATCCTGCCTCTTGTGATCTGCTGGTGACTGAATGAATCCCTTGGCTGTGTGCTGGATTTTTGGTTGTCGATTCAGCATCACTATCATCCCCATCTAGGTCTCCTCTATATCTCAGAAGCAAAGCAGGAACTACATTTCCCAGAATGCCATTCCCTGAAGGATCCAGGTTAGAGCCTGGATGAGAGACATCAGGAAGGCAGAAGAGAGGCAGAGGACTTTATCCCGCAGAGGTGGTTGTATCTAGACACGTGGGCAGATGGAGCTTCATGGCAGCTTTCCACCTGAGAACTCTGAGAGGCTCCTGAGAATCTCCAGCTTTAGTGTTTCAGACTGAGATCTTGGCTGGTGGCTTCTCTGATCTTTGCACCCTGGCTCTTCCAACCCTTACGTAAATCCCTGATGACTATGTAAAACTCTCCATACCTGGAGTACATAGACCAATCCCTCACAAACACAGGATGTGAGATCACGAGATGGGGCAGAGTGCTTCTATATGGCAGAAAGAACACTAAAATTGGACCTGGATGAACTAGATTTGAATCCCAACATTCTCATTCACCAAGTATGCCCTTGGGCGCATCACTTAAACTATGTGAGCATCAATATTCTTCTTTTATCAAATGGGAATAACAATATCTATAAAACCATTGGAAGGATTACATGTGATAAAATACTTGATAACAATTAGCTCAATAAGAAAGTAGAATGTTATTATTACTTACAATAATAGTAACCAAGCATATTATAGACATTATTTCATTTAATCTTAAAACAACTGTGGTTACTATTACCATTCTTATGTTACAAGTGGGAAAATTAAGAAACAGAGAACTGAATCAACTTGCAAATGGTCACACAGCTAGTTCCTGACAGAGCCAGAAAGGAACCAAGTCTCTCGAGTTCTAGAGTTCACACTCTTAACCACTGTGTGTTATACTTCCTGTTAATACACGTTTCACCTAGCTTGTTTATTTCTGCCTTCCTCCTCAACAGTTTACCAGAGTTTCCGACAGTACAAATACTAGAGAAGAAAATTTGTGGGCAATCATATACATGGAACAACCTCCGAATAATTTCAAGAACCCAATGCAGAATTAGTCTGTCTAATGAAGTGCCTGGTCCCTGGGTATTTTCAAGGAAAGCTCAAGGAAAACTTACCCCAGGGCAGCTGTTCTTAACCTGGGGTGACTATACCCTCCATGAGACATTTGGCAATGCCTGCAGACATTGTCACAAGTGGGGATTGGGCACTAATGGCATTTGGCGAGTAGAAGCCAGGGATGCTGCTAAACACCCTACAGGGCACAGGACAGCCTCCCCCCTTTCCCCTCAAACAAAGAATTATCTGGCCCCACCCAGTAGTGTTTCCCTTGAGTAACCCTGCTTTAGGAGGTGTTACAAGATTTTTAGCTCCTAGTATGGGTTATACAAGACATTCTCGAAGACTGTATTGTCCAATATGATAGTCACTTGCCACGTGACTAGTAAAACTAAAATTCAATTCAGTTCCATTAAAATCTTAATTCCTCAGTCACACTAGCTGCATTTCAAGTGTTCAGTGGCCAGATATGATTAGTGGCCACCATGTTGGACAGTACAAATTTATAGAACATTTCCATCATCTCAGAAAGTTCTTTTGCACAGTGCTGCTGCAAGATCTTCTTTCACTCTGAAATTCTATTAAATATCTCAAGCTGTAGTTCCTTGCATGCTATGAGAAACCAAATATTAAGACGGTGATCTTTAAAACAGTTAAATTAGGGCATATTTATTCACACAGTGAAAATGATCTTTTAAATGTGAATGTTTGTAATATATTTAATGGCTTATCTCCCTGTTAAGAATCTGATTTATTTGTTTATAAATCATTAAAACTGGGAAGAGAGTGGAAACTTAAACCTAGAATTGGCAAAGCCACTCTTGATTGAAGCTCAAGAAAAGGACGTGAGGTAGCTCTGAAATTACCATCTAAATCAAAGATTTTTATGAAGTCATAGAATTTTTGAGTTTAAAATGAAGTTTGCATAATATTTTTTTGGTTTAGATTTGTGTAATTGTTTTTAGGGACCACAAAGATCTTAGAGAATCTGGTGAAACATACTGATCCCCCATTTGCAAGTGGGAACGTGAGTACACATACATACGGATACAATTTTCAATGCAATTCATGCAATTAATGACTTCCTACAGCCCAGGCAAACCCTCTGTTTTCCAGTTGATCCCCACCCGCTACCCCCATTTCACAGATAAGGAAATTGAGGCCCTGAGAAATTAAGTGACTTATCCAATTTCATGCAGTGGCAAAACCTGAATCAAAAGATGGATATTCTAATTTCTAAGCCTATACATTCATTAAGAAATACCAATTTATATAAAGTAGCAAAGGAACTAATCTACTGTGTGATATAAGATACACTTGTACAATCCACATTCTTCTGCTTGGCCTCTGTGAAGGGAGGGGATAGGGCAGTGCTTAAAAAGCAATGGAATGGCATCCAAAATTGCCAGAGAGTAGAAGAGAGAAATGCAAGTCCCTCCAATACTCCACAGACTGGATTGTGAAGCTCTGGATGATGAAGCATATTCTGTAATTTCTGATTTAGAATTTTTATCAGAATGCTTCTTTTTGAGAATCTATTGCCTTCTGCATACAACACGTTCTGGGTAATAATATGAACTCCTCACCCAAAGGCCTCCGTCTTTCTCATTACGACTGCAGGAAGCACAGTTAGGGAATTCCCCTTTGAATAGCTCATTAGCGTATTTGCTTCTGTTCCTGCCTCCTGGCTCCTGTGTGCTGCGGCCTTTTTTGTGCTTTTTCTTTAAAGCCAACAAAGAGCCTAGAAAACTCCCTTATGTAAAATTCAAAAATTCTACCGTGTACTTTCCTTCCACCCTTAATTATAAGAAGTCGTGCTTGTTCCATACTTCTGACTTTTCAAAGTGTGCCATTATGTAGAACAGCAAGCAGAAGCAAAAGATAGCGAACCTCATTGAAAATCTAATCCACACAGGGCTATCCCTATTGAATTGCTGTAAATAGAAATAATATTAAAAAAAAAAAAAAAAAGAAAAGAAAGCAATTGCCTCTAGGGCTCTGTCCCACAGATCTATTTACAAACCCCAAACAAAGCTCAGTGAGTCAAGTATACTTAGCCCACTGTCTGGAACACAGCAATCAGTTAAAAAAATATTTGTTGAGTGCATATGCTATTTTCATTTCCCCCCTTGTCATTCATTCTCTGCTCTCCATTCTTTTCCGCCAGTCTGGGTCCTGACTCCTGTAGACTGTATCACCCAGGCTTTCTTGCTGGATAGCTGCCCATTGGCTACAGGTGATGGGAGGTTGGGAGGTAGAAAGAGAAACACGTTAAGTACCTCTTCCCGCTCCTCTCTCCTTCTGTACTTTTCTTCTGGTATGTCTGTGCCTTCCACAACCACAGCTCCCATGGGGGTCCCCCTCATCCATGGCACCACCTCTCACTGGGTTCCAGAAATAGTATTTCCTCCTCTTGCCCCTTATGCCTAAGACTGATAATAGTTTCCTACATTGCTAGTTCCTGGATGTCTCTACATCGTCTTTGGTTCCTTCAACCCTGCCCACATCTCAGTAAACCATTTGTCTTAGTCAGCTCAGGCTGTTATAACAAACTACCACAAACTGGGTGCCTTAAATAACAGAAATTTATTTCTCACGGTTCTGGGGGCTGGGAAGTCCAAGATCAAGGCACTGGCAGATTCTGTGGTGAGAGCCCACTTCCTAGATGGCTGTTCTTTTGCTGTAAACTTACGTGGTGGAAGGGATGAGGGATCTATCTTTGCGGTAAGAGCACTAATCCCATTCATGAGGGCTCTGCCCTCAGGATCTAATCACCTCCTAATGTCCTTCCTCCTAATACCATCACCTTGAGGGTTAGGATTTCAACGTATGAATTTTAGGGGGACAGAAACATTCAGCCCATAGCACTATCCCTTCACTAACTCTTCAGTTGAACCAGATGAGTTAAATTTGTTTTTTGTTATCCTGACTGATATGGTGAATAAATGAAACAGACAAATGAAAAAATTTAGAAAACCAGCTTTTAAGCAATTTTGAATGTATAATTTTTAATGTTAAGGAATGAAGCTAAAAATATAAATCACTTCCAAAATATTAAAATCTCAATTACTGAAATTTTAAGTAAAAGTAAGTTTTAATATACAAAAACTTGCATTCATTTTTGCATAATAGATGCCAGGGGCCAGGGGCAGGTAATTTAATTGAGAAAATTGATCTATGTATCAAGAAAAAATGCTAATAACATTAATAAGTGACAACTGGCCATTAGCTTGTACCTCCACTGTAGACTGGAAGTTTGCTACATGTATGTATGTATAGGTATTGTAAAAGCCCCAACCATTCACAAAATTGACACAGCCTGGTACATTATCTATGGTTCAACTTATGACTTGAGAAAAATCTTTTTATATCATAACTACATGGTTTTGGGAGGCGGAGTCCAAGTGAGGCTCCGACATAGGCGTGAGTTGGCTTCAGCTTACAAGTATGAGCCATAGGGAGACACCTCATAATCAAAAGGACTAGTCATTCGTGGAGAAACAGGGCTTGAATTACTTTAGTGTAGGAGGCAGGTTGAAAGCCAGAGTCATCATCAGAGTTAGGGTGGGTGGCAGCCTGGCGACACGAGTCCATCTCTGAATTAATGTAGTCTTTCTTCTCTCACAGACGTGTTCTCTCTAGCATGCTGGCACTTGCTCCCTTTCACTCTTACTCTCTCGCATTATAATACAGAACATTTATTTTTCTCATTCTAAAAAGTCTAAAACAGTCAATATTGAAAAAATACCATAGAAATAAAGATAAGCAAAAGGAAAATAAAACATATAATGACCCATAATCTTTCCATACTGAGATAACCAGTTTTTGTGGTTTGGTGTGTATCCTTCAACACGTGAGTGATTGATGACTAGCTGGGTGAATGGATCATAGGTGGGTATTTCCTGGCAAAAATCTAATCAAATGTACATGTTTTATAACTTGCTGTTTTCACTTAACAATGTGTTTTAATATCTTTCCAAGTTATTGCCTACTCTTCGACAGCATCAATTTTATAGCTGAAAAATATTCTATTGTATGAATTTGTCATTGTTTTTTTCCCAATTCCCAATTGTTGGAAATTTAGATTCTTTCCAATATTCCCCATTTTAAATGATGCTGTAAAAGATATCCTTGTAATTGCTTGCTATTTCAATAGAAGGGTTATTGTTACAATCTGGATATTTTAGTGTAATGGAAAAGAGATTTGCTTACCCTTCTTACTTCTGAGGTATAACTGTGATTACAGAAAAATATAATAATCATAGAATCAGCTCATTTTTAAAGGGATTGGCCCTGTATATTCAATCTAGTGCCGTTGTTGGAGCCTGGGTCCTCTCTGCTACCAAAAGCCCTTTCCCCACATACTTCCCCACGTGCTGTATCAACCAAGTAATCTCAGGGAATTAGTTAACATTTTATTCAATATTTCTTTTTTCTAATTAATACAAAGTGGCAAATGGAAGGAGACATGCATTCTTTTCTAATTCCTTCACATACCCACATCTATATGATACATTTCACAAATACTTATGAGAGTGCATATGTATACGGCTGAGTGTCTCTACTGGTTGGCTCATGCTATCTTCACTGTTTCTGTTCAAGAAATTCATAGGTCACCATGTGTTTTGTACTACTTGCCCCACTATCCTGGTTACAATCTAGCAATTCATAGATTCGCTATAGATCGTGCAAAGTCCCCATCTACAGCAGGCCCAAAGCTTACACAGTGGCTTGACTAAAAACTCTGCTGGGAAGAGTGCTATCTTTTGCAAAGTGACTATCAAATTAATTAAAACTTTTCTTCCGGAGATTTCAGTGCAAAATACCAAGAGGCTCATGCATTTAAAAAACTATTTATTGAGCACTGTTTATATACCTAACACTGCGGTAGGTGCTCAGGTTAAAGTAGTAAGCAAGAGCGAAAGATCCTTGTCCTCACAGACTCATACCCAAATGCACAGTGTCTGGGAGGTAGCAGGGAGGTACCTAGCAGGTACTCAGCAAATTAACTGAGTTAATTCGTATCAAGCTCTTATAGCAGCGTTTGGCACATAGTAGGTGCTATATAAGTGGTTCTAGTAGTAGTAGTAGTAGCAGTAGTAGTAGTAGTAGTAGTAGTATTGGTAGCAGCAGTAGTCGTTGTATTACTTGTGGAGTAAATGAGTGAAGGAAGGCAGGAAACCCAGAGAATAGGCAGTAAGCAGAAGCTATGAAACTGCCAACATCATGAAGCAGAGAGATCTGTAAGGAAGTACATGGAGCAGCAGAAGAGTAGAGAGAGAAGTGAAAGGTGACAGAAATTGAGCTATAAAGATAGTGGAGCTATTACAGTGTCCTGAAGGATGACCCAATTCTTCCTGAATCCAAGCAATTGCTAAGACAAGTCCCTGTTTTTACTTGCTTTCCCGTATGATTTTTGGGGTACCCTAAGCAATGCTTTGCTTCTTACAATCCAAAATAGCTTGAAAGGAATGATATTTATGGTGATTTCATTATTTTCTCAATATCACAAGAGAAAATCTCTCCTCTTTAGCATTTCTGATCAAGCTGGAACACATTTTTCTTTTGATTTTTTTTCTGCCTTCATCTGAAGCCCAAGAGAAAGATAAAATTATGTAAGCATTTCAAAAGAAACAAAAACTAAGCGTGGAATTATTATCCCTATGGTATGTGGGCAAGCATACACAAGCCTCTACATTATGGTTGTTTTGGTGAAAGGGGAATGTGAGACAGCATCTTAAAAAATATCTTTGCCTTGCTCATCCTTTTGTGTTTCTGTTTTTAGTGCTATATCCAAAATAAACTTAAAGAAATATGAATTTTGTTTCCCATAATTTTGTGATTCTCTGCTTATTTTGTTCAAGTAAATTTAATTTGTATAAGATTTTTAAATTTTCTTCAGCTATAATGGAATTGGAGAACTCATCAATATGAAGTTTTAAAGGTCTGAATATGAAAGTAGCTTGAATATCCTTCAGGAATATAATATTTATTAAAAAAAAGTTGGAAGCAACCATCATCCCTATATGACAGTTCAGAAAAAAAGGAAATTTTCCAGATACCTCCATAAGACTTGTAAAGAATGGCATGTAACATGGCATAGTGGAAGTGATGTAAATTTTAAGACTGATACATTTTAATCCCAGCACAGCTTCTTCTTAGCTGTGTGATTTTTGGTAAAATAACTTTTCTGGTCTCAGTTTTATCACTTGTAAAATAGGGAAAATACTAGCCTACCCACAGAGGTATTGTAAGAGAATATCTATAAACCTTTAATAAGAAAGACTGGTCACATGGTAAGAATAGGCAATGTTGGTTCTCTTACTTCCTCTGTCTCCACTCTCAGTGTTTAATCACTCTCAGTGATTCCTGGTCTAATCAGAGTTCAAATCTATCTTTGATCAACATCAGACTTCTTAATTCTGCTTCCAGTAATGGTTGAGTGAGATCATATCAGACTGACCTTCTTGAACATAACAACTACAAACTTTGGACATAGTACATGAAGCAGCTTCCTTAAGACAATTGAGAATGAACAGAATCAGGCATATCCTGGAAGGTAGTTGATGTTCGGATGAGGGTAGTTATAGGTTCAGCCTCTAGCTTGTAGATAAATGTAGTGAGAGTGGCCTACAGGGTGGCAGGACAATGGTTGAAAAAAATCACAATCTTCCTAGCTTGGAGAATGAGAAAATTGAATCTAGGAAAACCACAGGCAATTGGAGAGAAGGGGGATGTAGGAAGGGAAAGAGTCAGAGGGAGGATTCCCAAATTCTGTCTGCCCTCAACTCTGGCTGACCTTAACAGTGCTCAGTGTAGACTAAAAGAAGCTCTGACAAAGACAAAAGATTATGACTGAAACAAATGCAGCCACCCAAAATAAACAGAGTTTACAGTTAAAAAATTTTTGCTCATTGAATCAAAATAACAGAATATAGAATCTCCATAACTTTGTATTTACAATGTCCAGAATACAATGCAAAATTATCCAAGATACAAAAAAACAAAAAAAGGAACATATTCTTGAGAGAAAAGAAATATCAACTGAGATCAATCCCAAGATTATCCATATTTTGGAATTAGCAGATAAAGGTTTTGAAGTAGCTATTTATAACTATGCTCAGTGAAGGAAAACATAATATGTTTGCAGTGAATGACAAGATGGGAAATCTAGATGGAGAAACAGAAAAGATAAAAAGATTCAAACAAAAATTCTAGCACTGGAAAATATAATATCTGAAATGGAAAATTTATTGGATGGGGCCGGCCCTGTGGCTTATTGGTTAAGTGCGCGCGCTCCGCTGCTGGTGGCCTGGGTTCGGATCCTGGGCGCACACCAACACACAACTTCTCCAGCCAGGCTGAGGCTGCGTCCCACATACAGCAACTAGAAGGATGTGCAACTATGACATACAACTATCTACTGGGGCTTTGGGGAATAAAAAAAAAGGAGGAGGATTGGCAATAGATGTTAGCTCAGAGCCGGTCTTCCTCAGCAAAAAAAGAGGAGGATTAGCATGCATGTTAGCTCAGGGCTGATCTTCCTCAAAAAAAAAAGAAAAAAAGATAAAAGGACAAAAAAAATTTATTGGATGAATTAGCCAAATGAGTATGACAGAGGAGAAAGGAAGTATACTGTAAGATAAATCAATAGAAATCATGTAGTGTGAAGAAGACAGGTGAAAAATATTAGGAAAAAAAGGCAGAACCTCAGGGGTATGTTAGTTAACATACATTATCTAACATACATGTAATCTAACATACCTTTAATTGGTCTCAGAGTCTCAGAGGAGATGAAAGAAAGATGATGCAGAAAAAAATGAAGAAATAATGGCCACAATTTCTCCAAATTTTTTGTCTGTGTGTCTGAAGATTAGCCCTGAGCTAACATCCAATGCCAATCCTTGTCTTTTAGCTGAAGAATATTGGCCCTGGACTAACATCCTTGCCCATCTTCCTCTACTTTTTATATGGGACACCACCACAGCATGGCTTGACAAGCGGTGCATCGGTGCACACCCAGGATCCGAACCTGCAAATCCTGGGCCGCTGAAGCAGAGTGCACGCACTTAGCCACCACGCCACTGGGACGGCGCACAATTTCTCCAAATTTGATGAAAGACATAAATTTAAAGATTCTGGATGCTCAGTGAATACCAAGGGGGATAAACATGAAGACATCAACTCCAGGGCATATCATAGGTCAAATCTTAAAAGCAGCAAAAGATAAAGGATGACACATTACATACAGGAGAGTAATCTTTGATTATCAGCTGACTTCTCATCAGAAACTATGGAAACCAGAAGAGAGTGGGATGATATCTTTAAAGTGTTGAGAGGAAAATGAAACAAAACAAGTTAACCCATAATTCTATATCTAGCAGATATATCCTTTAAGAATGAAGGCCAAATAGAGATATTTTCAGATAAAAGAAAACTAGGAGAATTTGTTGTAAACAGACCTGTGATGCAAGAACTGTAAAAATAATTTCTTCAGACCAAAGGGAAATTATATCAGATAGAAATTCAGATCTACAGGAAGGAAAGAACATTGGAAATGGTAAATATCTGTGTAAATGCAACAAACTAATTTCTTTTCATTTTTTCCCCTCCATTTCTTTATAATACATATTACTATTTAAGGCAAAAATTATAACATTGTCTTGTAAGACTTTTAATATAGTTAGAAATAATATGTATATAAACTATGACATAGAGGACAGGGAGGGGATACCAATCTATATGGTTTCAAAGTTACTATATTTGATTTGAAGTGGGACAATATTAACTATGAGTGGACTGTGATAAGTAAAGTTTATCTATTGTAATCTTTAAAGAAACCACTAAAATGTAATGCAAAGAAGTAAAAAAAAAATATCAAAATTAAAATGGAATTTTAAAAAATATTCAAATAATAAAAAAGAAAGGAGGAGCAAAGGACCAAAAAATAGAGAGTATAAAAAACAAATAATGGAACAGTAAAGCCAAACCCAACCATGTTGATAATTCAATTAAATATTAATGGATTAAGGGGCATAGATGGTCAGAATGGACCAAAAAAGCAAACCCTAAATGTAAAATCTATAAGAAATACATTTTAAATGTGAAGAAACAGACAGATTGAAAGTAAATGGAAGGAAAATAGATATAACAAGCAAGCAATAAACTTAAGGAGACCAAAGTGACAATATTAATATGAGGGAAAAGAAATTTCAAGACAAAAATGATTAGTGGAGCTAAAAAGGAACATTTTGAAATGTTAAAAGTGCAATCCATTAAGAACACATAGCAATCATAATTATGTATATGCCTAATAACAGAGCTTCAAAAATACATGAAACAAAAATTGATAGATGCAAAAGGAAAAATAGATAGTCCCACAATCCTAATTTTAGAGTTTAACACACTATTTTTCTGTCTTTGATAGAAAGGCTAGATAAGAAAATTGTAAAATCACAGAACTGAACAAAACTATCAACATTATAATGGATATTTATAAAACATAACACTCAACAACTACAGAATACTCGTATTTTTTAATTACCATGGTTTATTCACAAGATGAACCAAAAGCTGGGCATAAAACAAAGCGTAATAAGTTTGAAAAGATTGAAATCATGTAAGTATATTCTCTGACCACAATGTAATTCAATGAGAAATAACAAACAATACCTAGGAAACCCCTCTAAATTTGGAAAATAATACAACCACACTTCTAAATATATCATGTGTCAAAGAAGAAGCCACAAGGGAAATTAAAATATTTTGAAATGAATGATAATAAGACTACAACCTATCAAAATTTGTTGGATGCAGTTAAAGTAGTGTTTAGAGGGAAAAGCATGGCTTTTAATGCTTATATTAGAAAAGAACAGGATTTAGTAAACCATGTCCCTTAGTAAAAATTTGTCCCAGAGCCTGTTTTTTTATGGCCTGTGAGCTAAGAGCGTTTCTGCATTTTTAAATGGTTGTAAAAAGTGAAGGAAGAGGAGGAGGAGAATAGGAAGAAAATTCAACAGAGATCACACATGACTTGCGAAACCTAACATATATACTCTGTGAGCCTTTACTGAAAAACACTCCCTGAGGCATGGAAAAGAAGAAAGCTATAAAATCAATGATCTAAGTTCCCACCTCAAGGATTAAACAATGAAAAGCATTAAACCTAAACATGAGGAAGGAAATAATAAAGATAAGTGCAGAAATCAATGAAACAGAAAATTCACGGGGCCAGCCCTGTGGCGTAGCAGTTAAGTGCACGTGCTCCACTGCTGGTGGCCTGGGTTCGGATCCCGGGCATGCACCAACGCACCGCTTGTCAAACCATGCTGTGACGCCGTCCCATATAAAGTGGAGGAACAAGGGCATAGATGATAGCTCAGGACCAGTCTTCCTCAGCAAAAAGAGGAGAATTGGCATGGATGTTAACTCAGGGCTGATCTTCCTCACAAAAAAAAAAAAAGAAAAAGAAAATTGACATAAAATAGAGAAAAAAATCAATAAAACCAGAAGCCAGTTCTTGAAAAAGACAAATAAAATTGATAAACCTCTAGCTAGACTGATCAAGAAAAAAAGAGAGAAGACAAAAATTACTAGCATCCCGAGTGAAAAAGAGGACATAACCTACAGATGTTAAAAAGATAATGAAGAAATAGTATGAACAGTTTTATGCTAACAAATATGACAATTTAGATGAAATGGAAAAATATTAGAAAGTCATAAATTACCAAAACTGATCCAAGAATAAACACAAAATTTGAATAATCTATATCAATTATAGAAATTGACTTTCTAATTTTTGAAAAAACCTTTGCACAAAAAGAACTGTAAAACCAGATGGTTTCTCTGATGAATTCTATCAAAAATATAAAGAACAGGGGTCAGCCTGGTGGTATGGTAGTTAAGTTCGCATGCTCCACTTCAGTGGCTCAGGGTTTGCGAGTTCCAATGCTGGCAGCAGACCTACACACTGCTCATCAAGCCATGCTGTGGCGGCGTCCCACATACAAAATAGAGGAAGATTGCCACAGATGTTAGCTCAGGGACAATCTCCCTCAAGCAAAAAGAGGAAGATTGGCAACAGATGTTAGCTTAGGGCCAATCTTCCTCACCAAAAAAACAACAACAACAACAAAAATATATATATAGAAGAAATAATGTTAATCAAACACAAACTCTTTTAGAGGTAAAAAATGGAGGGAACACTTTCCAATTAATTCTGTGATATCACCTCAATATCAAGACCAGAGAAAGACACCACAAGGATATACAGAAAAATATTCCTCATGAATATAAACATAAAAATCTTTGAACAAAATTGTAATAAATGAATTCCAAAAATATATAAAAAAGATGATAAGTCATGACCAAATGAGTTTTTTCTAGAAATGCAAGCCTGGTTCAACATTGGAAAATCAATTAATGTAATTCATCATATTAACAGGCTAAAGAACAAAAACTTCATCTGAATAGAACAAGAAAAAGCATTTGACAAAATGCAAATCCATTCATAATTTAAAAATCTCAGCAAACTAATAATAAAAGCAAACTTCCTAAGGACATCTATGAAAAGACCACAGCTAATATCATACTTGTGGTAGTCAGGGTTCTCCAGAGAAACAGAACCTATACAGGGTATGTGTGTGTGTGTATGTAAACATATACATATATATATACATATACACACATATATACATACACATATACATACTTATACATATACATGTATTTATTTGTTTATTTAACAAAATTGATTCACATGACTGTGGGGTCAGGCAAGTCCAAAATCTACAGGGCAGGCTGGCAGGCTGAAGACTCAGGGAAGAGCTGACGTTGCAGCTGGAGTCTGCAAGCAGTCTGGAGGCTGAATTCTTTCTTTCTGGGAGGACCTCAGCATTTTTTTACTTAAGGCCTTTAACCAATTGGATTAGGGCCACCCACATTACAGAGGGTAATCTGCTTTATTCAAGGTCTACCGAGTTAAATGTCAATCACATCTAAAAAATAAATACCTTCACAGTAGTACCTAGACTGATGTTTGACTAAATATCTGAGTAACATAGCCTGGCTAAGTTAACACATAAAATTAACTATCACAATACTCAATGCTGAAAGACTCAATGTTTTCTATCTAAGATTGGAAAGAAGGCAATTCTGCTCTTACAGTTTCTGTTCCACATCGTACTGGAGATCCTAATCAGTGCAATTAGGTAAGAAATATAAATAAAAGCAGACATTGTAAATAAAGAAATAACACTGTATTTGCAGATCACATGATCATGTACGTGGAAAATCTTAAGGAGTCTATAAAAAAAGCTAATAGGACTGATAAGAGAATTTAGTAAGATCACAGGATAGCTGATTGACAAACACAAATCAATTATATTTTGACACACTTGCAACAAACAATTCAAAAATGAAATTTAAAAAACAACTCCAGGGGCCGACCCAGTGGCACAAGCGGTTAAGTGCGCGCATTCCGCTGCAGAGGCCCAGGGTTCACCTGTTCGGATCCCGGGCATGCACGAATGCACCACTTGGCAAGCCATGCTGTGGCGGTGTCCCATATAAAGTGGAGGAAGATGAGGCACGCATGTTAGCCCAGGGCCAGTCTTCCTTAGCAAAAATAGAGGAGGACTGTCATATGTTAGCACAGGGCTGATCTTCCTCACAAAAAAAATAATAATAATAATAAACAAAAATAAAAAACAACTCCATTCACAATAGCATAAAAAATGCTTGGGAATAAATTTGACAAAAGATTTGCAAGACCTGTACACTGTAAAATACAAAAGATAACCAAGGAAAATTAAAGGAGACCTAAATAAAATGAGAGATACATTACGTTAATAAATTGAAAGAATTAATATTGTTAAGAAAGTAATTTTCCTCAAATTAATCTATAGAATAAAAGCAATCCCAGTAAATATCCCAGCAGGATTTATTTTTGAAGAAATTGACAAGCTGATTATAAAAGTTATAGGTAAATGCAAAGGAGCTAGACTGGCCAAAACAATTTTGAAAAAAAAAAAACTTTCGAGAACTTGCCAGATTTAAGACTTACTATGTAGGTGTAGCAATTAAAACATTGTGATATTGGCATAAGATTAGATACATAAATAAAAATAGTGAATCCAGAAAGAGATCCATACATTTAAAGTTAATTGATTTTTGGCAAAGGAACCAAGGGGGGTTCCTTTGAAGAAAAGATTTTTCAACAAATGGTGTTGGAACAACCAGGAAAAAAAAGGAATCTCAAACTTTACCTCCCACCATACACGGCAATTAACTGAAAAGGGATCAAAGACCTAAATGTAAGCACTAAAGCTATAAAACTTCTATAAGAAAATATAGGAGAAAGTCTTTGTGATATTGGTTTAACAAAGATTTCTTAAACAGGACACAAAAAGCATGATCCATTAAAAAGTTGATTAAAATGACATCACCAAAATTGAAAACTTGTGCTCTTTAAAAGATTCAGTTAAGAAAATTAAAAAGAAAGCCTTAGACTGAGAGAAAATATTTGCAAAACCTATATATGACAAAGGGTACTGTATCCAGTATGTATTTTTGAAATCTCCTACAATTCAATAAAATAACAACAAAAAAAAAACAACATAAATAAGCAAAAGATTCAAACAGACACTTTACAAAAGAAAATATACAAATTGGCCAAAAAGCATGTGAATGTGCAAACTAAAACCACTCAAGATAGCACAACACACCCACTAGAATGGCTAAAATCAAACAGCCTGTCAATCCCAAGTGCTGACAAGGATGTGGAGAAACTAGAATTCTCATACATTGCTGTTGGAAATGCAAAATTATACAGGCACTTTGGGAAACAGTGTGAGAGTGTCTCATAAAGTTAAACTATCCTTACCATAATGACCCAGTAATCTCACTCCTAAATACCTACCCAAGAGAAAAGAAAACATACATCTACACAAAGACTTGTATGCTAATATTCTCAGCAGCATTATGCATAAGAGTCAGAAACTGGAAACAATCCAAATGTCCATCAACTGATGAATGGATTAATTGTGGTATATCCTTACTACGAAATACAACTCGGAAATAAAAAGGAACAGAATACCCATTCAAACAACAACATGAATAAATCTCAAAAGCATTATGCTAAATGAAAAAGTCAGTCACAGATGACTACATGCAGTGGGATTCCATTTATATGAAATTCTAAAAAAGACAAAACTTTAGTGTCAGAAAACAGATCAGTGGTTACCTGTGGCTGGAGGTTGGGGGAAGGTATCAACTGAAAAAGGCATGAAGAATTTTTTAGGGTGATTAAAATGGTCTATATCTTGATTGTTGTGGTGGTTACGTGACTGCATAAAATTTCCAAAACTTATTAAACTGTACATTAAAAACACATAAATTTTATTGTACATAAATTACATACCAGTAAAGCTGGGAAAAAATCAGATCGCAAAAGAAGGTGAGAAATCCCAGCATTTAAGTGAAATCTCTATTACTGTTCTCCACTGCTTAGTTAATTACATGCCACAAGCAGATTCCAGAAAGGAATTCAGTAATAATAATAATTATAATAATAAAATGACTACTATTTATTGAGCACTTACTATGCACTAAGGGACTTTATATGGTTACCTTATTTAATCCTAACAACCTTGTGAGAATGAGACATTGGAGGAAATGAGCTTTCATAACTTAACCAGGATCATCGGCCTAGTAGGTAATATGCCATCATGTGCCCGAGCGTGTTTCCCAAATGCTACCACGTTTGCCACCAGAAATATTGGTGAATGAAATTCAGACTGTATTTGGCAAAAAATATTTTGGCCTCTGCTGAGAAATTTAGTAGCCTAGATCCTTGTTTGGTGGTCTCTCAAAACAAAAGAACTTTAATCCAGGTGCCTTCTTCCCCCTGAAATAAAGGCAACTTTAGTAAAAGTGATTTACCAAAATCTAAATGTGGTTGTTAACAAAGTCCTGGAGAATATGGCAGAGTGGACTTGATTCTACTCCTTCTTCTTTGCATGCTACGTGCTTCTGTTCCTTCATATATGGAGTTCCATCTCTTTAAAGTTCCGTTCCCCTCCTTTCTAAGTATTTACTTATGCCTGTCTACCCCATTTGATAGAGAACTCTGTGAAGGAGTGAAGGAAGAAAGAAAACCAGCATTTGAACACCTGTGATGAACCCAGCATTGTGCTGGGAAATTTACATACATCATTTGGGCAGGTGGGAACCAAGTCCACTTTGTCTTTATAGATTCAATGCCTACCAGACTGCACGGTTTTGCAGCCTGTAGACAAACACAAACTGCTTCTTTGTTCTTTGGACTCTGATGCACTTTGTTGCATGTATGTATATTTACATGTTCAAAATCGTATATTGATCAACTCGGTACCATAAGGCAAAGTCTGAAACTAACAGACTATCGATGAAATGCAGAAGACACAGTGAAGACACTCAAATAAAATTAGGATGTAGAAGCCTGAAAGCTCCCCAAGGAAATGCTTAGACAACAAAGTGGAACTTGGTGAGTTAGGAAAGCAGAAAAGAATGCGACAGGTGGAGAAACAAACCTAGTCAGAGAGTGCCCGTTGTTAAGAAGATTTAGTACAGAACCTACTTCAGGGGAAAGCACTTGGGGGTGGGGGGTGAGTGAGAAGAGGAATGGAAAGAAGCAAATTGATATTCCGAAGCATCTCTTTGCCGCTGTTAAGATAATTCTGGTTGTACCTGCAGGGAATTAAGTACATCTCATAGTAATACTTAGACTCAACTCATTTTGTAATCTGGACTTGTGGTTAAATTTATTTAACCACTGAAAACTGCATGACTATTCAGGTTTTGGGTTATGTCCTGCATCTAGGCCTAACTTTCCAAACCAGAAGTAAACCCTTAGACCACAGATTGACCTTACCCCCCTTGGTTTACTGACTTCTACCTTTACGCTGATGGTTGATGGCCTCTCTGGCATTTTCTCTACGTGTCTCAATTGAAGGGAAAAATGGTTTGTTTCACAGCTCTGGGTCTGTCTTCTGTCACTGAATTGATTTGCTCCCTTGGGCCCTGGATCCTGCTCTCTCCTTCCTTCTAACAGCTTTTCTTCATTAATTACTCCTCGCTCACATTTATCTTCAACCCTTCCCTCTCCAGGTTCTTCCATACTTTAAAAAAAGAAAATGCTACCACCCTATATGTCTTTGTCCATTCACAGTCAAACATGTTGGAGAATTGTCTATATTCTTTATCTCCAATTCTCCATCCCCTTCTGTCCCAACACTCCACCGAAACTCCTCTCACCAACTAACCAATGACTTCCTAATGCCAAACCCAGTGGATGTTTTCAGTCCTTATTTTGCTTGATTTCTTAGTAGCATTTAACTATTTAGCACATTCTCAATTTTAAAACTCTCTTCTATATTTGCTTCCACAAACTGCTGTCTCCTGGTTTTCCTCCTGTTGTTCTTGAAGTACGTTCTCAGTTTTCTTCATGGAATGCTTTTTCTCCACGTTGCCTCCTCAAACGTTTCTGTTCTACAAGATTCCATCTCTGAGTCTTTGCTCACGTAATCCCCTCTCCTTGAGAAATCTTACTCACTCTCCTGGTTTTGTTGACCACTCACACACCGGGCACAGTCACATCTGTTTCTTCAGGACAGATCATTCTCTTGAGCTCCAAGAGTAGGCCAATTGCCTCATTTTATTTCTCTCCTGTCCAAGTTTATTTCTCAGCTTAGTGAGATATCTTGGTAAATTCCACCTGCATTCATTCTTTTGCTCAAGACAGAAATTTTAGAATTATCCTTAACTCCTTCTTCTAGCCCAATTCGTACAGTAAGGCAATCACCAAGCCTGGTTGATTCTCCAAATAGCTCTCAATTCCATCTACTCCTTTCTTTTCCTATCATTTCTCCCTTGGGTTATTGCTAAATGGCCCCTTAAATGGGCTTCCTACTTCTTAGTCTTGCCTTTGTCCAGTCTACTGTCTTTGCTTGTGCTAGAATTTGCATTTTGGAAATTAAATCTGTCACCTATTAATGATGTCCCGTTGCTTTCAAGATAAAGTTTAAATGCTGTCACATGGCCATCAATGTCCTCATAATCCAGCCTGCTTTACTTGCTTAAAAGGAAATTGCCTGCCCCAGACTACTTCACTTTCCACTCCCTTAAGCTGGAACCTGACTTTGCAATGACCCATGCTCAGTGGTGCAAAGGTAGAGGATGAGATGGTTCCTGAGCATTCTCATATAGCAAAGCTACTCACCAATCTAGGCTACCAAGACAGTTGTGTCAGAGGAAAATAAAAATCTATTTTATTTGGAGTGTTGTATTTTGAGATCCTTTATTACTCTCCCCTTGCCTTTACTCTAACTGGTTAAACTGTCTTCTCCTCATGCCATTATTGCCCTCATCTCCAATTGGATCCTATGTTCCATTCATACCAGGCTATTTGCACTCTTCAAATGCTCCATACTCTCTTACCTTCCATGTTCATGTACACATGGTTCCCTCTGTCGAGAGTCTGCCCCCTTTTTTCTCTGCCTCAATAACTCCTGTTCATGCCTTAGGATTCTGGTCAGGTGTCAGCTCCTATTTTAATTCTTCTGTCACGTGCTTCTCCCCACCCCGCTCCTCTCAGCCCCCACTGCACCATGTGCATTTTACCACAAGGTCCTGTGATCACTGATTTACCTGCGTGTCTTCCCTCTGACTGGGAGCATCTTGATGGCAGGGACTATCTTTTATCTCTGGCATATAGTTGGGGCTCAACAAATGTGTACTAAGTGAGGAGT
Organism: Diceros bicornis minor; assembly: GCF_020826845.1. Classification (NCBI taxonomy): domain Eukaryota; kingdom Metazoa; phylum Chordata; class Mammalia; order Perissodactyla; family Rhinocerotidae; genus Diceros; species Diceros bicornis. Next base: position 60,006,955 of record NC_080742.1, on the reverse strand, counting down.
CAGAGAAGCTCATGATGTTCCAAGTTTCCCTAGAGGAGGTTTTTGTGTATCTGTGAACATGTGTACATGTGTCTAGTATTGAGCCATCTTAACGGAAGTACCAGGAGCCTAAAGAGCCAGGGGCTGGGAGTGTAGCGGTGTTGGGGAAAGTCATTGAGATGAGGTGACCACTAGTTGACCCACAAGCTGGACCTGGACAACTGGAAGCTCCCTACCCTCTCCCCTGTCCTTGGAATATGTGTTCCTCTTCCCTTTCCTGTTCCCAGAAGCTGCCCCAAGGATTCAACCTTGAGATAGAAATGTGGTGTTGAGAGTATCTGGACAGTATACGTGACTGAATCCAGTTAGGACCTTTATATAAAACCTTTTAAGATTCGGCAGGTGGGTGTAGAGATCTACTCGTCTTCTGGCCATGCAAGACAAGCCTCGTAAGTAAGTTTCCTTATTAAACTTGCCACCTACTAATCTGGAGTGGTCTGTCTCTTTCCTCCATCTCTCCCTGCTCTCTGCCCATGGGGGCCACTTTCAGATTATATCCTGGAAACTCCCAAAGAGTTTAGGAAGCAACAAGCCAGCATCTTTAGAGAGTACTGAGGGAGCAAGCTGAGGCTAGGGGTTCAAATGCCAACTCCAAGGATCAGGAGAAAGGGAGATGAGGGGTGGGGTAGCCAGGATAGTATTGTGGTAGGCAAGATAATGGTTCCTAACAGATTCCATATCCTAAACACCTGAACCTGTGAATGTGTTAGGCTACATGGCAAAGGGGAATTAATGGTGCAGATGGAATTAAGGTTGCTAATCAGCTGACTCTGAAACAAGGAGACTATTTTGGATTATCCCAGTAGGTCCAATGTAATCACAAGGGTCCTTAAAAGTGGAAAAATGAGGCAGAAGATGGAGAAGTAGAGAGATGGCAATGTGAGAAAGACTGAGTCTAATGGAAAGAGGCCATGAACCAAGGAATATGGGTACCTCTTGAAGCTAGAAAAGTCAAGAAAATGAATTCTCACCTAGAGTTTCCAGAAATGTGTGTAGCCCTTCTCATATCTTGATTTTAGACCAGTGAGACCCATTTCAGACTTCTGACCTCCAGAACAGTAAGATAATAAATACATGTTGTTTTAAACCACTAAATTTGTGGTAATTTGCTGCAGCAGAAATAGGAAACTAATAGACATAGTCACAGCTGAATGAATTTGGACAAGGTATTTAATCTCCCTAAACCTCAGTCTCCTCCTGTAAATAGGGATGATACTCATTCTGTGATTGTGATATTATATCTAAAGGTCTTGGCAAAGTCCTTGTCCCTTAGTAAGCACTCCATAAACAGTGGTAATTACTATTAATATATCATCATTGTTAGTATTGCTCACTAATTTGCCTAATACATCTAGGCTGGAGAGGAAGGAAGAGAAAGAAAAAAAAAGATAGAAAGTAAAACAATAAACATCTATTTTGAAAATCTGCAGGCATATTTGGTTTTAGCTCTTTTGTAATGTGTCTTCTTAACTCACAAAATATACTTCGTTTCCTTCTGCTTTCTCTCTCTTGCTTTAGGTATTAAGATCTATTTTAAATTTAGTCATTTTGAAGTCTCCTTGGCATCGTATAAATGTCACACCATTAAATTTATATTCAATGAGTGCTCAAGCAGACTGGCTTCCTCACCAAGAAATAGAGTCCCGTAGGTGGGCAGGTGGAGGGATGACAGACACAACCCTGCCCAGAGACGCTGCTGTCCTTACTCACCAGGACCGTGCTTCTGAGCTCCAAACTGGGATGTGTGGTCTGACAAACACATTTTCTAGTAAGTTTTGATTTACTTTTATGAAGAGCCTTTCACAGATATTAAATTAAATCACATGAAGTTTATTAGATAATCTCTACTACAAAAAATAAAAATCTCAAATGAAAACTCAGGGAAAATATATATCAGTTTTTATAATATTTGAAGTCTGACTTATCTGTGACAATCTAGAATGTAAGGTTTGGTCAACATCAGTGGCTTTTTGTTTTTGTTTTGCTTTGCTTTCAGGAGACTCTTCTCCTACTCTTTTCCTCTGAGGCATGCTGCCCCCCTTCTAACCTGGTAAGCTCCCAGACATAGGATCCCAACTTCCGGTTGATGGAATAGACATGTGACACCAGCCAGTCACAATACCCCATCGCTCTGGCCCCATGAATAGGCACACGATCCAAACAGAGCTTGATCCCATGAATAGGCACACCATCCAAATAGAGCTTGATCCCATGAATAGGAACACCATCCAAACAGAGCCAATTTCATACAGACAGATGAAGAACACGATTTTCTCTCTTTCTTTTGAATACAAGTGGTGGAGACGTACATGGGGGCTGTTGCCTGCCGTACTTGCTATCACGGAAAGGAAACACATCTGCAGGAAGTGAATGAGGCCAAAAACCAGAGAGAGGCAGGGCTGAGAAATGGAGAGGAGAAAAAACCCTGATGACATCTCCGAGCTCTCAGACCCAGCAGTGCCTGACGCCACTTACTCCCCTTCCTTCTCTGTACATGAGCCAATAAATCTCTTTTGAGTGGGATTTCTGTCACTTGAAATTGAAAGAGCCCTGGCTAATACACAGGGCCATTGCAAAAACACTGTCAAAAAGAGACCTTAGAAAAACCAGCCCAGAGGGGAGGGAAACAGGCACAGGAAGAAAGAAGAGTGCATATAGAAGGCAGTAAGACAAGGAGGGAAGACAATGAGACTCAGAGTCAGAACACCGGGGTTTATGTTACAGCTTTGCCATTTACCAATGACCTTGGTAAAGTGCGACCTTGAGTGACAGCGTAACATTTCCGTTTAATGGTCTGCACAGTGAATGACTATGATATTGCTGCTGTATATAACACGATATGCTGTGGGAGGCTCACCTGAGATAATAAATGTGAGCACTCTTTGTAAATGTTAAGTACTTGCAAATAGCACTTATCACACAGAAAGCAGCACATTTAAAAAGACTATGGATTGGATCAGAGACTAGAAAGGAAAAGTTAGGCCATAAGTAGCTGAACTCTTGAGAGAGGAATATGGAAATCAGTTAATGCTTGGATCTTCTCTAAAGTATCTAAAGGGCAGACTTAATACTGCATGTCACTGGTTTGAGTAAAAATCTATACAAAAACTAGAATACAATTCTAAGGCTCTGTGTGAGGTAGGAGTGGGAAGAGAGGAGAACCAATGTTTGTGAGGTGTCCACAATATCTCACCTGTGTACACAAAACAACAGTGCAAGAGTCAAGTATCACTGTCCCCGTTTTATATTTGAGGAAAATGAGGCTCAAAGCTTAAATTCAAGCCCAGGTCTTACGATTCCACAACTGGATTGCTAGACTATACCACTGCCCAGATAATATATTTGAAACTAGACTGTGAGGGTTAAATGAGGATATGCTTAGTTTTCTTTCCAGATTATAAGAATCAATCAATATTTTAAAGAAGGCTAGGATTTATTTAAATTAAAAAAATATTAGTTGTGAATGGTTTTCTGCTAAAGTCTAGTGCTTTCAGTAGTTACTAGAAATTTGTCTCTCCTCACCTGAGTGCCAATTGTGAAGGGTCTGGGATTTTACCCTTCTTAGAAGTGAATAAGCTAGGCTGTTACTATTTTATGGATGCTGGCAGAAGACATAAGACTTCTGATCAGAGACAAAGGACTTTATTACTCAAGGCAAAAGCAGTAGCCAGAGCTTTATGGGGGTTTGTGTTGGCTGTTTCTCAATCCCCACCCCCACCACCAAGTCCATGATGGTGACAAAGAGAGCCCATGGTGGGTGCCCACACGTGCCATGGGTTGCATTACAGGGGAGGAACGCTAAAGTTGGGGGATTTACTGCTTTTATAGCAAGTAGAAGCAAGCCTGTTCTTTGAGGGAGATGTTACCTCATCCCTTAAGATTGCCTACTACAAACACAACTCTGAGAAATGGCTTGGGCAAAGAGTAGCCAGGGCCTTGCATTTGCGGCATACCAGCAAGAATCTGTAGGGAGGCTCAGGGCCTATGGCGGATTGCCCCTCCCAGCACCAAATCCTTCCCTTGTCAACACTGAGATCTTACTCCTACTTCTCTCCAACCGCAGTTTCACTCTTTTGCTCCCCATTGGAATCATCCCTTGCACACATTTCTTCTAGCTCCTTCTCTTGTTGTGGTGTCTTCCACTTTATTCCCAAAGTTCTTGGAAACACTGTCTCTGCGCCTCCACTGCTCAGCCTTGTGTGATGCCGTAATGATCTGCCAATTTGGCGAGGCTGAACTACCAGAGAATTATCTTCCTAGTATTTCCAGTTAGGTCAGGCTGCAAGGCATATGCCCTTGTGTGAGTTGGAGGACAGAAGGGAAGGAACATCCATTTTCCCATGTTCTTCCAGTTACTCAGACAAACACCAATCTAGATGCTGCTGTGAAGAGATTTTACAGATGTAAACTGCCTAGTCAGTTGACTTTAGGTTCATCAAAAGGGAAATTATCGTGGATGGGCCTGACTTAATCAACTGGAAGCCTTTTAAAAGAGGGCTTAGGCCTTTCCTGAGCTACAGACCATAAACAGCAGCTAGCTCTGCAATGGCTCTCTTTCCCCTGGTATCTTCCTTCCTGACTGTCTGCTAGTGGACAAATTTCAGCTTGTGCCCATGGATTTCCAGCCTGTACATGGTCTTTCCCTCCTGACTGCCTGCCCTGTGGACTTTGGGCTAGCTAAGCCTGTCCCCACAATTGTGTAAGCCAATTCCTTGTAATAAATACTGTAATATATTGACAAAAATTCACATACTAATATTTATCATTAATATGTACTATTAATTTCACCAGTAATTAACACATTTATACTAATATATAATTTTATAATTATTTATGAATATTAATAATTAATATATAATTTATTTAAAATGTTATTACAGTTTAAAATATTTATAATAAACATAGGTATCCTACTGGTTTTGCCTCTCTGATTGAACCCTGACCGATACATGTGCCACTTCATGAAAATTGCTCATTTCATAAAACTGAGACCTCCTTCCCGCCAAATCCAACGACTTTCTCAGTCCACACTTTGCACGACCCCCATACTAACCATCCCTTCTTTAAATCACTTCTTCCTTGGCTTTCGAAATACCATTCAGGCTCTCTTCCCAGTCTTTCTTTCCTTTTCTGGTTCCCCTTGTTCTTCTAACTTCGGTCATATTCCTAAGAGCACTCTTGCCATGTATTAAATCTCTTCCTTTTCTCATACAGGTGGTCTTCAATCCTCATGGTCTTGTCTATACTCAATGCAATGACTCAAATATATGACTCTCATTTTTACCGTCTTGGAATCTCTATTAGTGTAACTCTTTCCTAGCCCAGTTCATGAAAAATGCATCAAGAAGAAAACCAGTCCCAAGGCTGTTTGAATCTTCTGCCTCTCTGGACTCTGGAGAAACTGGTTCCTAATGCAACTTTGCAGATTCCCTGGATGCCATTGTATACCCTCAGACAAAGGACAGACAGATCTTTCCCTTGCCAAGATGTCCATCTCCAATGATGGACAACAACCCAGGTTCCAGACCATGCTGTTGTCTCGCTGATACTGCTTTCCCACTCCTGAGCCATGGCCTTGACACCATTGAATCTCAATCACACTGTGTCTGGTAGACTAATATCCAACAGATCAGGGGATTTAGTGACCATTCCCACTGATCTCAAGCCAGCGGAGTGTTTTTACAGAATCATGGTGCTTAAAGCATCCCACAATAGAAAGCAGTAGTGCATTGATGCCAATAGGGAAAAAAATTTGCCTTCTTTCCTAAACAAGAATTTTTGACAATTGTTTTCTTCTTGGCTAAAACCTGTATGTTTTGGGCATGGTGTTTACTTTATAAGCCAATCATCAAACCTTGATGTGGCTATGAATAAAGATTATATAGAATATGAAGAACAAATTATAAAAATGGCCATGGGAGCCTTGCAGATTCCAAAGGCATATGTACCAGGATGAGAGAACATCTTGGCAGATACTTCCGTAGGAACAGAGGGAATAGGGTAATTCCACTGACTCTTGGGACTTCGCCTTCTGCTTCTCAGAAGAAGGAGATGTCTTTGATGATATATTTTACATTTGACCACTTCCTTTTGTAGCACTTTGATGGCTTCAGTTTGTTTAAACATTTATTTCAATTCGTTGTGAATTTATTTCAGTATTTTCAAAAGTTGGTTTGACAAGTTCCCTGTATCAATTCCCTCAGCCAGTACAGTGACCACTCGCCACCTTCTTTGTTAGTTCAGTGGCATGAGGAGCCCAAGAAGGGCCTGGGCGTAGGCTGAACTCCCAATCTAATTGAACTATGACTGTTTTGTTTTTTCTCGTTTTTTTTTGTTGTTTTTTTTTTTTCGTGAGGAAGATCAGCCCTGTGCTAACATCTGCCAATCCTCCTCTTTTTTTTTGCTGAGGAAGACTTGCCCTGGGCTAACATCCATGCCCATCTTCCTCCACTTTATATGGGACGCCGCCACAGCATGGCTTGACAAGGAGTGGGTCGGTGTGCGCCCAGGATCTGAACCGGCAAACCCCGGGCCGCGCAGCAGAGCGCGTGCACTTAACCGCTTTGCACCACCAGGCCGGCCCCCGAACTATGACTGTTTTCTGGTACAACGTTCCTTCCTAAAGTACACATCTCGAGATGGGGATAACTTCAAACATTATTCCAGCCACTCTGATTTCTCTTGTTTCCTAGGCCCACGCATTCTGGCTAACGGGAAATGGCACCAGATATTGGCCACTGATTTAAGGCATCTGCTTGTAAGGAGCTATCTTCATCAGGCTATTCCAATAATCTATCAAGCCATCTGCTTCTGGTGATGGGAGAGAATAGTGAATGCCAAAGGCAAGAACCCACTGCCACACCAAATACCACCAAATACAGTCATGTGGCTACATAATGACGTTTTGGTCAATGATGGACCACATATATGACAGTGGTCTCATTAGTACCATATAGCCTAGATGTATAGTAGGCTCTACCGTCTAGGTTTCTGTAAGTACATCCTGTGATGTTTGCACAACAACAAAATCACCTAATGACGCATTTCTCAGAGTATATCCCCATCGTTAAGTGATGCATGACTGTAAGTGCCTTAGATGTCTGCAACATTATGTGAGGTACCATGTTAGTGGATAAGACATTTATAGGCCCACAAATAGGAATGACAGCAGAATTATGAGAAAGGAAGGCAAATGTGTATGTGGGGTATGCATCTATTCCTGTGAGGATAAATCACTGCCCACTTTGTAGAATGGTGCTTTATCAGGACTCAGAGTTGGCCTCTGCTGTTGGAAAGTTGGGCAATCAGTAGTGGCTCTAGCCAAATCAACTTTGGGGAGGAGAAGTCCATGTTAAGCCTCCATCTTTGTCTCTATTGCCACTCTCTACGTGGGCTCATTGAACAAACACCAATGTAGCCAAGGAAGGAGAGTGACTGACAGCCACAATTCCCACCTGTCCATTGAGAGGATTTGCATGTCAGTAGCTGAAAACCCGGTGCCAGAGTGGTTATTAACTTGCTCCAGTAAAGACACCACATCCAAAACCTCAGCTATGATTGCTGTAACCACCTGATTAAGTCTGGGACAATCTGCAATTATTCTCTAAGACCCATCTGGCTTTTGCACCTGCCAAACAGACTGGTTAAATGCAGACGTGGTAAGAATAATCACCTCCGCATCACCCAATTTTCTGATGATGACATTAATCTTTGCATTTCCTCCAAGGATGCCACATTGCTTTGAGCTTATTATTTTGGGGCTTCCATTTGGCTCTTCCTGTCAATATAATCTTCATTCCACGCAGTAGGAAACTAATGTGAGTATTCTGCCAGTTGAGTATATCGGTTCTCACTAACATTTTTGGAAGTGGGAAAACAACCAGAGGATGGGAATTGAGTAAGAGGAGACACTTTTACATGCCAAGGATTATCGGTGTCTTATCCCTTTCCCTCTCCTCCCATCAAGGAGGTTATCTATACACTCCTCAGATATGGACAATCTAATTACAGAATCTCATTTTGAGAGGCTGTGTCTTGGGGCTACTTCTCCCAGTAGTAATTACTATGTAAGTCAAGATTCTGGCAAGAAACAAGTAGTACATTCAAATTGGGGTAATTGGAGAGTGTAATAAAGGGACATTTTCCAAAAGTGTGGGCAGATTTAATAGAAACCAATAAGGGATAGAGAAGCACCACAGGGTTAGCAACAGCAGGGATCACCCGTTAGAACTCAAGAGACGGAACCCAGAAAGAGCTGTAACCTTCAGGAAGGATTGTAACCACTGCCAACCTGTGGCCTAGCAAGGAGGAAGCCAGAGGAATTAATACCCTGACCTCAATGTGCTGTTGCTTTCCAATATCCCTGCCAATGTCATCCATTGGTCCAACTCGATGGAAAGCCGGAGAACAAGAGGGCCATTGGTGCAGCCCATGTAGGTCATCCTCCCAGGGCACAGAGCAGGGTGAAGGGCAAAGAGTGGATCTGGAAGAGCTAAAGGAGACTATCCAGTACATCATCTTCACCAAGAGACCCACCCTGAGCACTCTCATATATCAATATGTCCCCAGACCCTGGAATTCCCCATCCTCTTTATCTTGCTCTACCTTTTCTTTATCCACAGCACTGTCATCATCTACCATATGTGATTTACCTATTTATTATATTTATAGTGTATTCTCTCTCTCTCTCTCTCTCTCTCTGGTAGAAAGTAAGCTCTCCTGGGGCCAGCCCCGTGGCTTAGCGGTTAAGTGCGCACGCTCCGCTACTGGCAGCCTGGGTTCAGATTCCAGGTACACGCCAACGCACTGCTTGTCCAGCCATGCTGAGGCCGCGTCCCACATACAGCAACTAGAAGGATGTGCAACTATGACATACAACTATCTGCTGGGGCTTTGGGGAGAAAAAGGGGAAAAAAAAAAAAGGAGGAGGATTGGCAATAGATGTTAGCTCAGGGCTGATCTTCCTCACCAAAAAAAAAAAAAGTAAGCTCTCCTAGCACAGGCATCTTCATCTGGTTTGTTCCTTGATGCCTCCAAATTACCCAGAACAGTGCCTGGTACATAGTAGATGTTCAATAAATATATGTTGATGAATAAAAATAATGAATTCTGGATAATGAGAAAGAGCTAGACCGAGAAGAAGGCAAACATAATTGCTGATATACTAGTGATGAATTTCTAATCCCCCAGAGGTCTTAAAGAGGCAAATTAGAAAAAAGTTGAGGTATAGAAAGAAGAGAGAAAAAATGTGGCACCAGGGAAGATTAAATTTAGGTCAGAAAAGGAGAGAGAGCCAATGAAGGACTTGTTTGGTTGTTGTTTCTAGTAAATCTCACAGGAGTATCAATGCATTATTTAACCACAGGATTTTTGAGGGAAACTGACCAACACTTGAAATGGGCCCACATGGTCCAGTTAATTATGCTGAGTCTCCCCCAAGCCTCCCTTTGTTCCCCACCTTGCTCCGTATCTCCGTCCCCTTATCTTGGCCTGCAGTATTATAGCAGTGTAGGGGATGAACAGGTCTGAGGTTAAGTGAGAAGAACCTTCACTCCTTTAGGCTCCTAAATCTCTATCCTCAATCCTAATACTTTTATACCATTAAAAAAAAATTACACCAGTGTGGGGGGGTGGGAAGCACAGGTAGGGCAAGCACATTTGTGTTTATTTTATGATGAGGGTCCAGAGGAGCAAGGTTGAAGCTGTCTGTTGCTCTCACCTGCCTGGAAGCTCTTTCTCCTTCATTTGGTGACAACATCACATTTTACTTTGAGGGATGTTATGGACTGAGCTGTGTCCCACCCATCCAAATTCATATGGTGAAGCCCTGTCCCTCAGTGCCTCAGAAAGTGACTATATTTAGAGATAAGGGTGTGATTAAGGGTTTTAAAGAGGTGTAATTAAGGTTAAATGAGCTCATAGAGTGGGGCCCTAATCCAACAGGACTGGTGTCCTCATAAGAAGAGACAATAGAGAGGCCCACACACAGAGAAAATGTCATGTGAGGGCACAGCGTAAAGATGGCTGTCTATAAGACAAGGAGAGAAGCCTCAGGAGAAATCAAACTTGCCAGCACCTTGATTTTGGACTTCCAGCATCCAGAATGGTGAGAAAATAAAATTCTGTTGTTTAAGCCACCCAGCCTGTGGCATCTTGTTATAGCAGCCCTAGCAGATGAAAACAGGGGACTAAAGTTCTCCCATTATTCATGGCATGACAAAATGACTCCCCAGCCAAGATCCCCCAAGTCCACAGCCCCACTCATCTAGACCAATTCTCTCTCTCTCTTAAGGGAATTTTAATTCCAGAGAGAGGGATGGCACACCAGACATTGCAACGGCATTGTCGAAAATTGACCATGCTTGAGTTCTCCTACTTTCCAATGTGAGGTTGGTCAGCCTTTTCATCAATTCATTGAGCTACCTCTTCCTGCTATGATGTTTTCTTTCTTGCTTTTTCTTTTGCTTAAATTAATGAAAGTTGTTTCTAACACCAACAATAATTTACACATGATTCCCAGGTGGCCTAAAAATGGAAAGTGTTTCCCCCCAAAATCTAACTTCTCACCGAGAATTAATTCCACTTCATTGTTCCCATTCAAAGTCAGTTTCCATAGATAGAGCATTTTTCAAGTGATGGATCCTGGAAGATGAGCTAATATGCCAAAGGAAAAGAGAAGAAAAGCAAAATGATCTGAACTTCACCTTCCAGTGATTTATAAAATACGTCATGATGGTTATAAGGCAAGTCCACTCACATCAACAGTAGAGTGAGCAGAGAGAGGTTGGACTGGACACACTCTGATGAAAGAAAGACACCAGAAGCTTCTGAGCATGGCCCTTCCAGATTGTGCTTGTGAAAAGATTTTTAAGTAGGGGTGAGATAAGAAGAACTATTTTTAGAAGGACAACTCTGGCTGCAGGATAGATGAGAGGTAAAGACACTGCAGGAGGGACCAGTTGGGAGTTTGCTGCAGGGTCCGTGCAGGAAAAGGCAATGAAGCCAGGCAAGGCCCTGGAGGGTCTCCATGTGTGCACCTGGTGGGTGACCAGGGTGTTTGCCCCCAGGTGACTGGTGACTGGAAGGATAATTTAGACATCTTGGTCCCTCTATATTGAGACAAGCAAGGAGATAATTTATTCCTTCTTTTTATACCCCCAAAATGTGCTTATTTCACTTGGTAGAAGTAAAAAAAAACAAAACAAAGAAAATCCTTAAAACAACTTAAATAACTATCAATATAATTGGATAAATAAACAATATTACAATTATGCATCGGGATGCTACACGTTAATAGAGAGATCTGTAGATCTATGAGAAAATGACCACAATATTGAAATGAAAAACAGAAGCTGTTGCCAGTATGTAAAGAATGCTACCTTTTTGGAAAAACAACAAACAAAAAATGCATGTGTGTGTGTGTGTGTGTATGTGTGTGTGTATTCACTACATATAGGAGTGCATGCATGTGTATGTGAACAGAAAAAGTCAGGAAAGATCCTCACAGAAATGTAAATGGTAGTTATGCTTGCAGATCACTAGATGGGAAATTTCTAACCTCTCCTCCACATTTTCCGTATCATTTTAATTTTTAACCACAAATATGTTTTATTATTATAACTCAAAAAGGCAGAAAAAATATTTTCACCCCAGAATAAGAAGACCACTTAAAGACATTGCACATGTTTATAAGCAGGAGCTGAGGTTAAAGCCCTCTGTGGATTACAACAAAGATTGCTGTAGAACAGGAACAGAGTAGACCATTAGACACCAAAATATAGTAGCCAACTATGTACCGAAAATGATGACATAGAAAGAAAGGGAAAGAGAGGGCACTCCATAGTTTCTTTTTCCTTTCACTCCTTCCTTACAAATCAGTAAGCCAAAGGTAGACAGTGCGGGTAGAACTGCACATATGAAGAAGTGAAATAAAATAGTTGAGGTAGCATTTCCACGGTTTGGTAAGAATGAAATATATATGCATGTATGAGCTGTGAAATAGGAATTGTGTAATCTTGGTGATTTCACAGAAGAGTTAAATGCTCTTATGTGTGCATTTAAATATGGCATTGCACAATATAAATATGAATGGCAAATCCAAACTAATAATTTAAAATTTTAATTTTTCTTCATTTAGACTAATATTAAAATAATTTTTAAAAAGCCATGACAAGGCAAGAGAGAAACTAGAAAACGAAGGTCTGTATTTTAGTATCTTTCTGTGTCTTTAGCACCTTCAATGGTACTTTTCTCCTGCTTTTTGAACAAGGGGTCCCACATTTTCATTTTGCACTGAGCCCTGCAAATTATGTAACCAGCATTGCCCGCGATTGCATGAAACATCAATTCAAGTGGCTTTGGGACGTTTTGGTTATGACCTCATGGTGGCAGGAGTAGGGGCTGAGAAGAAGTTGCAAGAACATCACTGCGGGGGATGCAGGGAGAGAGAAAAGGGTCTGGAAGGGAAGTGGTAGCGTTAACTAGTGTCCTTTGGTGGTGCATTTTGTGCAGCCTTTGAGGAACAACAGAGACAGCTTCACTAAACGAGGGATGCTTAGCGTAAAGAGGCAGGTTCCTCCCTTTAAACTAAATTGCAGATAAGAGCAATTTAGTGCAGAGAAGTGATGTTAGAGAAAGGCTCTTTTCTCATATGATCACTGATAACCTTCTGTCTATTACTCGAGCTCAATACTGGGATATATTTGTGCAGAAACTCTGAGAGTTTGTTCTCAGGAAACCCGGGGAAAGCATAATAGATCAATCGATTTGTCAAGCCCAGGTGGACAGAAGCAATTTCTTTGGCTAGACTTAGTTAATGCAGATGGGTGGTTCCTTCACTCTTTAATACACCTCACCCTGGCCATAGATCATGCTCCCAGGAGGATGTCAGCGTCTCCCTGGAAGGCTCTGGGTTTTTTCTTTAGGCATTTGAAAGAGGAGATACAACAGCACAGCATGAGCCTGGGAAAACCATTAGCACGAGGTAAGTATGCCTGGGAGAACAGTTAGGTTAGTAATGTGCCTGCTGGTAGCCATGTTAAAACTTGATTTTCCTCCATTTTCTGTGTCCAGCCATCCACTGGTGCATCAGAGGAAAGAAGACAAAGAACACACCAACCAAACGCCAGTTCTTTATACTTGGAACGTCGACTCCCAGTCTCTGATCAACTGAGACGGTGGGCTGTCAGCAAGTACATGAGCATGCAGATCCCAGTCACTTGGAACCTAAGCCAACTCGAGCCTGATCACCCTACTCCTTGCCTCTTCTTCCCTGCACCCATTCTGATATTACTGATTTTACTGCTTTGAAGGCAGGGAAGAGAAGAGGAGAGAGAGCCTCCCATCCATCCTCTATAAATACTCATTTCACTCTTCACATTAAATGCTCCAACCATCTCTAGTCCTATGCAGGGCGGGGGTTGGGGGGGATGAGTTGAGCACCATACCACAGGTGTTCCATCTATAACTTCTCTTTTCTGCAATCACTTCTGACAACCACAAGTGGCTTGTAGTTCCCTGCTTCATCATAGCATTTTCCGCTCCATGCCTTTATTGATGTTCTCTCCTCTATTGGAACGCCTTCCCTACTTCTTCCTTGACTGGTGTTCATCAAACCCATTTCCTCTTCTTCCTGGCTACGCTGGTAAGACTACATTTTCCACCTTCCCTTGTTGTTAGGTGTAGCCATGTGACTGGGTTTCAGCAAATAGAATGTGAGCAGAGGTGATGTGTGTCACTTCCAGGCCTGACCCATAAGAACCTCTCTCCCTTCTACAGACTAATGTGGAGGACCACAGTATCAGGAGAACTGAGTGATATAGGTGGTGGGGCCACAAGAAGGAAGTAATCCAAGTCCTTTAATCTCCACTTGGAGGAGAGCCACTTGCTGACCATCAGGAACATTTATTTTGGAAAGTGAGAAATAAACTTTTATTATGTTTAGGGGTTATTTCAGCAGCCACTGTTACCATAACTAATACAACTGACTTCTAAATATTCTCCCTCCTCCTGGGTATTATGACATAGTTGTAATCCAGATGTTTACTGCTCAGATGCCCTCCAGCCAGCTGGAGGCTACCTGATCCTTGAAATTTAATTTTAAAGGCTAAAATTCCTTCATACTTAGGGGAAAACTCAGAACTCTCCTCCTCTCACTTTCATCACTACCAACGTCTCTTGGGTTTTCTGAAAGATTCTGCTGGTCACATCTTGCTCTGGTATCACACAAGTAAGAAAGGACATGATAAGGTCCTTTGGTCTTTTGTATTTCTTAGAGCACCATTGCCTTCCTTCTGTGTTCAAAGCATGGCCACTTGGGGTTGCCAGTGCTTCTCTATTCAGTCATAGGCTTGTTCTCACTTTGAGTCTTGCTGAACTCCCACGCATCAGGATCCATGGGGATTCCATGCTGATGGGGTATTGCAAATGCTATATGTGAATGGGGAGGCAGGGAACAGTGGATGGACGCATCACACCTATCTCTTGTGATCCTGTACATGCTTCATTATCTTATTGGACTTGACTTACAAAACAGAGGTTCAAAGATAAAATTATTAATAATTTTAAGAAGGTGCTAACAGAGCATTAAATCTCAAGTGGGGTTCTTTGCTCTTGGGGCCCTATGTGACTGCACAGGCCATGGGCTCGTGAATCTGGCCCTGGAGAAGGACACCTCTCCTGACCCTCCTCTAACCGGATGGCAGAGCCGGGGAGTGACGTCTGGGGATGAAGGGACAAATCAGAGGGGAACTGATGATGACTGTGCATGGTGTAAATCCTTCTTCTGACTCTTCTATTGAAATCATTGGTGATGATGTTTGTGAGGTGGATTTTCCTCCGGGGAATGTAATTAAGTGCTGTGTCATGCTTCAGGCCCCGTGTGAGACAAAAATACAGCCAGAAGATGGAGCATTGGCATACAGGTTATGTCTGCAGATTTGGTACTGGGGATGAGCACACAACAAACAACTTGAACTGAATAATTGACCCCTGTTCTTTAACATCCTTTGCCCAACCTGCCGCTGGGAAATTTTCTCTGGCATGGACTCTCCCAAGTCCTGGCCACTTGACCTCGCCGAGTCCTCACTCCCCTGCCTCTTTTTCCTTCTGGCATTCAGCCTCTTCCCACCTTCCTTAGTCCTTCCCTCTTGCATTGCCTTTGGAAACGCAACACGTTTCCCACTTTATTTGCAGAGCAATTAACTTCCTCCTTGAATCACTTCTGATTGATCCTGCTCTGATAGGGCAAATTGTCCTACCGAGGTAATTTGCTTAACAAAATAAAAACAAAACAACAAACAAACAAAAAGGTGGCTTATTTACCTAAGCCTTCTTTACAATTTGGCTAAAGAATTTGGCTGCCAGTATTTACATAATTATTTTTCTCCTAGATACTCTAACAACAAACCTTGACATGGTTTTAAAACGCTCAGAAATCCTTCCCTGACCCCCTAGGTAGGTGTAGGGTCTCTTCCTCTGGTGTCCTATAAAATCATGTATATATCATACATACACATTACATATACATATTGTCAAAAATCAATAAAGCCAGACATTAGTTAAAGTGGTAAAAACAGATTTTATTCAGTAACTACAGATAGTAGGGGAAAGAGCCAAGCTCCATTCCGATTTGTGCAGAGGTGACTGGGCATTTTAAAAGGGGAAAGAAGGAGTAGGGAGGGAGGTGTGTGGGGACTCAGTAGTCAGAGAAGTGAAAAATTTCAGAGTTAGTCAGTTAAATGCAATCAGGGCAGCTGTGTCTACTAATTATCCAAGTTAGGATTCTGTCCTCCCACAGAGACTGGAGGACAGAGGCCCTAGCCTTCCTGATGATTACATTTCAAAAGAATGGCTCTCAGGTCCTTGACAAAGACACCTCTGAGTTGTAGGAGATACATACTTACAGTTGTAAGCCCTTTGTTGTAAGTTGTTGGGAAAGGCGGTCTCCTGAGCATGGTCTTCTTAGCCAGTACTGGATTATAGACTGAGAAATGGGCCTTGGACCTGGAACCCTTCCTTGCCAAGAGAGATAAGGAGCCCACCCAGCTTGTGCCTTGCTCATCCCTTTGTGTAGGAATCTTCCCCTGTTTCAGGATCAATGTGTGCTCCTTCGTCTGTTGAAGCATGTATGTCAGTGGCCCTAAGGATCTCAGCTTTCAGTCTTTCAGACTCCGGGGGAGGAGGTTGGGGTCCTTCTGCTGCAGCAACAGAGGGGTAAGCCTAGGCCAAATGCCCTGTGTAGGCTGCTAGGGAGACCCGCGAGCCACGGGGAACCAACACACACTCTTGGAGCTCATCTAGCTCTGTCTCTTCGCTTTCCATGTGAGTAAAGCATTGTTCCATTCAGTACTTGACTGCGTTGTGTTTTCCTTGGTGACTCTGATACCAAGATGCAGCGGACAGAGTGTTTGGACTTCTATTCCTGGTGGCTGGCATTGGGATGGTCTTTGCTACCCTCCATGTAGTTGGAGCCCTCCCTGGGCATTGGGAACTGGTGCACAGGGTTCTGCTTGACATAAATGACCTAAGAATGGGGAGTCCAGGGTATATCATCAGGTGTTGGCTAGAACAAACAGTAAGTTTTCCTGGCAGCATTGAGCTTTCTCAGGCAGGCATTTAAGGAGGTCTGGGGTCTTCCTAGGGATACCACCTTATCTTGCTAGAAGCCCTGCCAGATTTTGGTCATCTCTTAATGAAGGAAGAAGTTTGGATGGAGTCATTACATATTGAGAGCAATTTTGCAGTTCTCAACATACACACACACACACACACACACACACACACACACACAATCTTTTTCTTTTTTTTTTTGAGGAAGATCAGCCCTGAGCTAACATCCATGCTAATCCTCCTCTTTTTGCTGAGGAAGACTGGCTCTGAGCTAACATCTATTGCCAATCCTCCTCCTTTTTTTCTCTCCCCACAGCCCCAGTAGATAGTTGTATGTCATAGTTGCACATCCTTCTAGTTGCTGTACGTGGGACGCGGCCTCAGCATGGCCGGACAAGCAGTGGGTGGGTGCGCGCCCAGGATCCGAACCCGGGCTGCCGGTAGCGGAGCGCATGCACTTAACCGCTAAGCCACGGGGCTGGCCCCGCATAATCTTTTTCAATGAACTTCCAAAGATATTTATACCATGGGCATGAGGCAACCCTGCCTAGAGGATGCTCAATTTTACAGGCCATGCTCTAACTCCAAAGGACAGTAGCAAAAAAATACCCAGATCCAGTGCAAAATATTTTCTCCCCTAAAGAGTTGCCGTGGGCCTCCTATCTCACAGCTGTGAGCCATGTAATCCATCATGTTTCTCTGTCTCCATCAGGCTGCCAAGAAGCTCAGGTTTAAGTGAGATCGTTATCATAACAACCACACTAGCCCTGGTGGTTAGCAAACAAGTGTTCCTTTTTTTTCTAGTGGTTTGGTTTCCTGCTTTTACCTCTGTAACGAGGTTGTTTATGTGTCCATGGGCATGAGGATGCGAGGCAAGAAAAGAAACTAAGCAACAAATATCTGGCTCGAGCTGAAGGTTTTGAACATTACCCTGAATTGAATGTGATATGGTTGTGGAGTATGAGAAGCTAATTCATGAAGAATTCATGATGTGAGTCTTTAATGAGTATGTACTGCATACAAGGCACAGTTGTCAAGGCAGTCCCGTGTGGGAGGGAGGTGTCTTAGTTTTCTATTGTCATAAAACAAGTTATCACAAACTTAGTGGCTTAAAACAACACACATTTATGATTTATCATCTCACAGTTTCTGAGAGGAATCCAAGCACATCTTAGCTAGGTCCTCTGCTCGGGGTCCCCCAAGGCTACAATCAAGGTGTCAGCTGGGCTGCATTCCTTTCTGGGGGAAATCACTTCCAAGTTCATTCAGGTTGTTGGTGGAGTTTATTACCTTGTAGATGTACAACTAGAGGTTCTAGCTTCTTGCCAGCTGTCAGCTGGGGGCTGCCTCCTGTCTTTGCCTCATGGAGCCCCCAATTTGGACACTTACTTCAACAAGCCAGCAAGGAGCATCTCTAGGATGATTTATTAGCATGACAGCATCTTAGGTAATCATGGCAGTGACATCCCATCACCTTTGCCATAATCTTTTGGTTAGAAAGAAGTCACGAGTTGAGTCCACACTTGAGGGGAGGGATTACACAAAGGAGGTATACATCGGGAGTCAATGATTATAAAAGAATACGTTAGAATCTGTTGCCACAGGAGGTTATAATACAAAGATTAAATTGTGGTTTCTAACCTCAAGGAACTTACAATAGAATTGAGCAAACAAGATGCTTAAATATGTAATAATACATCAAATAGAAATGTCATGTTCACATGAGCTTACGAGATCCTGAAAGTTTTCTGAAGGGCTGGCATCTGCAGGCAGGAGAAAATTCATGGGAAGAGAGTCTGCGAAGATGGGCTGGGACTAGATTTTGTTGGGTGTTAAGTGCCAGGATTTTGAAATTTATCATATAGGCTTATGCTTCCACATATTGGGTAAGTGGGGCTGTGCCAGGAATTGATATTCAAACCAGGTAAGCATGGCCCTTCATGGAGCATTGATTTTACTAGAATACTTTCCTGGGAGGAAAACATATTACTTCTTTATATTATAGCAAGTGTCATGGAGTAGAATGCAAAATTAAAATTCATTTCTCTTAAGATAAAATTTGGGACTCCAAATAATTTTCCCTCTGGCTTTGGTGGAAATTTTTGGGAAGGAGCAGCCCTGAGTAGCTGCTGGTCAGAGAAGCCATCAGATATGGGGGTCCAGGGCAAGAGGAGTCAGAGAGACAAACCCATGGTGGATGGGAGACAGATGAAGGCCCCTCAGCCAGCTGTGGGGTCAACGAAGTCTTCCAAAGAGTCCCTAGGCTAAGCCACGCAGTCTCTTACCAGTGTGAGAAGGAGAAACAGGTTTAAAATGACACCAGAAATCCTTAGAGCACTAACAGTTTAGGCATGTAGGGACTTCTTTCTCCCAGGGTTGGGGCTACTTCAGCAGGGTACTGGATCTGGGGAGAGAAAGGGGACATTCTACCTATCTTGGACTCTCCCTTGAGTTGCAATGAGGCAGGCACCTAAAAATTTGTACCAGTGGTTGGCAAACTATGACCCACGGACCAAATCCAGCCTGTTTCCTGTTTTTATATAGCCCACGAGCTAAGAATGGTGTTTGTATATTTAAAGGATTGGGGGAAAACATGAAAAGAAGAGTAAGATTTCTCAACACAGGAAAATCCTATGAAATTCACATTTCAGTGTCCGTAAATAAAGTTGAATTGGAACACAGCCTGCTCATTCCCTTCTATACTGTCTAGGGCTGCTTTCCCCGTGGAATGGCAAAGCTAAGTATCTACAACAGATCAATGGCCTGCGAAGGCTAAAATCTTTACTATCTGGCCTTTGATTGCCTGGTTTAGACCCTTCACAAGGAGAGACATTAACCTGCTTGTATTTGATTCTACCACCTTCCCTTCATCTTCTGTAGTGATGCCTGTCTACACGTGCATTTCCAAAACTGCTCTGAGCGATGGTAATAGGTATTCCACAGTATTCTTTAATAAATTAATCCTAGGTTTGAAAAGGATAAAATGATTTTGTTACTGGAAATGTTTTCAGCTCTTTAAATATGCTTTGTGGCCATACAAATTGGGATATAAATTTTAGCATTTCCCAAACTTATTTTACCATGCAACAATTTTTTTAAGAAAGCTCTATCATTATCTCAAAATGTTCCATGCAACACAGGTTCATCAATGCTACTCCACACCTTTACCAGACATCAAGAAATTATCTTCTGATTTGGAGTCCCGTTCTTAGTGAAGTCCCTTTGGTCATTCACTTCCCCCTTCGGGAAGAGGAATTTATAGTGGTGATCACTCCTGCCACCCCTTCCCTCACTAGGGACATGCTCACTCTTTGACTCCCCCATCTGTGATCTCATTCCTCTCCCCTACACACACATCTTCCCCTCAAAGAGATGGAAGACAGGAATTTTCAAGCTGCAAGTTATAACCCAGCAGTAGGTCATGAAATCAATTCAGAGGGTCAGTGACCAGCATTTTAAAAAATAATAAAATAAAAGAGGATATAAAATATCAGAGTGCATCTCAATAGTACTTGGTGAAATTTCTGTATAAGTTCTGGGTCACGGCATAAAATATATTTCTTTCTTTGGGTCATGGTCAAAAATGTTTGAAAGCCGCTGTGCTAAGATGCAAACAAAATAAAAGAACATGACAAAGGCTTGTCACTAACATTTAATTAGCAAAAACGTTGTATCTGTCCCACTATTAATTCTTATGTGTTTCCACCCCAGGGTGCCCATTTTAAATTGCAAACATGAGGACCCAAGGACTGCATCTTTTGATTAACCTCTATATCTTCTACCCCTCGCTGACTGTGGGACTCACTTCCCTACAGAAGTTGCATTAATATTTGATGTTGATAATGAAATGGAATTAAAAGCTAATAGGGTAACCTCTCCAGTTTCTACTGCCACTGTCTGTTTAAAGGATTGGAAGTAGCCACATCCACTTCTGCATGGTCTTCAGGAGCCCTGTCTACATATAACCTAAGATGACTCACGGGGCAAAACTTCTTTCTTCAGCAGAAAATGCACACATGTGGCTCCAACCTCTTCCCTAGCTGTAGCCTTGCTGCATTTCCACTCTCAGCTCTGCCCCTTCTTGCAGCTGCAGCCTTCCGGAATCCTATATGCCTCTGCATACAATGTTGCTCTTTCTGCTTCACAGCTCCTCCATGCTTTCCTCCTGCTGAAATCCTTCCTATCTGTAAAAGTCTGCGTTGCATAGACCTCTATGAAGCCCCAACAGACAGAGTTACATCCTTCTTCACTGCCCTGTAAGACTTTGTTCACGCATCTGTATAGCAATGATGGCACTGAAATGTAAGTTAGGATGTGCCTATTGCCTCCTCCCACCCATTGGCTTCTCCAGGGCAAGGACTGTGTTTTATTCATCTCTGAATTGTCCATGCCTGGCATGACATGGCACAAAGTAGGTACCCGATAATGTTTTAAGTGTGAATAAAAAAGTAGAGATCGCATGAAATATCAGAGGGATGCAAAGTTTACTTATGGGGTAGACCATATTCCTTCCTCCCACTTGCAACGCTTCTCTAGCAAGAAAGACAAAGCTTACTTAGCAGGTTGTGTAATCCTTAGACCTGTTTGTGGAGTGGATGAATGGAGATCAGATGCACGCATGCGTTCCAGGTATCTTAGATAGAGAACTGATACAGCTGCCTCTTCTCCACGGACCAGCCCTCCTGAGATTTATAGTCAGACCATTCTGCATGCAAGAGAGAAGTTTTAATTGCTTGAGGTGCTCTAATGTGGTCACAAGCCCAGTACAGCTAGTAGTGGATGACTAATGACTTGTAGAATTAGCCCAAACGTGAGCTTTATAATAGCTGTGGATATTGGGAACTACAGGATTAAGTAGTTTTTATTCCGAATTTCCTGCAAGCTTTTCTGTTTAGATCCCTCCCTCTTACACTCCCTTCTCCATTCACCCCACACCCACTCGCCCAACAACCCCCTTGCCATTGTTTTCCCCAGAGCTAGAACCCTGCTTCTCTCACCCACCAGCACCCAGCCGGATGACCTGCAGCTCCCCAAACTTGCCTGTGTGGCAACGGTGTTTCATGCCACTGTTGATCAGAGCAGTGCCTTCTCTAGGGACCATCTGATTCCCCTGAGGCTGAAAGAGAGTCCACAATGAGCTGCTTCATCTGAGCCAAAGAAGTTGCTGAAGATTAAAAAGGGGCAAAAGCCACTTGTAGGACTCTACCAGGAAATCCACACAGAACCACAGAAACACTTACCTGAATCAGGAAGGCCACACAAACCCCAGAGTAGAGAGGGAAAAGAAACAAGCACCCTAGGAAAGTCCCGGCCCTCAGCGAGATGTAAACAGAATGTCACTGATGACCTTTATTCTCTTTGGGTTCTGTGGGTTCCAAAGAAGCAGAACTGAGATTATTAAAATTAGTTGTGAGGCCGCTGGCACCACACACAGAGGTTAAAAGGCGCCAAAGAGGAGAACATCATACATTATAATGGAGGCTGGCAGTAAATTCGTTTCAATTAAACCTCACCCACTGGGCAATGCACTACGTGCCAGGGACTGTTCTCAGCTGTGGGAATCTGAAGGCCAATTACACCAGGGTGCTGCAAATACTGCAAAGACAATAACTCTAACGCTCATCATATTCCTTCCAAGCATGCTTCCACCTGGTGACCTCCTCCAGTTCAAAGCACCGCTCTCCACCTCACTGCCTACGCCAGAAGTCTGGGTCTTGTCTGTATCAGCTCCATCACTCTTGCATCCCTCATCTAGTCAGCAAAACCTGAAGACTTCACTCCCCAGATATTTTAAACTCTCTCCCTCTTTGGTAGACCCTGCTAGGTCCTTTGTGTGACCAGCCAGCCCTTAGGTGAGCTGGCCTGTGCTAACTCTCCAGCATCAGCTCTCTCTACCTTCCTTCCTACCTGAACTGCATGCTTGGGGCTCTGCAGTGCTGACCGGCGATGCTCCAGAGCTGCAACAGGAAACATAACCAAAAGGCAAATGACAAACAGGGGACAGTATCTATAACATATATGAAAGTCCAATGGTTTTCATATATATAATATATACAAATAGCTGTTACAGATCAGTAAGAAAAACATGAGCAGTCCTAAAGGGAAAAAAAATACGAACAGGCATTTTTAAAAAAGAAAAAATATAATATATGTTGGGAGAATAAGTGGCCAGCCCTGGTGGTCCAGTGGTTAAGATTTGGCACTCTCACTGCTTCAGCACAGGTTAATTTCCTGGTCAGGGAACCACACCACCCATCTGTTGGTTGTCATGCTGTGGGGCTACACGTTACTGTGATGCTGAAAGCTATAACACCAGTATTTCAAATACCAGCAGAGTTACCCGTGGTGAACAAGTTTCAGCAGAGTTTCCAGACTAAGACACACTAGGAAGAAGGACCTGGCCACCCACTTCTGAAAAAATTGGCCATGAAAACCCTGTGAATAGCAGCGGATCATTGTCTTATATAGTGCCGGAAGGTGAGAGGATGGTGCAAAAAGACCAGGCAGGGTTCCGCTCTGCTATACACAGGGTTGCTGGGAGTCAGAATTGACTTGAAGGCACTAACAACAAAGGGAGAAGAAACAAGAAAAAAGGCCCTACCCCAATAGTAACAAAAGAAATAGAAATTAAAACAACAATGACATATTTTCCACCTTTGTTAGTGAAGCGAGGGGAAAATTAAGACCTCTCCTATGCGCTTATGATGTACAAATTGGCAAAGAATTTCTCATGGAAAACCTTGCTATATGAAAAAAATGTGCATAACTTCGACTAACCAATTCCAGTGATACAAATTTATCCTAAGGAAATAATTAGCAGATTGGGATATTTTTTCACTTTGGGGATGTATAACACAGTGTGGTTTTTAATGGCAAATATATGGAAATAATCCAAAGTTCCAACAACAAAGTATTTTTAAAGTAAATTCCATACAATACACTATATTCATCTATTTAAAAGGGAAGTACGGAACTATAATTTTTGACATGAAATAAATGTTTATTGGTAAATTTTAAAGGAAAACAGTTTATAAAAATCTATGACTGGGGCCAGCCCCGTGGCGCAAGCTGTTAAGTGCGCGTGCTCCGCTGTGGCGGCCCAGGGTTCGCCGGTTCTGATCCCAGGTACACGCCGATGCACTGTTTGTTAAGCCATGCTGTGGCGGCGTCCCATATAAAGTAGAGGAAGATGGGCACAGATGTTAGCCCAGGGCTAGTCTTCCTCAGCAAAAAAGAGGAGGATTGGCATCGGATGTTAGCTCAGGGTTGGTCTTCCTCACAAAAAAAAAAAAAAAAAAAAACTATGACTATTTTTTATTTAAAAAATGTATACGCATAAAATGCCATGGAAAGTATATACAAAACTGTAGATATTGGTTATATCTAGAATAGTTTATTGGTGAGGAAATTTTTGGAGAAGCCTTTCTACATTTTTCCATCTTTGAACAATGAAAATGATTTACCTTTATAATAAAAAGTGGTTTAAAAATAACTCAAACAAAATTGCCAAACTTAGAGTTATTTATTATTGAAGGCAAAGACTTGAGCAACTTAATTTTAAAAATAAAGTCAATAATTTACTTCAATCCAGAAGGCATTTATTCATCTTCTAAAAGCCAAGCATGGTTGTATGCTTGGTGTAGGGAGCAGGCATTAAAATGGTAATTCACACAGTTGCTTAAATAAACCTCATGAAATTCCAAATTCTGAAAATTTCTTTGATTTATGAATCTTGACTACCGTGCCAAAGCTATTTTAGTGTTGATTGTTAGATAATATAAAGAAAATACATTTAAAAATAAAATGACACAGTTATGAGTCTACACATGTGTCAAAACTAATTGAACTGCACATTTAAGATCTGTACATTTTGCTGCATGCAGTCATACCTCAAAAATGTGACAGCAGAAAAATAGAAATGTCTATAAAAATGACACAAATGTTTTACATTTTTCGTCTTGAATTTTTAGTGGATCTCTAATATTGAATCAACTAAAAAATCAAACACAGGAGGACTTCCACTTGTGACTATGATGGAGTAGTGAGTGTCAGACAAACCTCCCACTGAAAACAACTATAAAAGCTGGATAAAATAACAATAACAACAACCATTTGAAGACATCAGAGAAAAACCAAGGAAGCTAAGTTTCCTTGACAAGGCAAAGTTCTCACAGACAAAATGAAGATCCTGTAGAGAAGGGAAATGCATTGATGTGAGCTGGACATGCTGTGCACAAACTCTTCTCGAGGCATTTTCTGCCCTCTAGGTTGTGCTTACTTGGGCTAAACAATGAGAAACAAAGAAGAAAGCAGCTTTTGAAAGGTTAAAAACTAAGTAGAAATTTTGATTTCTTGAAATGCTAGAGAGAAAAAAATGAGTTGAGGACATGTAAAGGAGAAGGGGCACAGAAAAAACTCTAAGCTTTTAGTAGAAACTCTTGAAGGACACAACCTATAAGGAAGGGAAAACCAGAAATAGACCCAACTCCACTGGGCCCAGATGATCTACCCATACTCCGTCTGCTTTCCAGAAGTTAACACAATCTTTCCCAGAAGAAAATAATATCATCCAGAGCTCCTACTCTTTCTCATACATTTTTGGTATTCAATAAAAAATTAACAAGCATATCAGGAAATAGAAATAAATCATTGAAAACTAAAAGGCAAAAAGCCCAGAAAATAGAATGACACCAAGAATTACATAGATATTTGAGTTATCAAATATTAACTTAAGATAATTGTAATTAACATATACCAAAAAAACTAGTGAAAAATGAAGAATTTCCACTAGAGAATTGGAATCTATGAAAAAATCAAATAAAAATCTTAGAACTGGAAAATGTAATAAATGATATTAAGTATTCAACAGATATTAGACATTGAAAAACAATGGACTAGTTAACAAGAAGTTGGCCAACAGAAAATGTCTGGATTAAGCTACAAACAGAAAAAAACTGGAAAAATGAAAATACAGAAAAGAGAAAGCCATATATATATACCAGGGAGTGTATAATTGATGTCCAAAAATGGAGAAAGCGGTGAGAATGGAACAGACACATTGTTTGAAGAGCTTTCCAAAACTGACTTTAAAAAAAAAGAAGAAACCAGGTTCAAGACGCTCGGCAAGCCATAAGTAGGATAAGCACAAAGAAAACCACACCTAAACACAAATAATTAAATTGCTGAAAACCAAAGACAAAGCAAAAATCCTCAAAACAATCAGAGAAAAAAAGATACGTTACCTATAATAAGTCCAATGTCTATTTGTCAATAGAAATTATGGAATCCAGAAAATAAAACAAAAAACAAACACAGAGCACACACATTACATCTGCCAGTGAAATACTGAAGGCTTTCCCTTGAGACTGGGAATAGGAAAAAATATCTGCTTTCACCACTTCTGTTTATCATTGAATGGAAGTCCTAGCCAATGCAAAAAAGCAAGAAATAGTTAAAAATAGGAAGATTGGGAAGAAAGATATAACAGTGTCATTATTCAGGGATGACATGATGGTATACCTAAAAAAAAATCTTACAGATAACTTTTTAGAATTTACACCTGCATTTAACAAGATCTCTCTATGTGGGGACAACATATAAAAATAAGCTGTACTGTTTATACCACCAACAAAAAGTTGTAAAATGACATTTAAGAAATACCATATATGTTAGCATCATAAAACTTAAATACCTAAGAACTACATCTAAAAAAGACTATGAAAGAACTCTTCAAGATATTCCTGACATAAATTAAAGAAAACCTAAACATATGGAGGGATATACCATGTTCATGGATTGGAAGATATTATAAAGACATAAATTCTTCCCCACATTGATCTATAGATTCAGTGCAATCCCAACAAAGATCTCAGTAGTTGTGCATGTGTGTGTCTGTAAATTGAAAATACTATTCTAAAATTTATATGGAAATGCAAATGCCAAGGGATAACCAAGGCAATTTTCTTCTAGAAGAACAAAATTTTAGGACTTAGACTACCAGATAGCAAGCCTTTTCATAAAGCTACATTAATTAAAATAATGTAGAATTGATGTGAGGATAAAAACAAATCAATAGAGTCTCAAAGCACCTGATTTTTGACAAATATGCCACTGCAATTCAATGGCAAAAGGATGATCTTTTTAGTAAATGACATTGGATCAACTGAATAACCATATTTTAAAAATCATCCTGACTGAATCCTCACATCATACACAAAACCCAATTTCAAGTGGAAACGTAGAAAAATAAACCTTCACAATCTTAGGATATACAAATATTTCTTACACAGAACGCAAAGAGCAATAACCATAGGGAAAAGACTAATAAATTAAACTTCATTAAAATTAAGAACTTTTCACCAAAAGACACAATTAAGAAAGTGAAAATGTAAGCGTCAAGTGGAAGATACCTAAAATACATATATCCAACAAAGGATTTGTCTCAAAACTATAAAGCATACTCCTACAAGGCAATAAGAAAAAGACTATTAACCAGTAAGTGGAGAAAGACTTGAACAGACAGATCACCAAAGACAGATCACCATATTCAAATGGCCATTTAAAAAGTGCTCAAAATCATTAGGCTTCAGGGGAAACTAAGACCATAATAAGATACCACTAAAATTAAACAAGCAAAACCTGATAAAACCATGTATTGATGAGGAAGCAGAGCAAATAGAACTCTCATACTCTGCTAGTGGCACTGTAAATAGGTACAACCACGTTGAAAAACTACTTGGCAGAATCTATGAAAGCTGAATATGTGCATACCTTATGATCCAACATTCCTATTCCTAGACAGCTAATAGAAATGTGTGTATACATGCAGCAAGACATGACGATTTTTCATAGCAGTATTATTCATAAAAGTTAAAAAGTGGAAATAAATAGTAGAATATAAATAGTAGAACAGATAAGCATCTTTAGTATTTACTACTACACATAAGTATAAAGTAATGAATTATTGCTTTAGGTAGCAACATGGATAACTATAGCAACACAACGCTGAGTAAAAGACCAAGATACACACAAAAATACATACTATGGTATGATTCCTTTTATAAGAAATTCAGAACCAGACCAAATTAACCTATGATAATAAAAGTCAGAATAGAGATTATCTTCAGAGTGAATAATGTCTGGGTTGGGTCACAGGGAGGCTTCTGGAATGCTAATAATGTTCTTAATGTGGGTGGTTAGGTACATGGATGTGTTCACTTCGTAAAAATTCAGGTCAGGATTTATAGACTTCACTATGTGTTTATTACACACTAAGCTTCAAAAATAAGTGAAACAAGGGGCCAGCTCAGTGGTGTAGTGGTTAAGTTCACATGCTCCTCTTCAGCAGCCTGGGGTTTGCAGGTTCAGATCCTGGGCGTGGACCTACACTGCTCAGGGAGCCATGCTATTTTTCCACCTGAAAAATAGAGGAAGATGGGCACGGATGTTAGTTCAGGGACAATCTTCCTCCAGCAAAAAGAGGAAGATCAGCACCAGCCGCCTCACTAAAAAAAAAAAAAAAAAAAAAAAAAGTGAAACAAACACAGACTGTCTAGGGACCATCCACTGCCTCTATATGAAGCCATGCATCTACACTCTTTATCCATACCTGGCTTGTCTGTGGCTTTCAGATGCACTAGTTCCCTCCTGATTGTGAGTGACATGAATGTGAGTGAGACTTTGGGCAAACTTGTTTTTGCCCTCTGTTTACCCACCAGTCATTACAATCATTCTGAGTTCAGAGTCAGTCTAGATTTCAGCTGAAGCATTGGTATTGTGATGTCAATTCTAACCCCTCTGAGTGAAGCTTGTGGTATATGCCTAAAATGGGAGTGATCCATATCATTAATAAAATTCTCTACCAGGAACAGCAGGGGGTCAATGTTTTTACCTAGACTTATGCTTGGAGCGTATTCACACACATACACATGCACAGGTACCGTATCGAAGCAGAATTTCCTGAAGATGCAGAAACTACTCAGTTCTGATCTTTAGGAGACGATACATTTTTCTCAAAGAGCATTCATTTGCTAGCCATGAGGACAATATGGAGCTCAACAATGGGATGCATTCAACTTATCTGTATTGGGCAATAAAGAAACTGGATTTCACTTTTCTTCACATGCAATGGAAATACTCACATGAGGCATAGACGTCCAAATAATGGTCACAAACTCACTTACTCCTTTCAGTGATCAACCAAAACTCTCAGTATGATCTGAGTGTAAATCAGAACTTCAAGAACATTAACTCCAGAAAGAGCTTAAAGCACTTTCCTCACATGGGCCCATGCCTCTGCAGTGTTAATGCCTCATGCATTTCCTCTTGGACTGGCTGAAGTGACGGTGGCCTAGACTCTGAACCCGTGAGTGGTCAGGACCGGTTATATACAGGGAGCTGCCTCATGGCTTCCCTCGCTGTGTTCAGAGCCCCACGCAGAGAGGGTTTGCCGAAACGCTTTCCATCAAGCCGCTGCTGCAGGCAGCCATCACCTTCACTTTTTGTGTCTTAGGAATTTGCAACACATGACTGAGCTGGTGATGTTTGGTAGCTTACCTGCCTGGATCAGAATTCAGGAAGCCACGGGCCCTTCCATGTCAGGCTGACTGCTCACAATCAGCTACTATTTTCTGTGATAAATTTGGACAAGTTTGCAGGAAACTGTATAAGTAAGAAACGATACGATATTTGTCTAAAAACGGCTAAAAGTAAATGATTGTTTAAAAAAGCCGGGAAACCTAGCAAAAAAATAAATCCTGAAGAAAATCTTCCTTCCTCCCTCTATCTCTCCCTCGCTCCTTCCACCCTTCCTCTTTCCCTCCCTCCCCTCTCTGGAGCTAACACAAACTGGTGCAAACCTACTGGCTTTGCTCTAAAAAGCAACATCATGGTCCATGTGGTCATCCTGGAAGTTACGACTCTTCTAGATGATAATCTAGTGGCCCCCAAATGTATAATTTGGGAAGAAATTCTCACAGTTTTAGGCTCTTCAGGTGATAATAAGTAAGCAAGCCAGAGCAGGGTTGGTTGGGCAAGATGCTGCTTGCTTGCGCTTCTTGATTTTATAAAAAATTAACTGTTTTCCAACACGGACGAAACATGACTATTTCCTGAATACTTACTATGTGCCATGTAGTGTGCTCTTTTTAAATGCTGATTAATCTTCACAAAACACTTTAGAGTAAGATCTAATATTGTTCCCATTATATAGATAGGAAAATTGGGGCGTAGGAAGGTTATTACTCTACACAATTTTCAGAACCAACAAGTGGCAGACCCAGGATTTGAATCACATCACCTCCTCTGTCATTAACTAGTAAAAAGGGAACCAAGCAGAGGGCTAGCTTACCCTGTAGATCAGACTACAGCGTGGGGTCTGCTCATTAGAGCTGTCTCCAACTTGGGCCTCCATGGACTTACGCCTGAGCCCTAGGGAGAGAAGGTGACAAATAAGAATGGGTGAGATACTTTTCACCCAAAACTCCTTACAACATTTTCACACAAGCAGTGTTGCCTTGGCACTCACACAGAAAAGCATAAGACAAAAGTGATAAAATTATATTCTTCTTATAAATATGAGAACATGTGACTATGATACCCCAGAGGAGCCACTCCTTGTCTCCTTTCCTAGCCCAACAACCACTACCATTGTCCTTATTATTTCTCAGCAGAGCTATTCTTAGAGCCACCTGTCTCCCTGCCTCTGGATGCCCCCATCTGTGGTTCTAACCACTTCCAGCCTCTACAAAGTTGCCAGAATGATCTAGCTAAAACCTAAACCTCACCTTGTCACTTCCGTACAGAGCCTATCACTGAACTGAGCAACATGACTTACCATGTCCTCCGTGGTCTCTTCCTTCCACAGCCCTTGA
Organism: Diceros bicornis minor; assembly: GCF_020826845.1. Classification (NCBI taxonomy): domain Eukaryota; kingdom Metazoa; phylum Chordata; class Mammalia; order Perissodactyla; family Rhinocerotidae; genus Diceros; species Diceros bicornis. The sequence goes on along the minus strand of NC_080742.1, from coordinate 59,976,437 downwards.
GCCTCAGCTCCCTCACTTCCTGCCCCATATTTTACCCGCATGCATCCCTGGTTTTCCCTTCCTTTCCTCTAACATGTTGTTTCAATCTCTGTGACTTGGTGTATGCTGGTCCTTCTCTCTGGAGCATGCATCTCCTGTACTAATGTTCAGTCACCCTTGATGACACAACATAGCTATCACTTGCCCCTGGAAGCCATGCCTAATCCTCCCAGCTGACTTAAAAGTTCCTCCCCTGGTGCTCCCATAAACTCCTCTCCATACTTCTTCATAAAACTCCCCATGTTGTTTCAAAGTTGTCTGTTCATGTGTCTTCACTCTCATGGTATGTGAGGTGAACTAAAGTAAATCAAACCCTCTCTTCTGAGCCATAGAATCTTAGTGTTATACAGGATCCTGATGATCTTTTAGTCCAGTGATTCCCAAACTCTCCTGAACCAGTTAAAAACACTAATTCCTGGATCCTACACAAATCTTCACCAAGTCCAGGGGAGAGGCCTGGTATACTCTATATTTAAGTGCTACCAGGTGATTCTTATCTTTGGGCAAGCTAGGGGCACAGTGATCTAGTGCAATGATTCCCAAAGAACTGGAACTTGAGTAGCAACTTGAATATAACCTGAGGTTCTCATTAGAAAATAGAGATTCTTGGGCTTCACTCTGAGAGTCTAGGTTTGTGAATTACCACAGGTGTTTGTCATAAGCAGACAGGTCTTGGCACCAAGTCCAGCCCACCTCTCCTAACTTCCGTCCAATGATCATCCAGCCTGCCTTTGACCATTTCCAGAGAGGGAACACCCAGACCCCTTTTCCAGCCCAAGACCACTGGTTGAATATTATTCCAAATTTTTTGTCTCATACTCTTTCAACAAAGAAAAATTTAACACATCTCACGTCCAGTATTAAGATGCAAGAATAAGACTTTTAAACCCAACTGTTTATGGTGCTGCTCTACCAAAGACTGTGTTCCCACCCATCTTGTAAGAAAAATGCATTTTTGACCACTCCTGTGTCCTTTATTTATTTATTTTTTCCCCCAAAGCCCCAGTAGATAGTTGTATGTCATAGTTGCACATCCTTCCAGTTGCCGTATGTGGGACATGGCCTCAGCATGGCCAGAGAAGCGGTGCGCCGGTGCGCACCCGGGATCTGAACCCCAGACGCCAGCAGTGGAGCGCGCGCACCCAACCGTTAAGCCACGGGGCCGGCCCCCTGTGTCCTTTAGACAGCTACATTTACAGGTTCTTTAGAGATTAATGGAATCCACAGAACCTTCTGAAGACCACCAACTTGCTTCTCAAAGCCTCTGAGTGATCACTGGTTGCTATTAGGAAAACAACAATTTTTTTCCATAGAGGAGTATTAAAAGAGGTCCCATAGCCAAGTTGGCAGTACAGAGCATGATATAAATTATTCATAAACATCTCCACAATCTTATGGAGAAGAAGGATGCAAGGCAATTGAAAATAGGAACATTGATACATTTATTTTTCTCCCAATGTGCATGCACAATATAGGACTTCAACTTTTCCCATGAATAGCTGGTATCGATGAAGATGAGAAAATAAATCCAAGGTAATAAAATTCAGGAAAAAAACCTTATTTTTGTTGGAATATTCATAAGCATAAGATAAAGCATGTACAACTGTGATGCAATTTTCTTGACTCCTGCTTCTACCATTTACTAACAAGGAGTTTTATTTCTCTGACCTTCACTTACCTCATCTGTAAAATGGGACTACATCTGTAAAATGATAGTTACATCTACCTTACAGTGGGGAGTAAATGAGATAATAAATGTACCTGGCCTAGTTTTTTTTTTCAATTGCTAATAATGTCCTTCCCAGGTCATCTTCAGGTGCTCCTGAGCTGGGGTCACAGTCAGCAATTTCAGTTGCTCAAAAAGGAGACCCAGCATTATCAACCTTGCAGCTAATCCATGTTATAAATTGGTTCTGACAAATGGGTTCCTAGCCTGTCTGTCCTGTGCCTCAATTCTTGGTTTGTTTCCATCTCTCCCTGTTTTTTCTAGGCCCTCTGGGAGTGAAGTCCTATCTGGTTGCCTCCCATCCCCATCCTTCTAGGTACTTAATTCCAGACCTTAAGACCTCTGACTACCCATTGTTAGTGGTACACTCTGTATCCCGTGGGAACTCAAGGATTTCTGCATACTTCATATCATCCCTGAGAAGGAAGCAAACCAATGGACAATGGGGTTCAGAGGGTAGAATTTTCCATGGAGGGAGCACAGTGGTTGAATATTTCTTCTTTCCCAAAGAGTGCTTTTTTGGGAATCTCTTCTCTCTCTTGGTCTTGACTCTTTTGAGATCTCTCTTAGATCATTCTCTTTATTGGTTTTTTCCTCTCTCTTCCTTTCCAAGAATGGGTGTGGAAAGTGGGACCAACATTGCCTCCCTTAAACATGGAAAGACTGAAAAGAATCAAGGTGAGGTATAGGGGGGAAAAGATACAAAGCACAGAAATATACCAGAACCCAGTGTCAGTATCAGTATCTTTAAAACCCCAAACTCTCTGGCTCCCTCTTGGACCCATCTTTTATGGCTGCTTGCTAGAGATCTGATAACTCTCCTGGAAACCTCCCTGACTCTGACTTCCTGCCTGGATTTATAACTTTTGCTTGCTACTGGGGCTCCCTGCCTTGCCTCCACCCTTTCTGATATCTAGATACCACAGCTGGTCCTTCTAGCTACTTACCCTACTTATGGTCACTCAGTGACCACACAGCAGGGAGTGTGCTTTGAAAACTCCCAATACTGGCATTACAGAGTGAGAAATGTTGGTTTTGCTGTATCTCATAAGAAGAAGTTGATACAACCATACCAATAGATTCTCACTGACATATATGTTCACTTCCATCTGGCTCTGCTCGTGATGGGGAAGAGTTTAATGGGCCTAGAGTGTGGAATCTATAATCCCATTTCTTGATTCACTTTACTGGAGAGCTGTAGGCTGTCTAAAATATCCACTGAATATTCTTGAAGGGAGGGTGCAAAGAAGAGCAAGGATACCTTTATCTGCACTGACCCTGCATCCTTGAGTCTGACCCACTCCTTGCAGAGAAGCCTTCAGGGTGTCCCTTGATTCATCCTTTTCTAATGCCAACCTGCTCTCGACCTCAGCTTTGGGCCCCATTCCATGCCCCTTGACCTGGCATATGAATGTGGCTTCCTCAGTCCCAGTGTTCAGCGTCCTCTAAGAACTTGGGTTTGTGCTGCCTTATGGGCCTTTCTTCTGCTAAAATTTTTCTTTTTAGCTTTGAAATTTTTTTAAAAATTATAATGAAATATAAGTAACTTAAAAGTTACCATCTTAACCATTTTTAAATGTACAGTTTGGTAGCAGTAAGCGCATTCATATTGTCGTGTAATCATCACCACCATCTATCTCCAGAACTCTTTTCACCTTGCAAAACTGAAACTCTGTACCCATTAAAAAATAACTCCTCATTCTCCCTAACCCGGCTCCTGATAACTCCTGATAGCTCCTGATAACCACCATTCTACTTTATGTCTCTATAAATTTGACTACAGATCTAGGTACCTCATATATGTGGAATCATACAGTACTCGTCCTTTTGTAATTGGTTTATTTCACTTAGGATCATGTCTTCAAAGTTCATCCACATTGTAGCATTTATCAGAATTTCATTCCATTTTAAGGCTGGCTAATATTCTATTGTATGTGTATATCACATTTTGTTTATCCATTCATCTGTAAATGGACTCTTAGGTTGCTTTTACCTTTTGGCTATGGTGGATCATGCTGCTGTGAACATGGGTGTACAAATATCTCTTTGAGACCCTGCTTTAAATTGTTTTGAGTATATATCCAGAAGTAGAATTGTTGGATCATATGTTAATTCTGTTTTTAATTTTTAGAGGAACTGTCATACTGTTTTCACAACAGCTGTACCATTTAACATTCCCACCAGTGGTGCACAAGTGTTCCAATTTCTCCACACCTTTGTCAATACTTGTTATTTTCTGGGGTTTTTTATAGTTATCATCCTAGTGGGTGTAAGGTGGTATTTCATTGTGGTTCTGCTGGACTTCTTAATCAAATCATCCACCACAAGACCCAGCCCCAGAAAGCATCCTGCCAGAAATCTGGAGTCTTGGCCAGACCTCCTGAGGAAGAGTCTGATCAGAGGGGAAGAGAGGATAGTTCTTAGAACTTGTAATTGGTTCTTGATATGGTCATTTGTTGAGCTGAACTGTTTGTTAAATCTAAGACATACAACGTCTGTCATGCACAGGTAAGGTGTAGACTCATGAGGAGAAAACGATCAAACAGGATAACTTACCAAGTGTCAGATTTCTGAGAGAGAGCACCATTTCCAATTCTGCATTGCGAACTAAAGAAGTCATCTCTTGGGAGGTTACTCAACTATCGAGCTCTTTACATTATACACGTAGCATGCCAGTAGAATAACTGTAGCTATGGAACAGAAAAACAGTCACAAAATGAAGAAGGACTTTGCCAATGGCTGGCCTGGAGTAGAGTGGGGAGGACTAAAAATTAAAACAGAAACCACAACTCATAAAACACTAAGTCCTCCTCACAATACAGATCAATTGTGTCAGACCCTCTCATGGTGTATGGCGCAGACCATCTAAACTCCAAGTCTGGAAACACCAGCTCCTTCAGACCCATGTGTTCCAAGATAAGACCACAGAGGCAGTGACTTTACAGTAATTCCACACAGACTCATGTGTCCCAGAGATAAGACCACTGGCTTTTCCAGGAACTCCTCAGTTTACAAAATCTGATCAAATCCTGCCAAGACATTTCTATGACTGACTCCAGCCCCTAAAATCTTATTAAGTGCTCCTTCCCTAATCCTCCCTTTTGAGAGGCTCCTAAGCTCCCCAAGGTATTCATTCTCCCTTGCTGCAGCATTAATAAGCCTAACTTTCTGGCCTACAGGTGTACTCCAGGTAGTCTCGGGCTTCAGGGATTGCTGCAAGTCAAACTGTGTATGATGCCTAAAGCTAGCTCTCTGTGATGCCATGATTCTGGAAAGGAGCAAAGCCACTCTTTCTGGCCACCTCCTGCTTTCACCCCACACCAATGCTTATCTTCTCCATCTGCTTTCTCCACATTCCTGGACACATCAGTACTTATACTTTTATTTATGCAAGCTTCTTATAAAAATGAGTAATTTTGCATTATGAGAAACTTTTCAGCTGACCTGAGAATAAAGCAATCAAAATCACATTAAAATTATATCATGATTTTTCCCTAAGTCTCATTAAGGAGCCGTGAGGAAATTAGTACACCAACCTGTTGTGAAATCCCAGTGTAATGTTTAACCAATTTTCTGCCTTCGGATAATTTCCCCACCATTAATTTTCCTTTTTCTTACTGACAGTTTCGCTTAACTTCTTTAAGGTGACATAATGAAAAAGTGAAATAAAATGTGCCGGTGGTCCTATACCCATCCCCTACAGCTCTGTTTGCTAACTTATGGCAGGAAAGTGCTGACTGCTTTCCCAAGTCCAAGGGAAATTGGTACCGGGCTCTCTTCCCCCCAATCCCATTCCCCTCCCCCAAGTCATTCTCCCTGCTCTCTGGAATTTACTTAATTCAGTGGAAAGAGTACCAGGTCTTTCCTAGGGGCCTGGAGGGAGGAGCCTAGACCTCTTATTCATACCTCGCCCCTCCTCTCCCATCCACAATGTCCCTTTGGCAGCAGTTTTGTACACCTGGCCTCCCTCTCTCCCTGCCAGAGTTGATGGGTTTAGAGGAGGCGCATGAGGCCCTTCATGGAGAATTTCAACTGAGATGGCAAGAAACTTGACCCTGCAACCTGTAAACTCAGGAGCTATTGGTGATCCTCCAGGCTGGAAACAGGAGAAGATAGTCCAAAATCAAAGGGAAGAATGAAGCAGAGGCTCAGAGGAAAACAACGAGGACATCCATTCTGGATTCCTCATGGTGTCCCAAGGTCCTGTGCCTTCCTGAGGCCCCGTAGCTTCTCTGCTCTTGGAACCCATGAGCTTCTGCAATATCGTTTCATTGAAATTTAGGTTTTGCTCAAGCTGGTTCCCATGGATTCCTGTAACTTACAACTGGAAGAGCCTGAGGAAGATGCCAGGCTTCTGTAGCTCAGTTTCATGGCCTGGGAGAGCCTCACTCCCTGTACAAAGTGAGCACATTCCCCACCCCCAGTAACCACACCATCTTCCTGGGTGAGCCCTCCTGCTCCCTGAACTGAGTTAGCCGCTCTTGGCTCTGTGCTCCTCAGCACTCCTGACAATTCTATCGTAGCCCTTAGAACTTCAGCCTGTGGTCACTCACAAGCCTGGACTAAGAGTTCTCATTCAACGGCAAGGGCGTGGGTTACCCCATTACAGACCTCTCCTTCCTTGTTATCATTGCCTTGTTGACTGGGGTCAAAAACTGCACACACTGCCAGCCTCTGTGAAAAAGATGCAGCTTCCTAATGATAGACTCTTCCTTTCGTCCTGTGGATAATGTGCACGGAGGTTATACTTTTAAACTTTCCGGTTAGTAACATCTCAGTCTCTGTAGCTTGGAATAGTCTCTTTGGAGTGACCAGGCCTCTTTTGGGTAAATGCCCAATCTTCCAGATCTCCCCACCCCTTCTTTTCAAGATGGCATCTGGATGTGGGGAAATGTGGAGATTTCAGGACTCTCATTCCACGTGTTCTGTTCCTGCAGTGTCCTTTGGAAGTCCTGCTTTCCAGGAGGATGTCCTCTGCACCACTGCTGGCCTCTGAGTCTGAAATCTATAGCCGGTGAATTTGCCGTTGGTCTCTGGGCTCTGTCTCAGCTGTTGGGCCCTTCTCGCAGTGTTGGCCCCACCTTGGCCCTTGCTGAGTGATCTGCCCCACCCCCTTGGCTACAGGATCTCTTGGCCCCTGTACTGGCAAACCTCACCAGCCACATCATCAGCTAACTTCTGCTTCTTTCATAGGCCCCAAGTAAATTTCTGAGACCCTTCTATACCACAGTTAAGCAGAGGGAAGCTGGGGAATGCTAATTCAGACCGCCTCCCTGCCACATCTATTGCACCACACTTTTTACTCTGCCGCAGTCACCTCATGCATCTGAGAAAGTCCCTGTGTGGGATGGTCTCCTCCCAGAGTCCCAAACAGCAAGCACAGTGGAAACCTCTCTGCTCTTGGCTGCGCCCTCAGTCTCTCCAACACCTACAGCCCTCGGTTTGGGCCTGGAGGGAGAGAACTCACATTATGTATGTCTCACTGCTTGCTCACCGATCTCTTATGCTCTTCTCCTCCACTTTGCTGGCTCAAAGGGGACATGCTTGCCCCCCTTCTTTCTATCTGACCTGAAACTCTCTTACATCATTTCCTTCCACTTACCTAGGCCAGTAAATATCGAGGCTTAGCTGCCCCAGGCAGAATTATGTGCTGAATGCTCTAGGCTTCAATCAATATGAAAGCTGCAGGACAATTAAGAGTTAGGGATTGGACCGCCCCGTGGCTTAGTGGTTAAGTGCGCGCGCTTAAGTGGTTAAGTGCGCGGCCAGGGTTAGGATCCCAGGCGCGCACCAACACACCGCTTCTCCGGCCATGCTGAGGCCGCATCCCACATACAGCAACTAGAAGGATGTGCAACTATAACATACAACTATCTACTGGGGCTTTGGGGGAAAAAAAGGAGGAGGATTGGCAATAGATGTTAGCTCAGAGCCGGTCTTCCTCAGCAAAAAAAGAGGAGGATTAGCATGGATGTTAGCTCAGGGCTGATCTTCCTCACAAAAAAAAAATAAAAAAGAGTTAGGGATTGCCAAAAATGAAAATATATTCGTTTAACAGCCTCCAAATATTATACCTATTCAACGTATTTTGAATGCCTGGTGCTTTACATATTTTATAGCTAATTTTTACAGCAGGCCCACCAGGTAGACATCATTAGCCTCATTTTGTACATGAGAAAACTAGGATCAGACATGTTAAGTTGCAAGTGTTCAAAGGCAGGATTCAGACCTAGCTATGTATGAACCCCAAGTTCTGTTCATCACAGCACACCACCTGCCGGGCACCTGGTATCTTCACACAGCCGTAGTTGCCACGTGGAACATGTCAACTAGCGTTATCTAAATAAATGAATGATGAAAGAATAGGTGAATGGGGCCGGCCCCGTGGCTTAGCAGGTAAGTGAGCGCGCTCCACCGCTGGCGATCCGGGTTCGGATCCCGGACTCCCACCGACGTGCCGCTTCTCCGGCCGTGCTGAGGCCGCGTCCCACATACAGCAACTAGAAGGATGTACAGCTATGACATACAACTATCTACTGGGGCTTGGGGGGGAAAAAATGAATAAACAAAATCTTTAAAAAAAAAAAAAAAAAGAATAGGTGAATGGATTTCTACCAAACAACCTAAAGAAAACCTTGAGATATCCAAACATTGGTAGACATAAATAAAACTTTCACTGTGACTTTCAGTAACAAGCGTTACTCTATCACGCTTTACAACTAAAAATAAAAGCACTTTCACGTAACATCTTATCTGGCCATTGTAAGGATCAAGTAAAGAAGAAGATAGAGCAGGTGCTGCAGATGCTATGAAGCCCATTTTTTTTTTAAGGTTTTTTTTTTCCCCCCAAAGCCCCAGTAGATAGTTGTACGTCATAGCTGCACATCCTTCTAGTTGCTGTACGTGGGACGCGGCCTCAGCATGGCCGGAGAAGCGGTGCGTCGGTGCGTGCCCGGGATCTGAACTCGGGCCGCCAGTAGCAGAGCGCGCATACTCAACCACTAAGCCACGGAGCCAGCCCCATGAAGCCCATTTTATAAGGGGAGAACTGAGGCTCAGATTGCATCAAGACACACAAGGCAATACAATTGGTAAGCAGTCTTCCAATTAACTTTTTCTTCACCTACATATGACATGGCACCATAGTGATTATTGATTGATATAAAATAACGTGCGAGATTCATATCTAATAGTACAGTGATAACTCTGTTTATTTCGGGAATGCTTATCCAGAATACCAAACTATTCTGAACACAGATAAGAAACTACAGAGCCTTTAGGGTCAAAATAGATGCCTCGGTAAAACCTTAAAGGTCATGTCGTCCTTTGATAGATTTCCTCGAGCTATCATTCATAGCCTATTTTCTCTTTTTTTAAAGTTAATCATAATTTATTGGGTTTTCAGCCCACAACAGAATTAAGATATCAAATGAGAGCAGGGAGGCATGCATACTGTCTGCAAGCAGGCAGACAGGAAGTAGACAGAGAGACTATAAAAAGCACATACAAGAACATGAAGGCATAACCATCTAGAGTCAGTCAGTGAGGAGAACAACCACATTCACTTCAATGTACTCCAGAACGTCTGATATCACAGATGTTTTAGGGGACAGAGCAAAAGTAGGTTCCTTAGGAAGGTTGACCTAGCTTCTACTTTAACTCTTTGCTCTTTTTGAATGAAATAGTTAATGACTGTATTGGTTTCCTATTGCTGCTGTAGCAAATTACAACAAACTTAGTAGCTTAAAACAACACACATTTATTATCTTATATTTCTGGAGGTCAGAAATCCAAACTGGGTTTTGTAGGCTAAACTCAAGGTGTTGGCAGAACTGCATTTCTTCTGGAGGCTCTAGGGAAGAATCTGCTTCCTTGTCTTTCCAACTTATAGAGGCTGCCTGTGTCTCTTGGTTCATGGCCCCTTTTTTGCATCACTCCAACCTCTGCTTGCATTGGCATGTCTCCTACTCTTACTTTGACCCTTTGGCCTCTCTCTTAGAAGGACCCTTGTGATTATGTTGGACCCACTCAGATAGTCCACGGTAATTTCCCTAGTTCAAGATCTCTAACTTAATCATGTCTGCAAAATCTCTTTTGCCATGTAACATTCACAGATTCCAGGATTAGGACATGAATGTCTTTGGAGGTCCCATATCCAGGCTACCATGTTGAAAAATGAATTTCATAACCAATTCAAAACTAATGTCACCATTTTATCCTCTGAAACCATTCCCTCATGGCAGGGAAAAGGGAGACAGCCCACACTTGGTGGGTATCTACTTGTTCTCTGAATGACCAGGATGGAGTGTTCGGTACATTTTCTGAAAGACAAAAAGAGGAATACAAACTTAAATAAAAGGGCTCACTCACGTATGTAAAGTAAATATACAAAGGAACTTTGGTTTCATTGCCACAAACTGGAAAGAAGAAATGAAAGCCAGTATATGGCATCTAGCTTGAGGAAAGGAGACCTGCCTTTGGGCTGGGATTTTTCGCACATGGCCTCAAGACAACAGCCAGAGACAGACAGATGTTCACTCTGATGCTCTTGCTCAACATGAAGAGCTTGTATCACAATGCTAATACGGAAGCAAGTGTGCCCAAAACTTTACACAATTTCTCAATCCATGTGGCTAAATTTAAAGAGGAAAACTCCAGTTCATGGGAATTTCTCATATGTGGAATACTGAATAAGTTAAGAAAAGTAAGATCTTCCAAACCAGGGGTTCTTGACCTCAGATCCATGAACCCCTAGAAAATAAATAAATGAATTTCAGGGGTCCATGAATTTTTTAATTCACGTGTAAAATTTAGTGTGTTTGTATTATGTGCTTTTTTCCCAATAAGAGGATCCATAGCTTTCATCAGATTCTCAAAAATGTCTGCGACTCTGTAAAATATATGATATTTTATATAAGCTGATCAATTAAGAACAGATAAAAAGGCCTCATGTCATTAACGTTCTGGTACAAGAAGTTGTTTCATTTTATCTATGAAATGTGCTTAAAGTCAACATAGGAACCAATCTGTATACAAGCTTTGGAGTTTAGCCTTAGTACCCACTCAAAGGGCAAAGTAATACAAAGAAAGCTAGCTTCCTGCTCTGTGGGAATGGTGGATTTGTGAGTTTCCCAAGAAGGGGCTTTGCATACACCTGCCTGCTCTGATCATGTGGATGAATAATGACAAAAAGCAAAAGTGATTTACCCATATTTAAATAAATTGAGTTCCCAGATGGCACAGCAAGTCAACTGTAAGACCACAGAATATAAACTTGGTGAGGGCAGAAATCTTGGTAAGTTTTCTTAACTTCCACACCTACAATAGTGCCTGACGGTAAGGTGATCAATAGTAGGTGATCAATAAATAAGTATTGAATGAATGAATCAATAAAGAGTTTTCTAGAACCCTATGAAGACTGCCGGTCCAATTAAATTAGGCTGACTTTTTAATTGCTTTTACCACTAATAAGAAGATTATTGGATTTTTATTAAAAAGCCACATATTGGCATTGAATAGAAAATTTTAATTTGATTTATAGTTGTTTTCATGTTGAAAGTCTGAAAGCTATTCACTGAAACGTTTTGACTTTCATCAATGCAGTATTTCCTTATATTTATATTAAAAATTCACACATAAAAGAAAATGAGGAGGGAAAGCCACTTTTTCCATTTTTGGTCATATAATTTAGGATCTTTGACCCCATGGAAATAAAAGATCTAAGTTTCAGAGCTAACAATGACAAGATGAAAGGTTTCGGTTGTTGCTGACTGAGAATGAACTGTTTCCCTATATGGTGGAATTCAAGTACATTATTCCTGGTGTCATGTACTAATGGGACTGTCATTGGTATAGCTGGTATAAGCCTGGCATGGATCATTTCCACATGGGTATCTTGAGTCACGCCCACCAAATAGCAGCCTTCTAAACTCATTGGTCCGTTTTGAAGTCTGAGCACTTTTTCACATCAAAGAGTGGAAGGGAAGTTTCTGAATCAGAAATTAAGCAGATTTCTTACATCATGGTCTATAGCCATGAGGTGTTCTGAGTCTCCAGGAGAGATGTCTCACCAGAGCTTCTGAAGCGAGGCACTGGCTGGGTGCTTTATTTGCACTGGTCAGTTTGCAGGGAGATGACTTCAAATGAACCATGTTATAGAACACACCTGGTTAGACGGTCACATTCTCTTTTGGCTTGAATTCTGGGAGAGTAGAGGCACTGGTGCCACGAAGCAATGAGGAGGTGGTGGCTTGGGAGGGGCTAAACAGCTCCCGAAACGTATTCCAACAAAGCAGTGAATGCCAGGGGGAGCAGAAGATCTAATGAATGGCCGTCGAGAGGCTAGCCCCAGGAGAAGATAGAGAGATGAGGGTCTGAAGAGAGGGTCATTCTTGGTCAGAGCAAAGTGGGCAGGTGGAGTTTTTATAAAGGCAATTAGTGACTTTGGGTCATATCCAAGACATCAGCTGGCTTTTCAGGCCATACGGCAGTCATCATGAGCACTTACACCCTTTCCAGGGAGGAGAAGGAGGTGTTAGAATGACTCAAAATTCTGGCTCTCCCCTGCAGTGGACTCAGGTGTCCCAGACCGCCTCAGATGCAAAACCTACCGGACTTTAGCCTTGTAGACCAGTGAGGATGGAAAAGATTGCAGGACCAAGACAGTCAAAGCTGAGGTGGCCCCAGTGCTGCTACTGAGGCTGGCCCTTATCAGGGCAGATATTGGGGCCAGAGTTCAGGTCCAAAGGGTATGGAGAGCTGAAGCTTATTTCAGGCAGACACCAATAATCCAGAAGGTCCAGTACAGGAGGCAGGGCATAATTGAAATGTATAGTCAGGCAAGCATCCGGGAATGTGGTTTGAGAGATCAGGCCACGCCCAGTGAGACTCGGCATTCTAGCTCCACAGGGAAGGAGCAAGAGCTTGCTGGCATCAGGGGCCTAATGGGAATTCAGATCAAGTGGGTGCCTGGAGAGCTTGCTGGGGAACTAAAGCAATGTCAGGCCCAGATACTGAACCAGAGGGCAGCACAGAGGCCCTGTGGCACCAGGGCTCACTCCAAAACACAAAGCCTTGAGATGTACTAGTCCCTAATTTCAGACCTCTCTAGCTGCTGCTAGCTGACATACCTTCCTGCTCTGGGATAAATTAGATGAAGAACTTAGAGGACTGCCCTTCCAGAGAGAAGCTGGGGTAAGCAAGATTTGACATATATGAAGGGAACTCACATCCCCATCAACCTGGAGGAACTCACCTGGATTTGAGTCTCCCTCAGCTCTAACAGACAAGGAAGCTGAAGCCAACTGCACCCACACCTGGACCTCTGCCCAGTGGCAATGTCCTTTCCCTGGGAATCACTGCCTAAACACAGGGAAGTAAAAGAGGGGAGATATTGTTTTAGCAAAACATACTACATAAATGATTTCTTTTAATGTTGAATTTAAAAACTGTGTAGATATACTAGAACAAATTTATTTTATCCTGATTGTGTTTTGACATTTGATCCCTATTTAACAACAATTCTATACATATTTTTTAACTATTACATTGTTCTGCAAAACCTTTATTAAAATAAAATAAAACAAATAAAAATAATGGTTCCTGGAAGCAGAATAGGGGAAAACAAGAGTCTTTAAAAGATTATGGAAGGACGCAGCAGAAAGGATTCTGGATTCAAAATCTTCCATTCTGGGCTCTGACTCTAGAAAAGTCATCTTGACCTCTCTGGGCCTCAATTTCTGTAATGTTCTGCATGTGTTACCTGCTCCTAACCTGATTCAGGAGGCATGGCCTCCCTCGAGTTCTGGGGAGAATGGAATCAACGCAGAGTCCCACCTTGCTGGCTGGCTCTGGGGAGATTTTATCAACCTCAGGTGTTTGAGAGCAGGTAATGTGTTATCTCAACCCAGTTCAAAGGAGTCAATGTCGACAAAAGATCCTACAAGCTAAGTCCTCACTCCAATTGCAACACATTAACAAGCCCCGGACAGATAACCTCTCTGCCTTCCCCTCACTCTCCTCTCCCTGCCCCCCTCGCAATAATAACCCACATCTCCAAAAAAAGCAACATGGTATTATCAGGAGATTTGAAAGGTGTGAGCCAGGAAATGCAACCTTTGCCCCAATTTGAAGATATTTGTCATTGAAAACCTTACGTGGTCCTTTCATCTTCTGAGTGTGGGTTATTGCCCCTTTGGGACATGCAGCGACTACCTCTGATCACTAGAAAAGTCCAGTGCTTTTGGAGTGGTTTGATCCAAAATAAAGAATCCTAGTGCTCCCAAAAGCATAGCACCAAAGAAATGGGGCAGATCTACCTAAACCCTTAACAACATGGAGGACTAAGACTGGCCAACCATACCTCAATCTCCAATCTCACTCTATTCTGATTATCAACTGTTACATAACAAATGACCCAAAACTTAGGAGCTTAAAACAACAACCATTTTATTATCTTTTGCTGGCAGGGCTCCACTGTTGATTCTTCTACTCCAAGTAATGTTAACTGGGAGACTTGTTGGTATTGAGCTAGCAGTTGGGCTAGTCTAGAGGATCCAAGATGGCTTCACTCTGGTCTGGAAGATCAAAGTTGGTCTCACTCACATGCCTGGTGGCTTTGGAGTGAGGGCTGGAAGGCTGAGTCAGCAGGGCCCTCCTCCCCCTCCGTGTGGTCTCAGGGTCTGCACGTGGTCTTAGCAGCAGAATAATCAGACTTCTTACACACAAGCTCAGACCTCTAAGAAACCAAGGCAGAAGCTGCCAATTGTCTTAAAGTCTGGGACTGGCACTAGCCCAGGAACACTTCTTCCAGGCTGTATTACTCAGCAGTCATGAACCAGCCCAGATTCAAGAGAAGGGCAAATGGACCCTACCTTTCAATGGCAGAAGTGTCAAAGAATTTGGAACCATCTTTAATCCAACATACAGGTATACACATGGACACACACACACACATATACACTAAAACTCTGTAACATGAAAAGGAATTTTGATAGAGAGTGATTTTTTTAAAGCACTATTTTAAAAAGGTTAATTCAGACTGACCCCCCAGGCTTCAGTCCCTTAGGCTGGGTACCCAGTCCCACTGCCCTCACTTCACTTTACTCCTCTATAATCTCCATTTAAGTCAGCCATCCTCCGCACACCTCAAATCATGACAAGAAGTAAGTTGTAAAGGCAGTTCAGGATCTCCAAGTTGCTGAAAGAAGACCTGCTATTGTTGCAGGTGCAGAGACAAAGGCCCCTCTGTTTTCTGTCTTTGGGAGCCGCTCACTCTGGAACTCAGCAAGGTGACATTAGTGCTGCCCTTCTCCACTCCCCTGGGCTGGCTCAGGTCCACAGTCTTTAGGGAAATAAATTTTGCTATCTTATTACAAAAATTGTGACAAACCAGGAGGAAATTGCACGACTCTAAACTTTACCCCCGGCAGCACAACCCTCTCGCTTCTTGTTTCTCTCTACCCAGGCAAGGGCCTGCCTCTCAAATCCTAACTCAGATGCTCAGCCCTTATTGTATCCTTTGCTGACCTGATTCCGAAGCATTTGCACTAGGATTTAGTTCTGAACCCCAAATTTAGTGCCTTCAATGCTTTTCTTTTTACACAATACTCCTGAGAACATTTTTTAAAATATCCTCATCTACTCCACTGTACTGCTATAATATCTAACATATTCTCTCCTTTTGCTTGCTCCTTTTTTTCCCCGTGAACATTTATTGAGTACCTACCACGAGTCAGGTGCATATTCTACAGTGATGGAGCTAAATAACTTGCCCTTCAGGAACCAGCAGCCAGTGGGGGTGTGGCCGGGGGGCGGTAAAGATGCCTACACTAACTGCCATGCCACAGAGGCAAGGGCTAGAGGAGGCTTTCCCAAAGTGTCCTGGGAGCCCTGAGGATGGAGCAAACACTTGCGCTTGGCAAGGGACAGGGAAGGCTTCTGAGAAGAGGTGGCCTTGAAGGAAAAGGAGAACTTGTCCTGGAAGTCAAGGAGAAGGACATTCCAGGCAGAGTGAAAGCTCATGCAAAGGCACCAAGGCATGAACAGCTGGGCATGTCTGGGGACATCACTGGTAATATGGTGTCACCAGAACATAGGACACATGGGAAAGTGATTAGAAATGTGGCTGGAGATGACGAGCAGCCCTGTGAGCCCTTCTGAGGAATTCCCCCTTTATGTGACAGCCCATAGGAAACTCTGACAGGTTGTAAGCAACAGAGTAACATGGTCTATTGTGTTTTTGACTCAGATTACCATTTTTCTTTACCTCTAATTTTATCTTTAATTGCACTCCCTGTATCTTTCTTTTCTCTAAAGGCCCATATTATCTTAACATAAGGTCATTTAGAGACATATCTCTTCTGGTTATTTATTTTCCCAAATCTATGAAAGTACATGCATCTCCACCCTTCCTTCCCTCCCATCACTCCCCCATGGAAACACTTGGCAGGAATTTGGGTGTGAATTTGGAAGCAACATTTTAAGCACTTGCTCTGTGCCAGGCACCGTGTGAAGCGACTTCGTGATCTTCTCTCCTCTCCCCTTACCCTGTCTGTTCACTAACTCCTGACACAATAACTTGGAATGTCGGGGAGAGACCTTCAGACCTGATGCAGGAACTCCAAAGCAGCCTGTAACAGATTGCTCTGAGCTTACGGTGTGTAAGTGGGGCCCGGGCAGTGACAGAGTCAGTGTCCACTCAGGACAAGTTCTCAGGGCTGTCTTTCATTTAGCCACTTAATCTCTCAGCCCAGTTGGCCATGACCAGTCTAGGTGGCTGTATAATCCAAGGGTCCTCTGCAACTGCAGGGTCCTGCACCAGCCGCATGGACCTTGAAGCTGATTTTAGCATTCGTTCATGTTTAATTTGAAGCTTAATACATTTTACTTAGGCTTCCTCCATGAAAATATCCCCAGAAGAGATTTAACTAATCCATGTAGCTTTTTAAATGTAGCGGAAAACTCCTCAGTATGACGGGAGCCTGTCTTACTCACAGTAGTCTCCTGACCACAGGTCAGCCCAGCTCATCCCAGTCTCAGCTGTAATTTTTCATGAGGATTTCTGTCAATTTGTGTTTCCATGAGCTCCCCAGGACAAGAGTTGGAGGGAAAAGTGCTTTTAGCGAACATCTGTCTGCCCAGCATTCAAAGAAAACCCCACTGGGAAGAATAGGACAGGCCAGTGTGCCTCATTCCACCTTCCAAAAACTCATAATGCAAGGTCATCAAACATACTCAATTTAGAGAGAAAAATATTCACGTGTATTCATGTATAATATACATGGTAGACAGTTGCCTCCCAATATTATACTTCTCCTTTTATTTAAACCCTGATTTTCCTCTGAGCACATTGCCATCAGAATAAAGACCACCTGTCTCACCTTCCCTTGCAGTTAGGAGAGGTCATATGACTCTATTTCCCAGCATCCCTTGTAGCCAGATGTGGACAATGAGATGTAAGCAGAAGTACTGGGGGAGATCTGGAAAGAAGCTCCTTACAAGGGAAGGTGTGAACTCCACCAGCCTCCTTCCACTTTCTTCTACTGCCAGCCTGGAACATAGACATGATGGTGGGAGCTCTAGCAGCCATTTTCGACCTTTAGCTTATCTTGAGGATACAAGTCAGTTCTAGGATAGTGGGACAGAAAATTAGGAGCTTAGGTCCCTGAAGACACCATGAGACTGCCACACCAGCCCTGAACTGCCTACCCTTGGACTTCTTTTACCTAGAAATGAATGAAAGAATGAATGAATGAGCTTCAAACTTTTTTCAGCTATGTTTATTTTATTTATTCAGATATGTTTATATATTTATTTATTTATTTTATTTATTTACATTATTTATTTATTCTATGTGCATTCAAACTTAACTCTACACTTTGGATATCTAGGTAAAAGTAGTTTAAGCCCACCTTCCCTCCAGTCTATAGCATATGAAGTCTAAAGCAGATGAGAATCAATCCATAGCATCTGAGAATCCAAAGCCCTCTCCAAGATACCTGTGAATCCCCGAGCTTGTATTCTCCTGGTCCCTCTGCCTCTGTGCTTGTTTCTACTTGTGCCTTCTTGGCTCTGCCCTGCTCTGATCCAAACATGAAACTCATTCTCCTCATTGATTTCCACAAAAATTCGCTCAGGATCTGGGCAAAGTATCATCTCTCACATGGCACAGCAGACAACTTACAATCCACGTCAGACCTTCCTATTAGCTCAGGTCTTTTTTCCACCCACCTCCCAGCACTTCTCTCTTGGCTCTTCAGCCAGGAAAATCCCAGTGTCTCATCTGTCGCTGCTTCTTCCTTCTGTCTCTCTCATTTCTCTGCCCCCACCCTCTTCTTTCTGGATTATGTCCAAATTCTTCTGCCTCGCTTATAAAAAGCAATTCACTCACTACAGATCCTTTTCCCAAACTTTCTATCAGGTGCCCAGCAGACAAAAGAAGTTCTATTTAATAGAATTCACCCTCTTTAGAAGGCACTTGTAGTTATAAATAGCATACCTCTGCCAGTGGGTGTGAATGTATCTCTAAAAATCTCAAGAACCTCGAAGTGCATGAATGAGTGGGTGGGGTTTGTGAGGCGTGGGAAAGGAGTGTTGGAGCACAGATCCTGTTGCGTGTCTGGGTCACTTTGCACTGCTGCTGGGCCATCCATTGCTACACTATTAATGCACTGAGGATCATTGGCTTACTTCCTGGTGGGGGTCTCTTCCTGCTGGAAGCTACCAGTGAACCTCTTAGGAGATGGGTTCCTGGGTCTCCACACTCTCTCCCAGCATGTGGTGACTTCCCATATTACATAGCAAGTTTCCCTCCCACCAGTGATAGGACCAGTGGCTGGCCACTCCTCCAGGCTTTTCTGAATTCCTACTTTGTATCTACTTACATGCATTACTAAAATGGAAATCCCTTGAAACGTTCTTAGAAAATGTACAAAGCAAAACATGTCAAAATTTCAATAATACTTGAGAAGGATAATGCTTCTCAAATATTTATGCTTAGCTTAGTTTATGGTTAGCTTTAAATTTAATATTTGCTGTTAGGTTTTTTTCACTCATGTTGCCTCTTTAATTCTCACAGTTTTCCTATAATATTGGCATTATAAACCCCATTTTATAGTTAGATCAATTGATACCCACAGAGGTAGATCAGCTTTCCCAAGGGCACACAGCTAGTAAGTGGTGAAGCCATATGAAGATGTAGGTTTCCCCAAACCTAAGCCCAGAACTCTTTTAATGAGCTGACCTGCACGCTTGTCATGGATTAATTTACCATTTCCCTAGCACAGAACAGACAGAAGATTGAACAGAGCTAGAATAAATAAGCTCCGACTGGGAGGAGAGGGTCAGAAGAGGGTCTAGGCTTGGTAGGTCTGAACCGAGGACCACTGTAGAGAATCCTGGGAATCCAAAGGTCCACAAGAAGAAATTTTGGTGTAAGAAAGAGGAGAAATTCAAAGAGAAGAGACGCTTTTGTGACGGCGCTAGTTTCTACAATATCTCCTGTCACGCAGGTCATTTTTTTTTTCTAATTAAAGAACTTGCAGTGACTAAGATGGTCGAGGCCAATGCAGATCAAAAAATAATCAGGAAGCATATTCAGACAGAACAAACCAGAACCACAAGCGTAATATTTGGTAATTATAAACCCTCAGCCTTCTGCTGCAGAGGGACAGACTGTAGTTTGAATCAGAACTCTCCAAGTGGAGTAAGGAATGAAGTGCTTCAAGGAAGAAATCTCATTCCCAAAAGCAGATTTTGAGAAAATCGGAATTGGAGCATCTGACAGCAGGGTCATCGTACAGGGTCCAACTAGTTGTTATAAACCACAGGTAGGTCCAGGGTCTCTCAGCAAGTTGTGCAGAGATCCTAGGTCATTTGCACTCAATGCTCAATAGACAAAGGCAGCCCTGTAGGGGGAAATGAGACCAGCGAGTCTGAGGGGTGTCTGTGCAAACGGAAGGAGCCCTCCACCTTGGTGACAAGAGGGAGGTTTTGTTTAGTGGCGTAAGGGCACATGCACTCGCTTCAGCATCAGTTAACAAAATCGCTTCCTGATTTCTGTGTTCCTCTTTTGACCCTGCCCAGTAAGAATGCACCCTTCAAGCATGAAAATCACTTCCATTTACGGAAAACCCACTGTGTGTTGGATGACATATCCCTACAACTGAGGAATCTTGCCCCTGGAAATGGTAAGGGCCGTGCTCTGTGCTGCACAGCTAAGCCAGGGCTTCCCCGTGTGGCCAGCCCTGAAGCCTGAGCATACCAGGCTGTCTCAGGGCTCACCACCCCTGAGGTGGTTGTGGGTGGAACTACCTGGGTCATGTACACACGACCAAGGGTCTAAAACTTGCACACAGCTTTACACTGAGAAATTCCTCTCACTTTGAGATTTTCCAGGCTTGCTCACAGCTATAAATCTAGGCCAGGAGAACCTCAGGAGGCCCAGATCCTGTGCTAAATACTCTTCCAGAAGCTGTCTGAAGATTCCTCACCAACCTAGCAAGCTAGACTATGCACTCCTGGAGTGCTGCTCAGCACACAGAAAATGTTCAGTAAATGCTGCCTCTTCCATCCAGTCCATGCTGTTTCCCCACATCTTGGCCTGCCACTACCGTGGGTGTTTTAGAATTCTCTGGAAGTCAGGCCTGGGGTGCAGATTTCATCACACACCTACTGGGATAATAACCAAAGCTTTGACTTACTAAGCACTTACTTCTTGCCAGGCACACTGCTTTATCGTTTGGATACATCATCTGTTTTAGTCCTTCCTGCAACTCTATAAGACAGATATTATTATCCCAATATAAATGAGGAAATCAAAGTGCAGAAAGCTTTCATCGCTGACTTAATACATTACTCAGAAGTAAACAATGGCTATAATATTTGAACATGGTCTTTTTGTCTTTGCAGTCTGTGCTCTTGATCACTCGATTATCCTTCCTCCTTAGGAAGACTCTGGAACTTCTCTAGGCCCTGACCCCTGTGCTGGTCCTGGTGACCTCCAGAGCTTCCCTTGGTCACAGAGTCAGGGAGCTTGAGAACCAGCAACTCAGCCTCAAAGGATCCCACAGGCCCATGGTGACCAAGGACATCCATGGAGGTCCACGGAGGTTGGCGGGCCCAACCCGTGCTGGGGGATAAGGAGGGAAACCCTCTGCGGGGTGATATCTCTGGTGCAGATTCAGAAATTTGACTAATTGGCATCTGTTAAACTAATGCTTACACAAGAAATCTTCAAACTGTAAAAATTGGTATTTTCTACATTCTGGAAAGAATACAACTCTAAAATTCTGCCTGCTACTTAAAACACTATTCCCTAAGTAAAAGCAGGAGGAGGAGGAGGAGCAATCACTAGCAAGTTTGATAGCTTTCATATTTTATAAAGTTCATAATAAACTTTCCTCAAAGCCTAAACAGGGAGAATAAAACTCACATGACTCCTGTGCTTATCTAGACTGGGGCACCTCTGGCCCCATCCCCTTATCTCATCTGAGAAGGGCATATGACTCTGCCATATCCTGTTTTAGAACAAAGCATTTAGATTACATGTCTTTTCTCTGTCTATGATCTGGCTCAGTTTTTTTTCCCCTCTAGAAAAACGGCATTCAGTTCTTGTCTTCAAAACAGAAAATCAGTCTCTTAAAAATGAACAAATCATCCAGAGGTGGGAAATATAAACACTCTGAAAATCTGGAGAAAAGAGATGCATCATGCCCGCCAAGTAAATACTGATAGGTTAAGTCTAGCACATCTTTTTTCTTTTTGGATTTAAAACCCAGCCATGCCGACTGTCCGTTACTGTCTGCATCACTCATTTTCTGCACACCAAATGAAAAGTCTTGAGAAAACTTGACCCTTCCAGGAATAATCCAACTTCTCCAGAGGAAAATAACGACTTGACTGGAATATTCTTTAGCAACAAAATAAGGAGCCCAACCTCAGTATAGAAAGCTGTCTAGAGCAAAACTAAATAACTTCTGAATAAAATAAGTTATAATTTCTATAATATGTGGACGTTGCTGATCAAATTGCTAAAGGGTTGTGTGTTTGTGGGTTTTTTTTTTTCTTCGGTTTTAGTTTTAGTTTGGTTTTGTTTTGCAAGAACGAAAGGGGAAGGGCCTCCCAACCACCCCACAGCACGATTCCGGCAAGACTCGAGGTTCCTGAGGTTTAAGGCCACTGACTTCAGCTGGCGAGCGCAGAAGTGCATATCGTTGCCACTGCTGCTACTTGAGTTTCTCCTTTTCCTGAAGTTTTTAGGTCAGAAGAACTGCATACCAGGGACTCCCTCCAGCTCTTCCCAGACCCAGGCCTGTGTGGCTCTCTCTCAGGGTTCTACAATAGTGAGGAGCAGGTCTGTGAGTGTTCGTGGTGTCTTTATTCTCTTCACACTTATTGAAAAGTGTGTATGGGAGAGTGTGCTGTGTGTGTATGTCAGAGGACAGAAGAGAAAGGCAGAAAGACTCATCGATTCTGCGGCCTCAACTTCAGCCTCCCTTAGCCAGCAGCTTCTGTAGCCAGGCTGGTCTCTCCTGGCACATAGCTCCGAGATGAAGGACCCCTGGAAAATCCTTATGGCGGCTCCTCTGTTGCTTCTCCTGCCCCTTCACACCTCGGCCTCTCCAGCTTACGATGACCAGTCTGCACGACACTCCGATGGCCACACTTGTGTAGGTACGTAAATATTTTGTGTATTTTTTATGTGGACATAACAATAGAATCAAATACTTGGCCTGCATAGTAAATCACCTATTTAATGACATCAATAGCTATAAGATTCCAAGTAGGGCACAAATAACTTCACCAACGTAGAAAAATTTTGAGTCTTAGAATGAGCATTCACACTATATGCATGTATGTATGTATGCCCTATACAGTTGCTAGTTTGAATTAATCATAAAAGTCTTCCACTTCATTGGTGGTTGGAATTTGTTTCCCATGGATAGGCAACTGTAAGAGCCCAAAATTCTCAGCCCCTTTCAGGAGATTAGGCAGCATCACACAGTGTAAATAACATGAGATTTGACTTCAGACAGACACATCTGAGTTTGAATTGCTGCCACCCTCTCCTCCTCTGCTCCATCCCTTACTGTCTTTGAAACCTTGAGCAAGTTACTTAACCCTTCCATTCCTCTGTTCTTATTGATGAAATGGGGCTAATAACACCCACTTCACAGGGATGCTGTAAGAATTGAGATCATGCATGTAAATTTATGGTATTTACACACAGTAAGGATTCCAACAGTCTTAGTTTCTCTTTCTCTCATGGAGTCTAGAGTTGGCTGTACTAGGACAGTCATCTAGAAACATTGAACATTGACTGAGATATGGCTCCTTCACTTATCTTTTATTGAAGTATTTTATTTCCAAATTGTTGTTCTTTTTTGTTTTGGGGGTTTTTTTGGAGAAGAGTAAAAGTAGGGTAAGACTTTTGTTATTCATATTGCACCTGGAGCTTCCAGAACAGTGGCGGGCATTTCAACAGGTCAGTCCATGGAGCCAGGGAGACTCAGAACTCTGAGTAGCAATTACTAAAGGAGTAGATCTCAAAATAGACTCTTGGCATAAGAAGCCTGAAAAAGAACCCAAGGGGTTACTGGTGGCCATGGCTTACAAATGGAAAACCAGGACACAGATTCTGACACATATGAATTATTTCTGAAGACAGCACAGAAAAGTATCTGAATTATTCCTAATTCCTAAAAAACCATGACATACATGTTAAGGAACATGTCTTTAGTTTCAAAGTTTCCTTTTAAATTAAAACCTTAAGACCCAGATTCTCTGCAAATCTATTGTTTACAGGTCTGGAAGCACAGGTCTGTGGTCTCATTGGAACCATGACTGGGAGGTCATCCTCACCCACTACTGGTTCCATCAAATAATTATTTACCACCATTTCATTTTTTCAAAGCAAAACCCTAAAGTCTGTCAAATGGAAATACACTTGCAAAAGGTTTAAGTGAAATCAGTTCTACTTCTAGGATAGTTGCAAATTAAACTTTTAGATTTAGGCAAGTCTCCTGAGATGCTTGGGCCTCCACCTCTATAAAGTGGATATGATATACTCGTTTTCTTCCCTGTTCCATTCCCAATGAGGCGTAGAGAGTTAGAAGGAAGGATTGAGGGGATTCAGGATGAGGTTGTTCTGGTTATCTATTACTACATAACAAATTTAAAAATAACCAATTTGTTATATCATGATTTTGTGGGTCAAGGATTTTTCAGAGCCTGGCTGGTTATTCTTCTGCTACATGTAGGGTTGACTGAGATCACTAGGTGGTATTCAGATGGTAGATTGATGGGTCCAAAATGATCCAAGACAGCTTCACTCACATGTTTGGCACATTGCTAGAATGTTATGGTTAGAAGGTTGGCTCAGCTGGGAATGTCTATCAGAGCTTTTACACTTGGCATCTCCAGCAGGGCAGTCTCAGGATAGTAGGATCTCTTACATAGCGGCTCAGGGATCCCAGAGAGAGCATTCCAAAAGACAGGAACTAGAAGCTGCCAATCTCTCAAGGCTTGGGTCTGAAAATTGGCACAGTATCACTTCTGCCATCTTGTATTGGTCAAAGCAGTCACAGGTCTCTCCACTCAAACTCAGGGGAGGGGAAACACCCCACTCTTGATGGGAAGTGTCAAGGAATTTGTGTTCATTTCTGTTAGCCACATGGGCTCACTTTGGTTGTCCATACAAATCCTCCATGGCCCCAAGAACTTGGAGAGTCTGTTGCTGATCACATTTCATGATGGTTTAGCACCAATTTTCCCACCAACTCACGACTTCTGGCAAACTCTGCTTGGATGACTTATTTCCCCGTCGTCATCATAACAAGAAAGGTGGGTGCAAGAGGAGTCCGTCATGTGATCAGTGTTTACTGGGCACTGACTATGTGCTAAGCCAGGTGCTGCAGGTGGTCCAAACCAGTGTCTTACTGTTCAAAGGTGGTTTTTTGGGGTAAACAGACTCAGAAATGTGTGTGCAGGGGAGTTTATTGAGAAGTGCTCTGGGGGAAAACACCTGTGAGGGAGTGAAGGCAGAAGGAGTGGGCAGAAGGAGAAGGTGGGCTATGCTGCAGCCACAAAAAAAAAAAAAAAAAAAATGCTGCAGTCAATCCCACAGAGAGCTCTGGAGCTAAAATGGCTCTTCAGAGTTGTAGGTGGACCTGAAGTGGGTCCAAGCCTTGGAACCCCCACACTGGACAGTCATTGGATGTGAACTGGCCCCAGGGGCCGAGCTCCCTTTGGTGGAGGCAATGCCTGGAGAGGGACTCAGTATGAGCCCTCAGCACCAACACTCCCAGTAGCTGGGGGAGTGAGTGTGTCCTGAAAGGAAATCAGGGAGTGTCCTTACTCACAGGGCCAAATGTGGGAAGTGCCCAAGGAAGCAATGAGGTAAGCTCACTCACAGCTGGTGGAAAGAGGAAGAGCCTCGTGCACGAGGCAGGAGAAGAGAAGGAATTGCTGGTTGGGCTTCTGCTAGCTACTTTCTGATGAAAAGCAAGACTATATGACTTCAAACTCATTGGCACAGAGGCATTTCCCAAACATTCCCACATGGTCACTCCCCACATGGTCACTGAATGGCTACCATATACCAGGCCCTGTGCTCTGAGCCAGAGATACAAAGATGAGCAACAACAATAATTTTTAAAACCTCTCTGGCCTCAGGAAATTCACTGTCCAGTTTAGAGAAAAATGAGAATCTGGAGTCTTGTAAAGATTGCAATCCTTTAAAATGAATGACTAACTGAGCACATGGTACACAGGATAATACCCCATTTCTCAGGAATCCTGTGGACTGCAGTGGCAGTGGCAGCACCGGCAGAAAGCCATGAGCAGGGGGCAAAGGCAAACATCTTCAAAGCAGACAGCTGCTAACTGTGCTCACCATATTCACAAAGTCACCAGAGGAAGGCGAAATGAAAACTTGGGTGAAAAGGGAGAGGAATGTGGTAAAGTTTTAGAATTTTAGAAATGTTTCTACCCAAATATTGCCGGTCAAAGAAGGAAACTTCAGTTATCTCAAAGATTCCATTGCAGTTGCCTCCCTCTTGGATGATCCTGAGCAGCAAAGACTTCATTGAGAAAAGTTGATCAGGCAGTTGGATTTCTGATCATCCAATTGAGCAATAAGGAATCACCCTTGTTAGTTGTCAGCTACCTTTTAATCACTTTTCCAATATAAAGTTTTACCTTGATCATAATAGTATGCTCTTGCCTTGATTATAAGATCATTATAAAATAAAATATCTATAGTCACCTTCTCAACACGTATCAGTAGTTCTGCTTTCCTATTTTTCATGGAGTTTAATAGAATTAATTGGGTTCCATCCGTTTTTATGAAGATGCACATTTAGTAATCATATTTGTTTCCTACTCATGGTTTTTTTGCTACTGGTCTGCAGCCATTCTTGCAGCGCCCCCGACACTGCCCCATGGGGCAGCTGCCCTGCGTCTTTTCTCTGAGTTGAATCTGGAGTCACGGGAGTGATGTCTGGGGACAGTAATTGTATCCAAGGATTCTTCAGCCATAACAATTACATTTGTAAGTTAGTAATTAGAAGATTGCTAACATTTATTGAACACTTCTTGTGTAATTAACAGTCTTCCAAAAGGTTTATATGTACTAACTCATTTGATCATCACAATGGCCTTATGGGGTAGGTATTATCATTATCCCCATTTAGAAGGTGAAACGACTGAGGCTTAGAGAAATAAACAACTTGTCAAAGGTTACACAGCGGGTTAAAACCCACCTTATATCTCACTTAAGTGTGATTATGTTGTTTTTTAAGTAATTAAGTCGGGGCAATATATTTCTTCCCCATATTGTTTTAAATAACAGCTTTATTGAGATATAATTCACATACTATAAAATTCACCCTTTCAAAGCATAAGATCCTGTGGGTTTTAGTATATTCACAAGTTGTGTGTTGATCACCAATATTTAACTCAAATATTTTTATCACCCAAAAAAGAAATCCAATATTCATTAGCAGTCATTCCCCATTTCCTTCTCTCCTCAGCCCCTGGAAAACACTAATCTATCTTCTGTCTCTATGGACATTTTCTATACGTGGAATGATACAATATGTGGCCTTTTGATACAGGCTCTGACTTAGCATAATGTTTTCAAGGTCCGTTCATGTTGTAGCATGTATCAACTTCTTTTCTTCCAAAGACTGAATAATATTCCATTGTATGGCTATACCCCGTATTGTTTATCTATTCATTGTTGATGGATATTTGGACTGTTTCCACTTCTTGGCTATTGCAAAAAATTCTGCTATAAACATTCATAAACAAGTTTTTGTATGGACATGTGTTTTCATTTCTCTTGAGTATATACCTAGGTGTGAAATTTCTGGGTCATATGGTAACTCCACCTTTAACATTTTGAGGAACTGACAAAACTGTTTACTAGAGCAGCTGCACTATTTTACATTCCCACCATTAGTGCATGAGGGTTGTACTTCTTCCACAACCTCACAATAACTTGTTATTATCCATCTTTTTTATTATAGCCAACCTAGTAGGTATGGAGTGATGCCTCATTGTAGTTTTGGTTTGCATTTCCCAAAATAATAATAATGTGAAATATCTTTTCATGTGCTTAGTGACTATTTGTATATCTTCTTTGAAGAAATGTCTCTTCAAGTCCTTTGCCCATTTTTTAATTGGGCTATTGCCTTTTAATTGTTGAATTGTAAAAGTTTTTTTATATAATCTAGATACAAGTCCCTTATCAAACACATGACTTGCAAATATTTTCTTCTGTTCTGTAGGTGGTTTTTCTTTTCACTTTCTTGACAACATCCTTGGAAGTGCAAAAGTTTTAAATTTTTATGAAGTCCAATTTATCTACTTTTTCTTTTGTCTCTTGTGCTTCTTGTGTCATATCTAAACCCCATGTTTTTAAAAATTGCTGTTGCCACTATAGTTTTTGTATTGTCTTATGCCCATTCTCTTATCTTGTTTCCCAGCCATCAGATCTCTAACTGCTATTTTGGTTACCAGGCCTATAACTCCTAGTGTTGCAAGTAACAGGAATCAATTTGAGCTAGGCTAAGCCAAAAAAAGGAGGAAACTTTCATATAAGAATCCCAGGGATGAATTTTAGAAACAAAAGTCAGAAAAACACAGGCCTGAAAAATGAGCCAGGAGCCAATAAATGATGGCTCCAGGCTCCCATGGAGTTCTCTTTCCTGGCCTCTTGGAGCTGCCTACGTCTCTGTCCCTACAGACCAGCCGGTTTTACTGCTCTAGGCCCTTTGGCCGATTATGAACTCCCACAGTCCAAAGTTTACATGTAAGAGTTCAACCCACACAGAGATGGACTCCCCTTCTGGTTGTCAATCAACTTCCCGGCAGAGAGAATCTGGGCTAAGTCGTTAGACCACTGAATAAGAGGCAGGTGGGAGTGAGGAAAGCTCACAGTATAGATGTGGCTGCCAGGGTTGTGGACTGAGGGGACAGCTCTCACAGAAGGGGGTTTTGCTGTGACTGGAGAGATACTCCAAAAGAAGCCACACAGAAGTTACTGAGTGATTGAGCCAACACCCGCCTTGTAAACAAACAACCCCAGCTCCAGTCCCAAGAAGAGTCTTTGCAGTGGGGAACCAACCAGTAGACCTGGAGGGCATGGTCGTGAACATATTCCTAAATCAGAACTAAGCTGTGTGAAGCTCCAATGGTCCCTCTCCCAATTTACCACAATTCTTTTGCACTGAACTGTACATCCCATTTGATCACTAAGCAAATGCTGATTCTACTGTGCTTGAACAAGCAGTGCCTCTTTCTGCCACTTTTCAAATGTTATGGAATCAATAATAAGCCATGATCATTTTTGCAAAACACCATTTTCTTTACATGGGTGATTTAGGGGCAAAGTCATCCTTATGTTTCTAAGTCGTTGACGTTTAAATTAATTCATTGAGTTTTGGGGTGTTTTTAAAGCACTATTTGGTGCTCAGGGAGCCTTTTTTTTTTTTTTTGTGAGGAAGATCAGCCCTGAGCTAACATCCATGCTAATCCTCCTCTTTTTTTGCTGAGGAAGACTGGCTCTGAGCTAACATCTATTGCCAATCTTCCTCCTTTTTTTTTTCAGGAAGCCTTTTAAAAGGTTGAAAAAAGCTGTTATTTATGTTTGGTTAAATATATGAAATGCCTTCAGAGTCAGTTAAAACCTTCTCTCTCCACCCCCACATCTCACACAGAGTGGTCAGAGATGATTTTATAGTTTGAATGATAAAGAGAAAGAGGTGATCCTATGGTTGCAACCCAACACAAATGGTAACATGCAGTATCACTGACAAAAATAGGAAAAATTTAGAGCCAGCAGAGAAGGTTGAAAATTTATGATCACAATTTATATATATACAGAAATTTCACTTTCTCTACTTCTCTGTAACTGAACACTTGTTCATAAGCAACCGTTGCTGCTGATAGCAGGAAACATTTCATCTTGCCACTAATGTGTTTAAATTTAGTCTTCTCTGGGCAGTTCAGGGTTCTCTTCCTTCCCTGCTCTCTAGGGTTGGTCTCAGTTCTCAGGGAGGGCTTATGTATCACCTGGACATTTACAGTTCTCAGCCTCAGGGTGGGCCTCTGTCCTCAGCCCTCAGAGCCCCCACACTGGAGTGTCATGGTTGGAGTAGCTCATCTCAGCAGAGCAGTCTCCACAGTCCCTCCTGATCCACTGCTCACCTCCTCCCTCACAGTCCCTGCAGACCCTTGAGGTCTAGCTGGATGCCCACTAGTTCCCGGCTGCAGCTGCCACCTTCTGCTCTTTGCCCCTCACTTATCACACCTTATCCTCTCTTTAATTCCCTACTTTTATTTTTTAATTATCATAAAATGTAACCCCAACCTTAGCACAAGTGGTAAGTTTTTGATCATCTAAATCTCCACTCTACCCACATTTGCCTTTTTTCTTTCCTGGCTTGTTCTGGGGTCATAACTCTGAAGAGAAAGACCACAAAGACACTATAGAAAGAGGTCTATAACTTTGGGGAAAGGTCATAAAGTGAGGCAAACCAAAAGAATACTTTTCTTCCATAAGAAAGTAAATAAATTTATCTTTTTGGGGCAAAAGTAAACTGGATCATAGTTTAAATGTACTATGAGAAGGAAAAAAAAAGAAAAGAATGTTATAAAGCATTAAGCAGAAAATTCTCTATAAACTTATAATGTGTCCATCTCTATGTATATAGCTATCTTCCCAGATGGAATGAGCACCAAAATGCCAATAGTGATGATATGGTTATCTCTGAGAGATGAGCTTATAAATGATTTATATATTTTTTTCAGTGCTTTTCTGAATTTGCCACCTTTTCTAGATGAGCTTGTGGAAGCAATAGTAAGCCATGGTGGTTAAGAGCAACAGAGTTTGCGACTTCTGGAGTCAGATGGCCTGAGTTTGAATCCTGGCTCTGCCACTCTGTACAAATGTTCACTGGGACACAGCTTCACCCTCTGCACTTCACTCTCCGTCTGTAAGATGAGAATTACATGAGACTTGCATCTGAGGGTGGTGTGGAGGGCTAAATGAGTAAATACATATGAAGGACTTAGAACTGTGTTTGGTACATAGTAAGTACTCAAAGGGGTTGTGATTACATATTCTTTTGGAAATCAGGAAAGAGACGTATTGAAAATGTGCTGGAGAAGTCCTGAAATTAAACCTGTGGTAAAGCAAAGAAGCTTGAGTAAACTGAATAATTACATGCCAGTTTATATCTTGTGTAAATATCTTAAGGGAAGATTCATTTATAAGTGAATTTACTTTCTTTATAAAGAAAGATTTCATAGTTTCCTTTTGCTGTGTAATAAATTGCCACCCATTTATCAGCTTAAAAGTCCACAAATTAATTATCTCACAGTTTCTACACATCAGAAGTCTAGACATAATATAACTGGGTTCTCTGCTCTGAGTTTTATATAATGTAACATATAACAGAAGTGATATTCAATCATATTCATAGGTTCTGCCCTCACTCAAGGGAGGGGATTAAATATGGCTTCTATATCAGGAGGGAGAAATCTTATAATTCTGCCTACCACATGTAGAAATGCTTAAAAAAGAAAAAAAAGTTTTCAAACTAAACACCCAGATAATATCACAAAAGAGAATTTATGTGGCTTAGTCCCAAAGTGATTCACCAAATAGGCATGAATATATAATGGAAATTGATAGATGAAGAGTAAGTTGCAGGTTGAATGGTTTTTTGGTTTGGGGGTCTGTTTGTTTTATTTTTGTTTTTTTGATATTCAAGCTGTTAATCATGGACTTCACACTCTGAGAATTTGGAAAGAAAAACAAATCACACCAACACCATACCCTTTGCTTCATAAACTAGTTGTTTTTTTTTGTTTTTTTTTGTTTTTGTGAGGAGATCAGCCCTGAGCTAACATCCGCCAATCCTCCTCTTTTTTGTTTTTTGCTGAGGAAGACGGCCCTGGGCCAACATCGGTGCCCATCCTCCTCCACCTTACATGGGACGCCGCCACAGCATGGCTCACCAAGCAGTGCGTCGGTGCGCGCCCGGGATCCGAACCAGCGAACCCTGGGCCGCCGCAGCAGAGCGCGCGCACTTAACCGCTTGCGCCACCGGGCCGGCCCCTAAACTAGTTGTTTTTTGATGTCAGTATAGAGGAAAAATCCGTATCTGAATCTTTCTCTGGACAAAGTCCATCTTTTCAAATAGAACTCCCACAATTTAACAAAATTCAAATGCAGATTAGAACAGATTGGCTTTCCCTTTATTTTATTAAAACTTAACCTTCAGATTGTTTGAGATAAAAACAAGTACGAGAAGGAATTCTGATTACAATGGGGTTGGCAATTCCTTTGTGCAACACACTGAGTATAAAACTGGAGATATTGTCACCAGTAACCACTTCAGGCATTGGAAATCAACCAATGGTATACAATGAATTGAGAAATGCTTATTCTTGAAAAGCAACTTGAACTTCAGGAAGAACAGTGAGAGTCTGTGACCTTGCCTGGGGCTGCTCCTTCTTGTTAAGTGAGAACAGTAGTTTTATCACTGTGGAACTGGCTGTGAAAACCAGCAGGTCTACTGCTAATAGGACAGATTTGATTCAACCAGGGTTTGATCCATGGCTTTGCTGGCTAAAAGTGATGGACTCAGTTGGGAATTAAAAAGGAGACCTGTGGCTTTGCTAGCTAGAAGTTTTGGCCCCAGATGGGGCAATGAAGATCAGCCATAAACTTAATAAGGAGATCCTAGTAATGAGAGCATCATAAAAGGGCTAAGATAAGCTCTCCATACAACCTTGATTGATTGGGAAACTATGCTTGTGTGGGAGAGACCTGAAACAGCCCAGGAAAAGTGAAAGTCAAGGGAGACTTGAGAACTAGCGGCAATTTTGAATTTATTGGCTAACCCATTTGGATACATTCCCTAACCCCTAATCCCTAACAGACTGATCAACAGAGTTTGAAGCCTTACAAGCTTGAGATGTTTCAACACAAGCTATGACCAAATCACTGGGAGGTTCTAAGCTGTGCATACACAGGAGTGATCCTAAGAAAGCAAGGCTAAAAATTGAGCAGAGACATCAGAGGCTGTATACTCTGGGGGAGACAGATCTGCAGTTGAAGTCCAGGAACGTTGCCAGAAAAGAAGAGCCAATAACCCTCAAAAAAATAAAATAGAATCAAGAGTTGCTAAATACATTATCTAAAACATCCAATTTTCAATTAAAAATTTACTAGACGTGCAAAGAAACATGAGAGACCCATATCCTGAAAAAAAAACCATCAATAGAAATTGACTCTGAGTGGATTTGGCAGGCAAAGACTTCAAAGTATTATTATGAGTATATGCGAAGAATTAAAGAAAACCGTAGTAAAAAAATTAAAGGAAAATATTATTACAATGTTCAGAAAAATAGAGAAAATTTCAGTGGAGTCATAAAACTATAATAAAGAGCCAAACAGAAATTCTAGACTTGGAAAACAATAATTGAAATGAAAAATTCACTAAATGGACTCAACAGAAGATTTAAGTTAAAAGAAGAAAGAATCAGTGAACTTGAAAACAGATCCATAGAAATTATCCAAACCAAAGAACAGAGAAAAATAAAGCTTGAAGAAAAATGAGCAGAGCCTCAGAGATGTGTAGTACAATATCCAGTATCCCATCATTTACAAAATAGAAGTTCTAGAAGGAGAGGAAACAAAAAAAGGAGGAAAAAAAAACTATTTGAAGAAGTAATGGTCAACACCTTCTCGAAATAGAGAAAAAACATTAATCTACAAATCCAAGAATCTCAAAAAACTCTAACTAGGATAAACACAAAAAGGAATAAACCTCAACACCTCATAATCAAACTACTGCAAACCAAATACTAAGCGAATATCTTGAAAGGAGCAAGAGAAAAATGACTTATCACTTACAGGAAAACAACAATACGACTAATGGCCAAACTCTCATCAGAACCACGGAGGGTAGAAGGTAGTGGAACGACATATTTACAGTGCTGAGAGCAAAAAAGCCTACCAACCAAGAGTTCTATATCCAGTGAAAATATCATTCAAAAATGAAGATGAAATAAACACATTCCTAGATAAAACTGAGAGAATTCAGCACTGATAGACCTGCCATACAAGAAATACTAGCAGAAGTCCTTCACGTAGAAAGGAAATAATACTACATGGTAACTTTCAATCCCAGCAAAGAAAGAAACACACTAGAAATGTTTAATATGTAGGTAAATATAAAATAATATATATGTACAGACACACACTTTTCTTCTCTTAATTTCTTTAAAAAAAAAAGAAAATTTGTTTAAAGCAATAATTATTATACTGTATTGTTGGGTTTATAACACATATAAATATAAAATGTATGACAAAAGTAGTCCAAAGGAGAAGCGAGAAAATGGAACAATATTAGAGCAAAGTTACCATATTTTACCATGATTAAATCAGTGTTAACCTAAAATCAATGTTGATAAGTCAAAGACACATATTTTAATCCTTAGTAACCACTGATAATATAAACCCTAAAGAAAGAAATTACTAAAATGTCACCAGAAGAATTAACAATAGTACAAAAAGTACTCATTTTCCACAAAATACTGCAGTAACAAGGAGAGAAGAGCAAAAAACAACATAAGACATATAGAAATAGCTAAAGGCAGATATATACTGAACCGTATAAAAACTGACAATGTATGTGAATGGACTGCACACTCCAATCAAAAGACAAGATGATCAGACTGCATAAATAATGCAAGATCTAACTATATTCTGTCTATTAGAGACACACTTGAGATTCAAAGACACTAAAAGGATGAAAAAAGTTACTGTAAGACAATTGGGATAATTATATTAGTATCAGACAAAATATACTTTAAGATATGGAATAATCCTAAAGACAAAGAGGTATATTTCATAATGAAAAAAGGGCCAATATATCAAGAAAGAAGAAACAATTATAAATGTATATGCACTTAATAACAGAGCCCCCAAATGCAAGAAACAAAAACCTGACAGAATTGAAAAGAAAAATAGATGATTCAACAATATAGTTGAAAATTTCAATGCTTCTCTCTCTGTAATTGATAAAACTAGACAAAAAGTAAGGATATAGAAGACCTAAACAGCACTGACAACTAACCTGACCTAACTAACATGTACAGAACATTCCATTGAACTACAGCAAAATACACATTATTTTTTAAGCATACACATTACATTGTCCGGGATAGATCATATATTAGGCAATAACTCAAGTATCAATCCATTTTTAAAGATTGAAATCATACAAACATTTTTCCAATTAAATTAGAAATCATTAATAGGAAAAAATCTGGGAAATACCCAAATGTGTGGAAGTAATACAACACATTTCTTCAAAAAAAAATATGGAGGAAAGAGAAAATCATAGGGAAATTTAAAAGTAGTTTGGTCTAAATGAAAATGAAAACACAATATAACAAAATTTATGGAATGTAGCTAAAGCAGTGCTTAGAGAAAAATTTAAAGCTTTAAACATTATATTACAAAGAAAAATCTAAAATCAGTAATCTAAGCTTCTACCTTAAGAAGACAAAAAAAGAAGAGTAATTTGAACCCAAAATAAGTAGAAGGAAGGAATTAATAAAGATCAGAGGAGAAATCAATAAAATTGAAAACAGAAAAACGTTAGAGAAAATTGATGAAGCCAAAATATGGTTCTTTGAAAAGATCAATAAAATTGATAAACCTTTAGCTAGACTGACCATTAAAGGCGAGAAAAAACAATAATCAAAATCAAGATTAAAACATCAGGGAGCATCACTATAGGCACAACAGAAATTAAAAGAATTGTAGGGAGGGCCAGCCTCAGTATCCTAGTGCTTAAGTTTGGTGCACTCCACTTCAGTGACCCAGGTTTGGTTCCTGGACGCGGACCTACACCATTCGTCTGTCAGTGGGCATTCTGTAGTGGCAGCTCACACACAAAAAGAGAAAGATTGGCAGTGGATGTTAGCTCAGGGCAAATTTTCCTCAGCGAAAAAAAAAAAAGGAAAAAGAATTATAAGGAAATATTATGAACAATAGAAAATTTTGATAAAATGGACAAATTCTTAAGAGAACACAAATATCCAAAAATGACTAAAAAAGAAATAAAAAACCTGAATAAATCTATATCAAGTAAAGAAAATAAATTAATAATTAAAAATTGTACTAGTTTCCTAGGGCTGCTGTAAAAAAAAAACAAAAAACAAATTAAGTGGCTTAAAACAACATAAACCTATTCTCTCACAGTTCTGGAGGCTAGAAGTCTGAAATCAGGTGTCAAGCTCTTTCTCTTGGCTTCTGTGGTTGCCAGCAATCCTTCACATTCCTTGGTTTGCAGCTGCATAACTCTAATCCCTGCCTTTATTGTCACATGGCCATCTTCCCTCTGTGTGTCTGTCTTTACATGACGTTCTCCTTTCTGTGTGTGGTTGTCTCTTCTTATAAGAGTACTGCTCATATTGGATTAAGGATCCACCTTACTCTAGTATGACTTCGTCTTAACTAATTACACCTGCAAAGACGCTGTTTCCAAATAAGGTCACATTCTGAAGTTCCAGGAAGGACTTGAATTTAAGGGGGATACTATTCAACCAGATGCAGAAAAGTTCAAGCCTAGATGGCTTCACTAGTAAATTCTATAAAATACTTAAAGTAGAAATAATACTCATGTAACACAATTTCTTTCATGAAATGTAAGAGGAAGGAACACTTCCCAGTTCGTTCTGTTTTACCCTAGTGCCAAATCCCGACAAAGATATCACAAGGGAAAAAATAACAAACCAACATCCTTTATATACACAGATGCAAAAATCCTTAGCAAAATATTGACGAACTGAATCCAGCCACATATAGAGTGAATTATACACTATGACCAAGTGGGGTTTATCCTAGAAATGCATGGTTGTTTTAACATCTGAAAATCAATTAATAGAATACACTAAACTAGTAGAATAGAGGCCACAACTACATTACCATCCCAATAGAAATAGAAAAATTATTTGATAAAATCCATCACCTATCCATGTTAAAACCTCTCAACAAATTATGAAAGAAAAGGAAACTCTCTGAACCTGGAAAAGGGCATCTATGAAAATCCTACTGCTAGCTTCATACTCATCATGGAAGACTGAATGCTTTCCTCCTAAGATTGGGAACATGGTAGAGATGTCCACTCTCACCACTTCTAGCCAACATTGTATAGAAGATTCTCTTCAGTTTAATAAAGAAAGAAAAATAATAAAGGAGTGAAGATTAGAACAGACAACATGATCCTGAACATAGAAAATCCTAAGGTATTTACCAAAAAAAAAACTACTAGAACCAATAAGCGAGTTTACCAAGGTTGCAAGATTCAAGATTAACATTAAAAAATCAATTATATTTGTTTATATTAGCAACAAACATCCAAAATTGAAATTAAAAAAAAAACAGTTCTATTCACAATATAATAAAAAATATTTAGAAATAAATTAAACAAAAGAAATGCAGTTACTTTATATTGAAAACAAAACTCTGCTGAAAGAAGTTAAAGAACGTTTTACAGAAATGCAGAGATGGATCATGCTAATGGATGGGAAGACTCAATAGTGTTAAGATAGCAACACTCCCCAAATAGACTAATCACAATTCTGATCAGAATCCTAACATCCTTTTTATTTGTAGAAATTGGCAAGCTGATCCTAAAATTTATATGGAAATGCAGAATAGCCAAAAATTTTGAAGAACGCTGCTGGAGAACTGACACCATCTGATTTCTTATTTCAAATCACACAATTATTAACTCAAAATAAATCATAGACCTCAAGATAAGAACTGAAACTATAAAAATTCCAGCAGAAAATCTTTGTGACTTTGGATTAGGCAAAGATTCGCAGATATGACACCAAAAGCACTATACAAAAAGAAAAAGTTGATAAATTGCACTTTATTAAATTTAAACACCTTTGCTCTCCAGAAAAATATCATTAGAAAGTGAAAAGCTAGCCACAGACTAGGAGACAATATTAGCAAATCATATAGAATTCAGTATAGCAATAATTATTTTAATTAACATGTTTGATAATTTTCATTTTCAAAATCCAATATTTTAACATATGCGGTGTGACACTTAGAAGCGTATAGATTTCAAAATTCAATAGATCTGGTTTGAATAACCAGTTAGCCAGTTAGCGGTTGAATCACCGTTTATCTGAAAGGCCTTAGATATATTGCTTAACCTCTCTGAACCTCATATTTCTCATCTGTAAAATGGGAAGTACCAATCTCGTGTGGGTGCTGTGAGGATTAAATGAGATATAGTTTCTAAAAACACCTAGCAGAGAGTTGAAACAAGGGAGGTCCTCTAGAAAATGTCATTTCATGTTTTCCTAAAATTTATTAAAGTAGAAGGCAACTAGTAAAAAGCTTTTTCAATGAGAAATTGTTTGATAAAATACAATTTATTGTTATTTTCTACTTACAAAAGAATACATGGTTTTCACAGAGGTTTTGGAAACTACAGAAGGATTTTTTTTTTTTTTTTTTTAAAGAGTAAAATCAACTTTAACACCCAAACCCAAATGATCACTACTGATATTTTGGTATATTTCCTTTCACAAGTGCCTAGGTATATATTTATGGAATTTGCGTCTTGTTTTATTATTTTTATTTATTCCTAAATTTGGATTGTTAAGTAGACAATCTAAAAGCAAATGTCTTTTTCTTTCAACAAAACATTTGTAAGAAATTTGGGAGTAGTAAGCTTTTGCTGGCAGGTGAAAACTTTTCAAGTAAGTTTGTGGATGTAGACTACTGGACATAGTCTAAGATTTATCTATCTATCCATCTATCCATCTATCTATCTATCTATCTATCTATCTACCTACCTACCTACCTACCTACCTACCTACCTTCCTATCCACCCATCCATCATTTGTCTATTCTTTCTATTCATCTATCCATGCATCCGTCCACCACCTGCCCTCTCATCCATCTATTTTTCTATCCATCCACCCTCTATCTCTATCCATCTTAGAATTCAAACACAGAAGTGAATAGAAAAAATGAAGTCATACTTTTTCTGAAAGAAAATCTGATTGACTCATTTCTTTAATGATAAGATCTGGCTTTGCTATTTAGGGTTACACAGAGAATATTTTTCATAACTTGAATGAACTAAAGCTGCAGCTCCAACATTTGACAAAAATATGTGTGAAGTATGCATTCAGATAAATGATTTTATTTAAAATGTTATATAGGCAAAAGTGTATCAAAAAGGACAATATTTCAACTTCCCAATTCTTTCTGAGTATATTAGGTTTAACAAGGTCTCTCTAAGTGAGGTAGTAATAGATATAATTAAAAGATAAGTCATAGCAAAACTTGTTTTTATATTGCCCAGAAATTGAAAAAGTGAAAGACTCCATTGACTAGGTAACAAATGTTTTTGTAAGTCAGGTGGTTTCTAGTTCTTTGCTTTCAACACAATTGAAGGGGGACTTAATAGAGCCTTCAGGTGATAGGTCATTTGAAATAGTTTTCAATAATAGATCTCTCTAAGATTTTTGGCATTTAACTTAGAAGGAGTTAAAGAATTGAGTGACATTACTATATCAAAAGTCCTTCTGGGGCCAGTCTGGTGGCGCAGCAGTTAAGTTTGCACGCTCCGCTTCGGCGGCCTGAGAGTTCGCAGGTTTGGATCCCGGGTGTACACTGACACATCGCTTGTCAGGCCATATTGTGGCGGCGTCCCGTATAAGGTGGAGGAAGATGGGCACAGATGTTAGCCCAGGGCCAGTCTTCCTCAGCAAAAAAAGAGGAGGATTGGAATCGGATGTTAGCTCAAGACTGGTCTTCCTCACAAAAAAAAAGAAGTCCGTCTATTCTCATCTACTTATTTTAGTGAACATGTTTTCTCAGAACTTAACTCTTTAAAAATGAAAAATAAGAACAGAAGCTATGCTGAACCTTGACTCTTTACATGAATAAGTAATATTCTTCAACAAATATAGGTACTAATTAAAAAGGCCCAACCATCTCATTAAGAGGTGCAATTCCAATAAAATTTTACCTTTACTACTTAGAAATTGTTTATCAAATTAGCAATACATATTGTTTAGATAAGTTAATTTTACCAATAAAGAAAACTCTACCCAGAATAATTTTTTAATATTTAGAGTACTATATTCACAGGAAATTAAAATTTTTATTTAAATTTTATACTTATTTTTAGTGTTGAGACCAACAAAATATTTTCAACTCTAAACATATGTAACATTGGGATTAAATTCTGTACTGGAAGAAAATTCAAAGAAGTGGACTTTTCATTGAAATATGAATTCAAGGAGAGGAATTGTGAACAGAAATATCTCACTGTATATAGAGTTCAGTCGTATACTTTTAAGTGGGTGAGACGGTAAAAATCACTATAGTATTTAGATTCCTTTGGATACGTATAAATGATTAATGTAATATTTCTATTGTAATACTTACAATATGCCTGAAATTATATCCTTTGGAACTATTTAAATTGATATCCATTAATTAAATTTTGATATCTATTAAATGTGGAAAGGGTACATAGTTTTTCCAATTTGTTTTAGGGGGTACAGAGCAAAATGTTTCAAAACCATTGATCTGCATTCTAGACTCTACAGCATGAAGCCCGGGCTCTGTAGTCTGACCTTCAAGGCTCTTCATGATTTGGCCCCTTCCTACTTCTCTCATTCTTCCTTTCTGATGGACCTGGGCTCTAAGCCTTAGCCAACTCTTCTCTTTCTCACCTTAGGTCTTAAAATATGCTCCTACTCTCTCCCTGGAAGAATTTGCCTGTCTTTTTCTGTCTAATGAGATCCTCCCATCCATTAAGATTCAGCTCCCGCAGGAATATCTCACCAAAGGCAGAATTAGTTTCATCCTCCTCTCTGCTCCCAAAGCCCTAACAGGTTGCTGGAAGTGTTTATCTAGTCTTCAGTCTTCCCTACTGGTCTGTGACTTCTCTCATTTGCCTTTATATCCTCAAGCTTCTGAGCCCATAGTAGGTGCTAATAAGTATGTGTTGAATAAATAACAGGACAGAAAGGCTCCTGGCATCTTCACTCTCATTTCTGTATTATTAATTTTTTATGTATTTCTAAATTAGCCAAGCCAACCATCCTACATCTCTCAGCACAACCTGCTAATTTCCTCGCACTGCCATTGCTCGGGCTTTGCTCACCCTGGAATGCCTTCAGCTCTTGTTCTCACCAGTAATTGCCCAGTACAGTGCCTCTCTCATTGCCAATGTTCTTGGGAAAGTTGGCAGTTTGGAACTCACTGAGCATTTTCTCATAAGAACAATGTTTCTGGTGGTGGTTGAGTTAGGCTACAGAGCCTAATCTGCCTAAATGTAGTGAAAATTTTAGATATCTGCAATAAAAAGAAAATTCGGCCATAGAAAAGTAAAAACATTGCTAATAATTGCAACATGTTTTTCAAAGATAAGTTTCTGAGCTTCTATTCTAAAAAGTGTTCATGGAGAATATGTCTTTGCCCTATGGTGGTCTCAGCAAGTGAGAGAGGAACTAACACTTGTTAAATCCCTGCTCTGTGCCAGGTACCACGTGCATTTTATGTGTTGTAGCTCTTAATCCTCACAACACTTTTGCCAGATGTATCAGATAGCCTTTTCTGTATTACAAAACACCCTACATTTACACAACAATCATTTATTAGCTCACGATTTTGTGGGCTGGCAATTTTTGGCTGGACATCACTGGTGGTTCTTCAGCTGATGTCCCCCTGGGCTCATTCCTGCTGCAGCACTCAGCTGGTAGATAGTGGAATGACAGGGGCTGGATGATATCGAATGGCCTTATTCACAAATCTGCTAGATGGCTGGGGCACCTCAGTTTCCCTTCATGTGGCTTCTCCAGCAGTTTCGTTCAAGCACATGTCTATAACGTTCTAAGAGGACAAAAGCGGAAGCTGCAAGGCCTCTTGAGGCCTAGGTTCAGATCAGATGTGCTGTCACTTCCTCTACATTCTACTGATCAAAGCAAGTCACAAGGCCGGATTCGAAGAGCTGGGTAATAGACACCACCTCTTCATGGGAGGAAGTGCAAAAATTTTGTGGTCATTTTTAACGTACTACATAAGTGGACATTATTCCATTCTGTGGGTACCAAAATCTAGGCTCAGAGAGGTTAACCATCTTGCCAAATATATCAGCTCATAAGTAATAGAAGCAGGATTTGAGCCCAGGCCTGTCTGACTCCAAAATTCTACTCTCTGCTATATCATAGCTTCTCCCTTCTCTTTCCTCCTATTCTTTTTCCTTCTCCTACCTGCCTCTCTCTGTCCATTTCCAGACTCAGAGAGGAGGAAGCAGAAGAAAAGGGTGAAGTTGCAGCATTCATACCTGGGCTGTGTGCTACCATTCTAGCTTAGTAACTAATATCTTAGGAACACAAGGCTTGCAGCAGGATTTTAGGTGATTATTTTCATATTTTTCTTTCTTATTTCCTTTTCTTTTTGCCAACATGAGAAAAGCCTAGGACAGTGGTTGTTAATTAGAATTACAACATATAAAACCGTATCCTCTACTCCTACCCAACCAGTGAAATCTGAGAAGAGAATTAGGAGTTTGTGGAGGAGCCTTGGGGAGGGGGCTTGAGGGGATGCACTTGACAAACTCATGCTGATCCAACAAGGGTGCAGGGCCTCAAATCCAGGTGTGGCGTGACTCCAAAACCTGTGCTCTACGTCAGCCCGGAGCCCAAACCAGGAACAAAGGGTCATCCTTGATTCTCACTTTTCCTCACACTCCTTCTCATCAATTCATAATATATCCTATCAAGTCAACCTCCACAATAGATCCCAAATCTCTCTCCCTCCATCCCCACTGCCACTCACTACTCTACTCATCATCTCTCTCCAGGACCAAAATAGCCTCCTACTTCATCTCATTACTCTTCTCTTTGCCCCCTAAGACCGCTTATCCCCATGACAGCCAGCATGATATTTTAAAGACACATCAGATCACAGCAACCCCCTCCACAAAGCCCATCCATGGCTCCCCACTGCCCTCAGGGTGAATCCCTGCCTCTTTTGCAGTCTACAGAGCCCAAGGACCTGGCCTCTGCCTATTCCTGCACCTCATCTCACACCACTGGATCCTGGCACCAGGTTTCCCTAGTCTCATTGCCATCAAGTGAGTACCAGCTCCCCCTGCCTACAAGGCCCGGCCAGGGTCCTCACACTTCTCCATCCTTTCCATTACATTAGCCATTTTTTACATGTCATTCGGAGAAATCTTCTCTATCGGCTCTAGCTAAGAAGATTTATACTGCCTCTGTCCTCATTGCCCTCTGTTACTTCACCCCGTTCCTTTTCTTCATAACACCTAAAATTACTTATAATTATGTGTTTGTTTACTTGTTTACGGTCACTTTTCCCTAATTGAGCATAATCTCTAAGAGAGCAGGAACCGTATCAGTTTGTTCTCAGCGTATACTCAGAGCCCAGCACAGCACCTG
The DNA here is from genome assembly GCF_020826845.1 of Diceros bicornis minor. Lineage (NCBI taxonomy): Eukaryota > Metazoa > Chordata > Mammalia > Perissodactyla > Rhinocerotidae > Diceros > Diceros bicornis. The sequence continues at coordinate 59,933,638 of NC_080742.1, read as the reverse complement.
GCATCTAGAAGGGACTCAATACATACTCTGTTCAGTCCCAGCTCCCCTGCTTACTAGCTACATGCTTGGCCAGGCACTTAACCTCTCTGAGCCTCCATTTGCTCATCTGTAAAATGAGAGTAATAATCCCTTCATCTAGGTGTTGTGAAGTTTGAATGAGATGATAATGTATGCAAAAACCCTTTGAAAACCGTAGAGCACCCTCTAGCCATGTGATGAATTATTTATGCTCCTACTCGGGTTAAAAAGGAAGTGTAGTCATGCCCACCCTGGCTCTGACAACTGCCAGGTGCTTTCAAGGCTTTTCAATGAAGTGTGGGTTTCAGACGAATGGGAAATTTAATAGACCGCTCTCTGCAGTTGGCTGCTTTTTCAGGCAGCACAGATATGATTATAATTAGAGTTTCAAGAGTTGTGTTTCATTTCAAAAGGATTCCGTGGGACAGTCTGCAGTCTACCTGAGGTATGAGTCCAGAAGCAGATCGCTGTGGCAGGTGTTTTTATTCGGGCCTGTTTGCTTCTTTTCCTACACTATCAGGAGTGTCTGTTTCTATTATACTCATTATTTTCAGACGTCAGGTGAGAAGAGATTTTCCATATGTGAGATTTCAGTTGGCGACCACTGAGCAAAATGAGTCGTTCTCGCCCACTCTTATCACTTCCTAAACGAACAGTGGCCTGGACAAACTCGCTTTAGCAGAGCCAGGCTTTTATTAGCAGCCAGAGAATAGTCTGTAATGGGAGGAATTACTCTGCCCATGCATCTCTCCCAGGGAAAATATTCTTTAGCCTGTCAAGACAGTGAAACCTCTTATTAGAAACTGTAGCAAAGTCAATTTATCCGTTCTTACCACTAAAGGATTCAGGACACACCTCGCTGCAGATGCTAAATCAACAATCCAGCTGGAAGGGGAGTTGAGCCCCCTGGAAATGGGCAGAGATGTGTAAGGGCGCAGGACTCAAATCAAAGCTGAGCCCAACCTGGGCGTTTCTGTATTTCAAACCCCATTACCTGCTTTTCTGCGGGGTCCTTTTGATCATAATAACTCTTCACTGGGCAGAGTGACGATGGTGGCAAGATTCACCCAATCTTCAGAGATGGCTGAACTTTTTTTGCCTCCTTTTTATTTATCCTTTTATTTATTTATCTTATGATTTCCAACTTAGGCAGCAGTACCAAGGAGCCGCAAAAGTCGTAATAGCCCTTGATGAGATTCCTCTGAATAAACTTCAGAAGAAAAGCCTACACCTTTAATTACAAAGACGCAGGTTGGTCTCGAGCAGCACAATTCTCTTTGCGTTCATCCTTCCAAGCCATGGATTAAAACAAATACATATACGTACTGGAGTTGAATTTTTCAAGGAAAGGAATTAGTGTGCAAGGTTGAAATCACTGGGGTCACCAAGAATGGAGCCTCCTCAAGAAAAAATTCCAACAAGTGTTCCCTTATGCCCCATGTTCATCCAATATTCCTGCTACACTGAACCAACTGTGGATTTCCAATTCTTGCATCCCATCAAGCCTATTATGCTACTGATTGTAAGAAACTATTATTTAAGGTACCAATGAGGAAGAAAATTTGATGCTAATTAAATTGTGAAAAATATGGAGAAATATACCATGTTCTTTCAGGCCACCAAGTCTTGTTCCTCTCCTGGGGATGCCTTTTCTCCCACTTCCTCTGCCTTAAAGTTTCTTCCAAGTCACATCTCACTTAGTATTTGCCATCCAATTTATGTAAATTTGGGAGCTATATTGTGAGCTTCCTATGGACAAGGATCATATTCTACTCACCAGGAGCCCATCAAAGCCTAGCACCATCTCTTGCCAAGAACAGCTGCTCAGTAACTCTTGGCTGAATGCATACTTCCTTTGTTAAAGCCAGTCTTGGAAGACTCCTCTGATGTGCAGGCAATCTATATGTAGCTTTTGCCTCCATGATGGAGAAAAGAGAACAACTGGCAGAATTTCTTTAGCTATACATCTAGCCTTCCATAGGTTTTTTTATGAATGTCTCCATGAAGAGGCAATCCCATTCTCCACAGGAATAGAAGGAATTTCCCAAGAGTATTTTCTCTCACTCATCCATCCAATGAATGTGTACTGAGCTCATGTACCAAGCATGGTGGTAGGCCCTGGAGTGGAAGAATAAGTCATTGACCTTGCCCTCAAGGAGGATGATGCCTAGAGGGGAGGAAGTCACAGTAGCATTTAATACTAGTCTTGGGTGATGAGTATGAAGCCCTGGGGCAATGGAGAGGAGGGTGCCATGAATTCTGACTGGGGGAATAAGGTGAGGTTTCATTGGAGTTTGAAGAGAATCTTGAACAATTCATAGGAGCTAAGTAGGTAAAGGAGGGGAGAGTAAAAAATAACATACAGAAAAAAACAGAGCCTTTCAGACTAGAGGGGGGCTGGGGATAAAATGAGTTCACTGCAGGGTATGGGCTTTTCTGAAGGGAGTAACATGTGCTTATTTCTGGTCCTTCCAAATATTTGGTGTCTCAAAGACTGGTCACTTAGGGGAAACTAAGGCAGCACAACAATCCACAATTGTCCTTGTGTGCTCCTTCATCACCTTACTGAGCAAGAAAATGGCGTCAAGTCTATATTCACCCCAACATGCTCCCTGACCTTATTCCTTTGACAGATATTTATCCAGTCCCACAATGTGTCTGGAACTATTAGGGTGTTTCCTGAAGGCTCCTATTCCCTCTCAATCACTAAAATCACCCAGGCTATTTGTCATTTGCTTCTTTTCTTTGAAGGTGCATGTTGAAAATGTTCTGAATAAATGAAAACTGCATTAAGCCAGATCTGGAGCAATCACAGTTTTCCACAATTTTTAAGAAGACATGTAAAATCATAAGAGCAACAGGCTAGACCTCAGGCATAATTCACAGTGCAATTTCCTCTGTTTGGCATCTGTGCCAGGTCTCTTAATTTTATTTCCACATCCCCACATCCTCCATGCTTCCAGTCCACTCTGGATGCCAAATGCTGCAGCTCATTGATAAGACGTTGTGTGAAGTGATTACTATGGAAGATCTCAACCCAATCTCTACCATGGTCTTCTTTGATCATGAACTGCATGTGATGACCGTTTGCTATAGAATCTACTGTTTAACTCAAGAGAGGGCACTGGTTGTTTCACACCAGAATGGAGCAACCTCCTGTAATGACACTGGAACTGAGAGTAAGCGACGTCCTCAGGGAGATGACTGAGCCAGAACACAACTGCGGGTGAATCCATTAACCCTTTCCTGTGGAGACCTCCGGCAACTGACAGCTGAAATGTCACTCAGGTGGCTCTCCAGTCAGTTGCTGCAAGTCAGCCAACTCCTCTTGTCTCCTTATTTCAAACCAGGCTCTGTCTCAGGCACTCAAAGCTAGAGATAGTAAGACCCCATTCCCGCCATCAAGGAATTTACGGTCTAACTCTAACCTCTTAAAAATGAAGTTCCAGAAGGATTGGTAATTTCTCGAAAGTCACATCATTTGTATATGACTGATCCAGTATCTGAACCCAAGTTTTTTTTATTTCAGAACCTCCCTGTTTCAACTATACCACACTGTATCCTCTTATCACATTGCAATATAATTATTTATAATTGTTTTTATTCAACAATTACTAAAATTTATTTAGCTCCACCTAACTTAACAAATGACTATCAGAGACATAAATCAGGGTGTAAAAGTGTATTATAAATTTTGAAAATATGAACATATACTAAATATATTTTATATATTTAAAATAAAAGTGAAATTTGCTTATCTTTGGGTGATTTGAGTGACATTTATCTTTTTTATACTGTCTGATATTTTTAAATTTTTCTAAAATGAGATCGGATTCCATCTGTATTTTTGAAAAGTTATTTTTAAAATAAAATATATATAAAAATGCTTTTTAGACCATTGAGTACTAATAAGTATCAGCTACTAAATTCGTTGCAATGTAATAAAACTCTCAATGCATGGATTAGGTTAAAAGCACATCTAATCAACCTTGATCCTTGATGTTGATAAATGCCCCAGTAAGTAGGTGCTCTCAGAGCAGTAAGACTGTGGTTATCAGGATCGCACTGTCTCAGATTTGCTGAGTCCAGCTTTGCCCAGCTTTATCTGAGGGTACAGAACAATCGAGGCCAAAACTTTGTCAAATGTTGCAGTGTCTAGAAAGGTAGAAGTCTCTCGTTCTTTGTTGGCAATCTCACATTTTACAGAAGGTTTTATTTCTTTCTGTCTAGAAAAGCCCCATTGTACTATTCACATCTGTTATCAGCCACCTTCTCTCAAGGAGTCCTGGTGGGAATTTGATTTTAATGACACTGCATGCGTATTTGGGTTCCCAGCTCCTTGAGCAGATGGATAATAGTGAGCTTACTGCTGGGCCAGGCACCCTGGAACTTCTTCATTTGGATGCAAGCCTTTTCTTGCCTCCTTGGAAAACAACCTTGCTAATAAGTGCCACTTCTCTTATCTCAACAAGGCCTAACAATTTCCTCTCACAGACTTACTGATCTTTGACCAACCAACCCCTTGTGTATAGAAAAAAGAGTCCCCTCCTTTTGGAAAAAGGAGATTTGGACTTCCCCTGCAGTTCAGATCAAGACTGGCGATAGAGCCTTCTAGGGGTGTAAGCCTATCAGTTCTGGGCCTTTACACCTTACCATATATCAAGGTAGCTGAAGGAATATATTCCTAACTTAATACTAGGTTCCTTCTAGACACTTATTATGTTGGTACATGCTTTCAAGCACTGTGTTTTGTAGCTGGGAGGTAAAATAATATTTTACAATAGTGTTATGATTTCAAAGGCTCATTCAGTTGCACTGTTGTCACATTTAATCATCACAGCAGCCCTGTGGGAAACATATTATTACCACTACTTTGCAGTGAGGAAACCAAGGCTTAGAAAGGCTGGATGGTGGGTCTAAGATTCAAGGACAGGACTCGATTCCAGTTCTTCTGACTCCAAACATTGGGCAATTTCCACTGCTTTTCTAAAATTAAAAATCTGACCCCAGGTCACAGGCTGAGAATATGTAGGAGGGAAATGATCCTATTCAGAAGGAAGACGACCACTGCAGAAGGAAGGAAAGGGCAGGGGAGAGAAGCCAATGTCTGTTGAGCTTCTGCTCTGTGTGGGCTGTTTTCCTTGCACTCTCTCCTTTAAATCTCATCTGTTTCTCCCATGTGATAGACAAAAAACAGAAATAAAGCAAGATTCAATTACTTCCCCAACATCACATAGCTTACAACCGGCAAAACTGGACTGACAACCAGTCATTCTGACCCCCAAACCCACCATCTTCTTACCACACTCCACATTTCACTATAGCTCACAGTGCATTTGTGAACACGGTAGATGTTAAAAGGCAAATGGCAGATAAAAGTTCTCTGTTCTGGAGAGGTTGGTGTCCTTAAGGACACACATATATCCCCTTTCTCTGCTTTGACCCTCCAGCGCAGTGTTCTGGGTGACCTTGCTGACATGTTCTTCTGCTCCCTTGCAGGGTGTGTGCTGGTGGTCTCTATGATTGAACAGCTTGCCCAGGTTCACAACTCCACGGTCCAGGCATCAATGGAGAGACTGTGCAGCTACCTGCCTGGTGAGTACAGAAGGGGTCACTCGGCTGTTGGTCTGCGTTTTTTCTCACTTGTGAGTCGTCAGGAGTGAGTTTACATCCTATACACACTTATGGAAGAAAATCTGATTGTGTTATTTCTGTGAGTTGATATTCTTAGGGGTTCATAGAAATTAAAATAAACACACACAAAAAAACACTCTAGGCAGTTTTTTTCTCTGACATTTATTTTCCATCATGGCAGAATGATATTGCTTCAGACGCTTAGGGAATAAAATTTTGAATGGCCAATTGTTGTTTCCTGTGTTACATTTGTAATGATTTTCCCACCTGATAATCATTGACTTAAGTACCAAGAAGGTCAAAATAATGAATAATAAATAATCTTCAAAGATTTATATTAATTTGACCACCTATACATACCCAGTTAGGATTAGGGTTAGGGCTAGGGTTAGCCCTACCAACACAGAGCTTCAGGCTGAGAAGACAACTGATCTCAAAACCCCAAATGGGAAAATAATCTGGGAACATTCCATTGACTTGAACTGGATCTCAGTAAAATCCCTTACCCACCCTGCAAAAGAAGGAACTGATCGGTGGTTTAAACAAGTTGTATATTTGTCTTTCAAGCTCAGCAGAAAGAAAATATTGATTCTATTTCTCTTATAGAATACTGTTAAGTGAACAGTTACAATGAATTAACTTCTTTGAGAGTAGAATTTTCATTCACTTAATGTTAAGGAACTAATTCATCAAGGATGCCCACATGATTGTTTCTAAGTAAGGTAGTTGGACTAATGGCAATTGTATCTTCGATTTATATAGCATGCTATGCCAATAGCACCAACACATTTTCAGAGAATTTATTCCTTGCAGTCACAATGTACATTCACAAGCTAATATTTTTAGAACTCAAAAATAAAGACTAGGAGAGGATAATACACAAACACATGTGTTTACAAACTCCCAGATTAACCATTACCAAGATTTTGACGTATTCACATCATATTTCTTTTGTGGAATTAGAACGTAGCAGATAAACTTGAAACACCCTTTGGCATCCCCCCAACCCCTAGTTCCCTTCTTTTCCTACCTCCCTAGAGGAAAACACTCATATGAACTTGATGGGTATTGTTCTCGCCAAATTTTATACTTTCGCATTCACTCGTATGAATCCATAAACAATGTATGGTAGTGTTCTGTGGGTTATTTTTGTTGTTGTTGTTGAGGAAGATTCGCCCTGAGCTAACATCTGTTGCCAATCTTTCTCTTTTTGCTTGAGGAAGATCGGCCCTGAGCTAACATCTGTCTCAGTCTTCCTCTATTTTGTAAGTGGGTCACCATCACAGTATGACTAACGAGTTGTGTATGTCCACACCCAGGATCCGAACCTGCAAACCTGGGCCACTGAAGCAGAGCGTGCCGAACTTAACCACTAAACCATGGGGCCGGCCCCTGTGGGTGATTCTTTTAATCTTTCCTTGGGAAAACAAAATAAATGTAGAAAACTACACAAGACAAATGTATAGCTTTAACACCCTTGTAAACATAGCCCAGGTCAAAAAGGAACAGCTAGGTAGCCACACCAGAAGCCCCATCCACTTGTCCTATCCCATCACAAATTCCTCCTTCCCTCTAAAAGAACAACATCTTGAATTTTACTGTAATCTTTTCCTTGCGTTGCTTTATAGTTTTCTCACCAACTGAGCATCCCCAGATACCACGGTCTTGCCCAATTTTAAAAGTTTTGATGTGTCTTTTAAGCCTATTTTAATCTACAAATTTCCTTTCCATCCCTTCCTTTTCCTTGTAATTTAGCTGTGGCATTTGCCCTGTAGAGTTTCCCATAGTCTGGATCTTGCTGACTGCTTCCTTGTGGTATAATTGAATATGTTTCACTGTGCTCTGTATTTCCCAAAAATTGGCCACTGGATCCAGAGGCTTGATCATACTCCAGTTTGATTTCTTTGGCAACACTATAAGTGGTGGTGTTTTCTTTCCTCAGGAGACCATCATAAGTGGTTTCTCTTTTTTCTTTTTGTGATATTAGCAGCTGTTGATACTCCATGTCCAGACCTATTAGTTCATAGGGGGTTGCAAAATGGTGCTGTTCTAATCTATCACTTATATTGCATTTAGTAGTTGAAATATATTACAGACACTTTCTCTCATCATCATCATATTTTAGAGACATTTTGCTCACAGTTCCTATGTTCATACTAGGAAAAGCAGGATAACGCTTGATGCTTTTGCTTTTTTTGCCGGTTCTTCAATAATTCATTACCTTTCTATTATCATCCCAAAGTAGTCAGTTAGTTTTCTTTAAAATAACGTAGTGAACTCATAAATTTATACGTATTTGATGAGTTTCAGTCTATTTCCATTATTATCCTTTTGAAGCTCAATTTGTCTCATATTTAACCAATGGGAACTTCTTCAGGTTGGCTCCTGAATCCTTTTGAGGACTCAGTAAACTTTGAGCCTAAGTAACCCTTGCTAGCTTTCTCAATAACTGGTATGACAGGGTGTTCCAGCTCTGTCTTGTACATTTCTAGCCCCAGGCATGAAATCAGTTATTTCTCTTATAAGCTCTGGTTTCTTTTAGTGGGAAATATTATTTTAAGACCACAATCTGGGTGCGTAGGAATGCTCATTGCTACTGAGTTGGTAGTTCTTTCTAGGCTTCTTCAGTAGATAGTGATAGAAAATATACATATATACATTTACATATATAATTTTAAGATAAAATAACCAATGAGTTCATATTAACACTTCAAATTCAAATTCAAGGCTACAGGATTTTTTTCTTAATCTCTTCTGTATCATATCTGTATCTCCTTCTTTCCACACTCAAAGTCCTAATTCTCCAGGACAAAGGGATTGATAGAATTAAAGTATTCCATAATTACTCATCCCATAATTACCTATCCCTCATTACACATATAGCAGTCTCAGAATATCAATTCTAATACTACTACCATTAATATATTTTATAATCATTGAGAGCAGTTAAAATTGTTTTTTGCATATGCTTTTCCCATTTCTCCACCCTTTTGAATCTTTGAGCTATATTATCTGACATATAGCCATTACATACAATACCCATTTCCTTTTCATCCTCATTTAGTCTTAGTCGCATCAGCAACTATATGATTGATGTTCACCACCGGCCCTTATGTGGCTGTCTCTCTAGTGGAGTTGTTGTCTAAAGCTCATTCCTCAGGAAGGGCTCATGAGAACAATATTCCTGAATTCTTGTATGTTGATAACAAACTGTCTGTGCCCTTTATACTTGAAAGTCAGTGTTTTTCTGAATATAAAAATCCTTGGCACACAATTTCTTTCCCTAAGTATCTTAAATATGTTGTTAAAAATCCTAATAATAATCTAATTTTCTTTTCCTTGTAAGTCACTTGCTGTTTTTGCCTAGAAGTTCAAAGGATTTTATTTCTTTCTTCTATAAAATTTAGTCATTTAACTAGAATATGTTTGATGTCAGCTGTTGTATATTTATATACTCAGGAGTGCAGTGTGCTCTCTCAATATGTGGTTTCAAATACCTTTTTTATAATTTCAGGAAAGTTTTTAGTATTTGTTCAGTTTCCTTGATTTGGTTTTCTGCTTCAGGGATTTCTATTATCCGTATTTTGAAACTTCTTTGTCTCTCTTTGATATTTTGCCTGTCTCTTGAATACTTTTTATCTCTTCATTTATTTTTTATTCTGAAAGTTTTCTTCTTTTTCATCTTCTATGTCTCTTAAGACATCAGCTATTGTATTCACTCCCTCTTGTGTTCACTCTAGTTTAGACTTCACTTCTTTTATAATCTTGTATTCTTCCCTGAGTTCTTTTATTCCATGTCTGAGTTTTTCTAATTCTGATGTCTGTTGTTCTTTCATGTCTTATATCATTTTATTAATGCTTCTTAGCTCATTTTGAAATACACTGTTATGTTTTAATCCTTTTTTTGGCATTACTTTCTGGCATGCTTTTGCTATCTGTAGGGATGCGATTTTGTGCCATATTCTCTTTTTTTTTTCTTCTCATAATAACTTTGTATGGGAGTTGACCTAGATACATTTCTGTTGCTCATTTTTATGTGAAATTAGTTTTCTAAAACTCTTAGAAAGAGAATTGGTTCAGGGTAGCTTTTCTAAATGCACAGAACTCCTTCTTTCCTTGTTTTTGTGTAGTATCACACACATACACATACACACACGGCAGCTTGCTGAGATTATCTGACTCTGTTCCCCCACCCACTTTAATCTGGATTTTCTCTACTTTGCTTCTATCCAGCTCAATTCTGATTCCAAACTCAGCAGTTTCTCCTCAGTGTGGGCCCTGTCCTAGAAGGGAGCTCTGGCAGGTCACTTTCTAGAATTTGTAGATGCCTGACCACTCCAGCCCCTTAGTCCTTCTAATCATGGGCCCTTTGCACTCATCTGCTATTACAGTGGGCAAAACCCCTCCCAGTCTCAGCTGCTCTTTAATTGGCCCACCATGCTTTCTAGTCAATACCTATGGGCTATCTGGGGATTCTCCTGTTCTCAGGGGTATCTGACATCTCATTGCTTCCCTTTCTTTCTCTCACACAGACATTGATAACCCACAAGTCTTGTGGCTATGAGTGGTTCATCCTTGCCTATTTGTAATTTGGGGTTTTTGGAGATACCTACTTTTATTATAACTATTGTCCATGGGTTTTTGGTTTTCTTGTCCAGAAGGTTTATTTTTTTCCCCTGGTAGAGATTCAAAGAAATTCCAAAAGTCTGCTGCCCCCACCATCATCTTTGCAGAATCTTCCCTTGTGGGGACTTTAATTTTACGTCAGTGTCAACTATACGTATTGCTCTGCAACTTCTGTTTTTCTCACGATGTTATGGTTTTGAGATCTATACATGTTAAGACATATAGACTTAGGTCAAATCTCTTAATTACTCTATAGTTCTTCACCATATAAATATCCCATATTTTATTTATCCATCCTCCTATTATTGGACATTCATAATCTACTATAAACCTTACTTTATATTTTCACATCTCTAGATTAGAGAAAGAAGAGGAAATTATCACCATTTTATAAAAAGGAAAAAAATTAAAAACAGTCATAACTATCATTAAGACTTTTTTGATTGGTTGTCATTTCTGTGTAATAGACCACACTGACAGATACCACCATTTGTACTTTGAGATTGATTATCTCTTCTCAGGCAAAGTTTTGGTTGTTCAAAAATGAAAGGCTGAGTAAAAATCCTATTTCCTAGATTATCCTCCCCTAACATAATAGCTAAACATAAAACGATATGAACCAAGATTGCTGGTATTCAAGGTACCATCTAGGCTCCCTCTGACTCATAACAGGAACATTTCAGAGTCTGCTGAGGTAACAGGAGAAGCTGAAAGTTAAATTCTGGTGAAATAGAAGCTGGCACTTCACCAAGTGAAGCAAAGTCGGTATTTCAGTTTTCAACAGTAGGTTACCTTTCAATTGGAAGAATTTCAAAGGATTAAGAAGGCTGTTTGGGGTTATTTTCATCTTATTAATTAACGTTTTACCTCTGGATGGAAATAAGGCATCCAGTTCATGTTAAAGGCTCTTTCATTCAACAGACATAATGGGAGAGTGAGCATTATTGTTTCCATTTTATGGGTGTGGAAGACAGTGCACAGAATGGTCATGAGAATTGTATGGGATGACAAAGATAATCTGTCTCTTAGCTAAGGATTTCTCCTTCTAGAAAACATAATAGGCCTGGCCATAGTTTCTACTTGCACCCAGTATTGCCTTCTGTCTGGTGTGCCAAGAGAATGGGGGTAAGGGGAAGTGAAGTTATGCACATCAACACACACTTATTGTTTTTAAAATTATTTTTAAGTAGGATTGCTTTTACTTCTGAAGCTAAGCAAGTACAGAAAATATAACCTTAGCAGAGAAAGCATGTAAGCAACATTCTTGAGAATACTCACTCCGTAAATCATGTTGGCCTTTCCTGTGCCCAGGAAGACAATTTTTTCAAATTGTGCAAAGCATTTCCGACCTTCAGTTTCACCTACTGCTTTTGCCTCTGGCTCTCATTAGTAAACACCTTGGAAGAATCTGAGAATTGTTAATGGGAAAGTGAGTAATGTAATCATTCTCACTAGGGGTCAGAAGACTTATATGCCCTGAGAGTCTTGCTAGAACTTTACTTTCTTGGGTCACTTATGCAGAAATCTTGTTTCCATGGAATATGATAGTTAAAAACTAATGTAGACTTAAAATGAACAAGGCAACTCTCCTCATGTCCTGCAGGTTCTGAAAATCTACATGCAGCCTAGAATATACAGCCACAAAACTAACTCTGTGGTTGCTTCATCTCATCCCACCTCGAATTTCTCATCAATAGTTAGTGTATAACAATATCTGCCATACCTGAGGTAGGTGAGGCAGCAAATAAAATGTCCTTAGTACATTGAAATGCATACTACAAATAACATGGACTTTTGCGGTAAAAGATTTTAACCTCTTACTGAACCACTTACTTTATGTGATCTTGGGGAAGCCTTAATCTCCCTAAACCTCAATGTTCCTCCCTATAGAATGAGAGTAAAAACAACCACCCCCTCAAAAGATTTTTATGAGAGAGGAAGTGAAGGTAAACATGAAGGTGACTTACAACCAGGAATGTTCTCGATTTTATTTACACACACGTGTGGATACACCAAACAGATGATGACTATGTAATTGCTCCTTTTTCACCCTCCTTTGCCCGTGCGAATGGCCAAAACTTTTTTCCTACGCTGTCCCAAGTCCTTCTGACTGTAGAAGCTATATGCTCTTGTACGTTCCTAGTCACAGCCACGGTTTAACTGTATAAATTTTACATCAGATAGGTTACTAGCAATATGTTAGCGCCAATCTTTTCTTCAGCTGTATCAGTGACAGTCAGCTTACCATCTGATTATGGCTGACTTTTTTCCAGAGACTTTGCATATCTCTGCTCTGCACTCTTCTGTGTGCATCTAAAATTTAGCCCTCAGAGGGCCATCTCATGTCCCACATTAGCCATTGCTCCAGGAGCCTCTTACTCTTGATGATAGCAGAATCCTTTGGAGGAAACTGGTTGTTCAAATGGTTCCGCTCAGAGGGTGAGGAGAACCCAGCAGCCATTCACTTCAACTTGAGCAAAACAAGGTTCTAAAATGATACACACACACATGCAAACACCTCTTATTTTACCAGAAAGAAGATGAATTTTCTCTGCCTTTCAGGCAATACTGCAAGTTTATCAAAGAACACTCTAATGTTGGTTTTTAAATTGCTCTGCTCTCGGCTAAGCTAATTCTACATTAGCAATACTTGAAACTCACTTCCAAAGTGCCTTCCAAGTTCACATAATTTTGAATATCTGTTACATAATTCTCCAAACTTCCAAGATGGTGTAGTGAAAGAGGCTGAATTCTCCTCCTACATTTTTCAGATGAGGAAATTGAAATGCAGAGAGGGGAAGCTACCTGAGTAAGGTCAGAAGCCAGTCAGCTGGTGTTGAAACTCAGATCTCTAAGTCTTACAAGCTCAGAGCTTCTTGACACTCTCCACTGCAGTGCCCCTAAAAGGGAGCACCCAGCGGGAAGAGGATATGTACTGGCTTCTTTTTTAATAGTTGTATTGAGGTATAATTCACATACCATAAAATTCACCCATTTAAAAATGTATAATTCACCTTTTAGTATGTTCACAGAGTTGTGCATCCATCACCACAATCAATTTTAGAACATTTCGTTATACCAAAAAGGAACCGTGCACCCTTTTCTGTCTCTATGAATTTGCCTATTCTGGGCATTTAACATAAATGGAATTATACATCTGTGGTCTTTTGTAACTGTTTCTTTCACTTAGCATAATGTTTTTAATGTTCATCCTTGTTGTAGCATGTATCAGAACTTCATTACTCATTATAGCTGAATAATATTCCATTGTATGGATATATTTCATTTTGTTTATCCCCTCATTAGTTAATGGATATTTGGATTAACTTGTTTCCACTTCTTGGCTATTTTGAATAATGCTGCTATGACCATTAGTATACAAGTCTTTGTGTGGACATATACTGTTTATTCTCTTGAGTATATACCTAGGAGTGGAATTGTTGGATCATTTGGTAACTCTATGCTCAACCATTTGAGGAACCGTCAGACTGTTTACCAAAGTGGCTGCACCATTTTACATTCCCATCAGCAGTGTATGAGGGTTCCAATTTCTCTACGTCCTCATCATTACTTGTTATTATGTATCATTTTTATATAGCATATTACAGTGAGAGTGAAGTGAAATCTCATTGTGGTTTTGATTTGCATTTCCTTAATAGCTAATGATGTGGAGCATCTTTTCATGTGCTTATTGGCCAATTGTATATCCTTGGAGAATATCTATTCAGATGCTTTCTTCAAGTGTTTGGTACAATTCACCAGTGAAGCCATCTGGTCCTGGGCTTTTCTTTGTGGGAAGTTTTTGATTACTAATTCAATCTCTTGCTATATGTCTACTCAGATCGTTTATTTATTGAGTCACTTTCGGCAGTTTGTCTTTCTAGGAATTTGTCCATTTATTAAGTTATCTAATTTGCTGCCATGCAGATATTCATAGTATTCCCTCAGAGTTTTTATTTATGTAAGGTCTATAGTAATGTGGGGATACAGTTTTAAGTTCCTGCTTTGAAAGCACAATGTGTTTGATGTCTCATACTTTATTGTAAAAAAGTCCTATGAACTACTCTGCCATAAAAAAAGACAAAAGAGTGCCATTTGCACCAACATGGATGGACCTTGAGGGTATTATGCTAAGTGAAATAAGTCAGACAAAGACAAATACCATATGATTTCACTCATATGTGGAAGATAAACAAACACAGAGATAAGGAGGACAGATTGCTATTTACCAGAGGGGAAGGAGGTAAGGGGAGGATGAAAGGAATAAAGGGGCACACAGATATGGTGATGGATGGAAACTAGACTTTTGGTGGTGAACATGATGCAGTCTGTATAGAAACCAAAATATAATGATGTACACCTGAAATTTATACAATGTTACAAGCCAATGTGACCGCAATAAAATAATTTTAAAAGTCCTATGAATATATCTGTTTTAATATAAAAGTAATACTTACTTTATTTACCATTGGGTAAAAGTGAGGTCCTAGAGAGAGTTCCTCATATGGATCCCATTGTTTCACTGCTCTACCCAACAAGCAAGGTGTAGGTAGCCCCCTCTGAGACAAGCATGACAAGATCAATTGTCCTCAGGGAAAGTTTCCCAACTCTTCCCAGGACAGCCCATCTGTCCTACCTATGCTCAGGTCCTAAGCGGAATTACCACAGTTCCACAGTAGACTCACAAACTGGAGAAACAGGACCAGAGTTAACAGATTTCCTTGTGCAAACAGATCAACCCACAGAGCTTTCCTGTACTCTCATAACAGAGGAAGGTGGGGGGAAGGAGATTGTTTTGTTAATGGATATGTATGTGTGTCTGTGGTCTCAGGTGTAGATGGCAATGCAGGGACACCTGTGACAGTTAGTCTCCTTTTATCTCTGAAATAACAACAGCAAAAACCAAATAGCTGACGTGAAGTCTTTTTTCCCAAATGAACACCAGAGAAGAATATTTTTAACAAAGCTATATTTCAGATTATTTACTTTAATGCAAGGCCGGTTTCTTTCAACTTCAATATATGAGAACTTCACCAGCAGTCAGATGTTCCCTGCCATACAAAAAAAAAATAAAACCCCAGAATTTAAATGTATTTTTATAATTTTTAATAAATTTTATTTTTATAAACTAGTACTCTTTAGCTTATACAGTCAACACAGTGACATTTAAATAAACCTGAGATGAAAATATGTTAATGGAAACATTAACTATAACATTTCCTCCAAACCCTTAAGATTAATCACTTGAATTAATGATAAATTAATCACAGCTTCAATTCCTAGCAAAGATGATTATTATTAACTCGTGCATTAAGTTTGTCATCCTAAAAAAGATTCTACTTTCCCGTCTTTATTTTTCTTAGAAAAACTGTCCTTGAAGACCACCTGCTATTTAGTGGTTCACTTGTTTGGACCAGACATCATAAAACTGTGAGTATGCCAGCACGTTAATCTGATTTGGTTCCTGGGATATGGGGGGAAACAGGAAAACTGGGAGGCAGCTGGATCCGTTTCCAGCAGGATGTGCTTACTGAACAAGGGCTGAAGCTGTAGTCCAGTTCTGGTTAATAGTGGAAAATTCAGATCTGACTCGGTTCCTTTGTCACTCTGGACAAAGGCTCTCCTTGAATTACAGTGTGGCAACTTGGCTCAATTTCTCTCCAAGAGCCTTTCAGAAGGAATTTCACCACAGAATGCCAACAAATGACTGGATTCTATTGGCTGGACGCAGGCATCTGACCGTTTCTCCCGAGCTCCCCAGCGTGGCCCAGCCCTTCCCTACCCTCCCTCCTGTGTTCTCAGGCTACGTTCTTCTCAGGTTCTTCTCTTTTCTCCTCTCATTTGGGGATTTCCTGGCCCTCTCCACTTCCTCATCCCCAACCCTGCCCCTCAGTATCCCGCACGTGCGCCATGGTCATTGTCTGCCTGCTTCCTTTCTTTCTTTTATCTTTTTTTTTCTTTTATGAGCTCAGAGGCACTGGATCAGATAAATCATATTCCTGTTTATGGCACTTTCTCATCAAGGATCCATACATGGCTTTCTTATATTTATTATTTGGTTAGTTACTTAGTTACTTTGAATAATATAATTAGCTCCCAAACCCACCACCCAAAACACAGTCTAGGACATTAACAATAACTTACTCTAACCATGCGGTCCCTCTCTTTCATTCTCATGCTTTTCTCCACCCAAGTAACAAATCCCCTGTCCATCTTTCTCTTGCTTTCCTTTTCCTATAGTTCTATTATATGTATGTATATAGATTTATTATATTAATATAATTAATTCTAATTATGTAACATATTATATGATAATATAATAAATAATTGTCTAAGCAACTAGAATTAGTATGTTTATTATATATTCCTTTAAGGCATATATTTTTTATTTTAGTTATATCTTTACTTTATGAAGAGAATGTCACACTGTATATAATCTTTTGAGACCTACCACTTAAATTTATATGTCTAAGATTCATTCATAGAGTTGTGTCATTGCTGTAGTTACATTCATTCTGACTGTACAGAATATTCCATTTCGTCTCTGCAAGAGTCTATTTCTTCACTTTCCCATTGATGGGTATTTGGGGTGTTTCCTGGCTTTCTCTCTGGTGAACAGTGCTACTATGAACATTCTTACATGGTTAGTCTTTTATATACCGTTAGCCTCAGAGCAGAGAGGCTCAGAGGACAGCATCACCCCCGGAACAGAGTAGGCAAGAGTTGCAGAATTTTAAAGACAAAAGGAACTTAAAATCATGCAGACCAGAGAGACAATCAGTGCTCCACCATGCTGTGCATCTGCCTCTGTTAACATTGACCTCACTCTCTTATGGTAAATGATTTCTCACAGCCCTGGACTGTGAGTGTGTGGAAGGCAGGGACCCTCTCTTCTCAGCTCATGCCTCTATGCCACTGCCTCCTAACTGGACTCCAGGCCTGCAGGCTTGCTCATTGCCCTTCGAGTCCATAATCTACATTATAGCTGGCCAAATATCTTTTTAGTGCAAAACTCATTACGGCACTCTCTAACATAAAATTCTTCAAAGTCTTCACACCCTTTTCAGGATTCCTTAGCCCCACACACAAGGCTATTTATGAACTGGTCCCTGAGGATATTTCCAGATTCATCTCTGGCTGCTCCACAGCACACCAAACCACTTGTAGTTCTCCCCACACACCAGGAGGGTTTTGCTTCAGGACCTTTGCATGAAATGTTCTCTCTGTTTGGCACATCCAAAACCTCTACCCTAGACAAATCCCACTTCTTTGGATCCAGCTCCAGGGTCACTTGCTCTGGAAACTTTCCTGACCCTCCCCAGGCTAAGACAGACACTCCCACCACCAACACACACACACACACACACACACACTCCTAGTACCTGTGCAAACCCCTAGCACAGCACTTACCACATCTGTTTGTAATTTAATTCTCCGTTTACTTTTCTGAGTTGCTAACTAGATTGAAAGTCTTCTGAGGGCTAGGACTACCTTTCATTCATCTTTGTATCTCTAGGTACTTAGCAAAATACTGAATATGTGGGAAGAAGGAAGGAAGAAGGGGAGGAGAAGGAGAGGGCTTTGAAGCTCCAGGGCTTGGTGCAATTCTTCAGCGTCGAAGGCCTTCAATAAATGTGAAATTAATTAATTCTTTTAAAAAATAAAATTATCTCTACAGATGAGGTATGACTAGGCTGCTCTAAAGAAAATTACTTGAATGTATTAAAGCAGTAAAAAAAAACTTTTAGCCTATTCAATGAATCTGTTTACATACTAGTATGAACCAGGTGCTCTGGGGAAAATGTCAACTTGGCCAGAGAGGTTCTACTGGGCCTAGATCAGGGAACTAGAGAGGTAGATGGAAAATAGTCACAGAAACCAAAGAGGGCAATACATACAGATACCCAAAAAGGGTGCCAGAGATTAGCCATGAAGCATGCTGGGAGTAAAAGGAGAGTGGCCTGGGTTCCTTGGGAAACCCATTGCTCTTCTGTAGCTGGCTGGAGGGTGGTGAGTGCGAGGGCCAGTTAAGCACAAGGATCAGAGAGAGAACAGCAGATGCTGTACTAGGTACTGCAGATATGAACTGTGCAAGAGACAGTCCCCACCTCAAAGAACTACAAGTGGACACAGGGTGTTAAGAAAGAATGGGCCCAGCAAGCCACCAAAAGTGGGCCACTTTGTGAGTAGGTGGTGAGGAGGGGAGGAAATTTTTTTCTTTGAGATGACTCAAAGTCATGAGATGACTAATTCTCCTTAGTATGGGGTGAGCCACTTTGAAGAAAGACAGGTGTAATAAATGATCCCCCTTCGTGATTCTGTCTGCTATCAGTTTTGTTTGTGTGTAATTTTCCAGTTCCAATATTAGCTGTTTGCTGATAGAAATTTCTCCTCTTACTTGTGTTCTTTTCACAGCTTGTTTTAGTCAATTACGTACAGTTCCAGGTTGTTGTAGGCCCTGAAAATAACAACCTCATGATTTAGTTTTACCTGAATTTCAGGCTTCCAGTATTAAATGTGTTTCTTAACCCAAAGGGCTTCCCTCCTCATTATTTTACCCCAGTCAATTCTCAATGATTCATGGACTAATTATTCAGCAATTACATTCCTTTCCCACAGGTGAGCCACAGGATGTTGTTAGGAAGGGGGACTTCTGAGCACTCAGGGGTTCCCCCAGGAATCTGGATCACGCAGGAAGGCTACTTCCAGAAGCAGCCCAATCCTACCCAGTGACCACCTGCTGGGTCCTCTTCTGCCTGGTCCTGACTTCCATTGTGCTGTAGGTTGCCATAGCAAATCTGATCCTGGTCTTCTGTCTGTCTCACCTTGCCTCCTGGTATCTATTTATGCTTCCCTCTAAATCATAAATTACTGTATTCCAAACTTAGGAGCTCTCAGAGATCAGGAGAGGCCTAAACTACTCACATTTTTAGAAGAAAAATGCAAAACAAGATTTATAACAATTATGGTACACCTTAATGTTTTTTAGACACCAAAATTACAAAGCAATATAACCGTGCCATTCACAAGATAATTACAAGATTTATAGAAATGATTAAATTTATAGTACACTATAAAGAGTGTGGTCCAGAAATGGGATAAAAGTATTGAGTCATATGAGGAAGATCTGTCAATGCTATGAGTGTATATCTGTGACTATATATTAATACATAAAATTTCCTTTACAAGTGATGTCAAAGGTCTAAATTTGAGAGCTTTCATGTGTGAAAGGCCCTGTCCTCACTCCCTAACATAGGCTGTTACTCTGCCCATCTGTTAACTTAACCCTGACCTTGCTCTTCTTTTGACTTATGATGATAATGAACCTCATTGACTTCATTCCACCATGATCCTAATTAAACTTGTTAATTAGCTCTTCCCAATGTGTTGAAGCCTCCACCTCCCCACATGCCTCACTCCTGCACACCTCTGTACCTATAAAGGTAGTAAAAGGAAATAAATTAAAATGTGGCCATTTTGGTCTTATTTGCTGCTCTGGGAAAAAGAAAACAATGTTGACTGGGAATGGTTATTACGAGTTTGGAGATTTCCTAAGGATTTCACAAATTACGTGTAGCCTAGGCCTTCTGTCCCAAGGTTGGGCAAGTGGTCAAGAGCACACGTGCTACTTTGCCCATTCTTTGTGTCTTGCACATTCTAATGGTCTTCCACTTGTCTGGACTTGTGAGTCTCAGCATTTTCTATTCTTGTCCAAAGGAGTACTTCTCACTTTTAGTCATGAGAAGCTCTGGTTTTAGAGGACTCTGGAAAGGACACCACATGCCCAGTTCTCCTCTCCTATTCCTCAGTTCAGAGAATACCAGCCTCACTCTCTGACTGAGGGGGCCCCCTTCCATTCGGATATTCAAGTTGACATACTTGAAATTGTGCACTATTTACAGGGGAAAAAGAATAGGTCTTGGATACCATATGATGACTTGGCTCTGGTGGTCCTGGATTGTCGCAGGTGGAATGTTGGCCTTAGTTTAAAAAAAAAAGATTAACCAGAGCCTTATTTATCATCCTCCTGAGTCCACTAAATACCAGACCCCCCATAAAAACAGCAGTCATCAGTTAAATAAATGAACCATTAAGTTGAGAACAGATGTGTGACAACAGCCACCCTCTCCTGCTTCACTGACCCTTGGTAGACATTAGTTCGGTAATGGACTTTTTCTGTCACAAACAGCTTGTCCCACAGCTTAGAAGACAAGGCCTCCTTTAATACTGTAAGTTACCTTCCCCTCCACCTCCCTTGAAGGAAGCCTGGGGCCAAGCAGATGATTCTCATGATGAACTCTTTTTCCCTTTTAACTCAGGTGCTCACAAAATGTTGAGAAGCCATCTTGCCAGTCACATGGCTAGTCTCATTCAGCTGGAATGAGATTTGGGAGCCTGTGGTCCCAGCTTATCTTTTCATACACTAGTGACCATCAAAATGTTTGAAGATGTCTGAGGTGGATCCTCTTTCTCTGACGGGCTTTTCAGTAATATGGGGCAGTTCTTTCTGCAGGAATGTTCATGATATAAACTCTTAAGGCCTCTCCCAGCATTTTTTGGTTGGTAGTCCAAAGATAACATTATTAGAATTTTAAAGATATTTCGATGTTCAGCATCCATTAAAACTGCTGCTTACATGCACTAAGTAGAACTAGGGGGCTGGTTTTTTGTTTTGTTTGCATCTTGTTTTTGTTTTACCTTTCTGAATCTCATCTGTTATTCTCCACATCCAGGTATAAAACTCCCTTGGAGGAGTGGACAACCTAATCGAGAGTCTGTGGAATGGCTATCAGGGAAATAAAGCAGAAGTGGGCATGGAGTCAGGGAGCAGATCCAGGCCCTAGTCATGGGGGCCAAGCATTACCAAGCTAAACAGTGGTTCTCAAGGGTCGGCCCATGTATGGGCTGTGACTGTCACAGCCCAGAAATATCTCGACCTTCCTTATGACTAAGAAGGAAGGAGAAGAGGAGGAGGGTCAGAGAGAGAAGAAAGAAGTTGTAATTGGAGTAGTTGTAGAGGTAGTCGCTGTAATAGCTGGGGGGAGGTACGTGGAGTGGATTTATTATAAGAGAATCTAGAGTATATTGTGGGGGAAGAGGGAGAATCTCCCTCTACCCTTTCCCTTAAGGTTCTTATGGCTGGCCGAATAATTAACGAGACAGATTAGCAGGAGAAAATAATACCTAGTTTAATAACATGTATACATGGGAGAAACCAGGGACACTGAGTTTCTCAACACAATAGCAGAAATTCTCGTCTTAAATACCATCTTCAGCTAAGGACAAAGGAGGATGTTGGGGGTGGGGGGAGTCAGTTACAGCAGATTACCACTAAAGCACAGTAAACAAGAGTAAGATTATTATGCAGATTTAAGGCCTCACTTTCCACATTGATAAGTTTCTAGAAATGAGGTCATCCCCCCTCTTCCCAATACAGAGAGGGAGATACCTTCACAAATGGAGATTTCCCTTATAAATGTAAAAATGGAGATTTCCCTTATAAATGTAAATGTTTGTCTGGCAACTCCTCGCAGGTCCATCCAGAGAATGTGGCCAGAGAGACAGAACTTCCCATAAGATGGGCTTGTTGGTGCCTTTTCCATTGTAACATCTATTTTACATTATATTACAGATCTTCTATGTCAAATTCTTTAGGCAGTTAGTAGAGGAGGTCAAGTGTCCGTCAGAGAAAACAATCAAGGTAAAGAAATAGATTTCAGGGTGGCCAAATCTTGATCTCCCACAATATCATGAAACTCAAGGGCAGGAAAATATCCAGGCTTCAGACAAAGACTGAAAACAGGACAGGGAAGCCACCAAGAACACAAGGGCGCACACTCCCCAGGCTTCCTCACTCTACACGCTGGGTTCTGCCCCATGAACCCCATCCTACAGACTAGCTTTCCAAATGCTCAGTCCACATGTCAGAAAATGACGTTACAGTCCCAAGTCACTATAGCTCCTTTTATTCTGAGAGCAGCCCAGAGTGAAGTCAAACTTTTTAACACCAATTCCGAATTTCCATAAAAGAGAATCTGATGGGTCCTACTTAAACAGTAGTCTAATGAGGTCTAATCAACTGGCTGGGAGATAAGGGACAGTTGCCAGGAACCCACCTCTATGGGTGAAGGGGGACAGTTAAGTGATCATGTGAGCTGGCAAGAAACCCCAAAAAGTATCTTCTAGAATCTATAACTGTCCTTCTAAAATTTGTCTCTAGATATTATCAACCTATGTTTCTGGATTCTTTCCTTTTGTTGCTTTGGTTTGGTTTGCTTTGGGAGTGAATCAATAAGTTACTTGGCAAAGTTACTACAAGTCCATACTTTACTTGTTCCTTCATTTGAAGCAGCACATGATACTCATTCTTCCAGATTTAAGAAGAGTTTTGAGGGTGTCAGGTAGAAAATGGATATGAAAGGTTTGTTTAAGCCCCTGCAAACCCAGACATAAACCAAAATATTTGAAGAACACTATCCTTACACTATTCCCAGGGGAAAAAGTCAAAGATATTGTATTTCCTTCCATAAGGTAGAGAAATATATTTACTTTAAAGGGAAAGAAGTGATTTGGATTATGCCTAAGAAAATAATTTTATGTGTTTAAGGCTATATCATACATGATTTTTTTCTATAAGGCCAAGCAAACTTTAAAATATTGTTCCCGTCAAATTACACTCCTGCGCATTTTTCTTTTCCTAATTTTATTTGTGGCTGCTCCTGAAAAGAATCACAGTGTTTGTGTGAGAGGCTGATTCACAGCTCAGTGCTGTTTGTGCCCCATCCCCGCCCCCAGGACCTTATTCTAAATGTAGAAGACAGCGACGTGGCAGGAAATCGTTATGATCCAGCAGCTACACGGGCCTGGACTCAAGGCCATGCTGCAAAGAGTTGAGGGTATTAGAATCCATTCTGGGGATTTACTTTTCTTTCAAATAGCTTCTGTTTCCTAATGCCTGAGAGATCTGAATAGCCTTTGTTTTGCCCTCTTTCCCTCCAGGCTTAGTGCGGATAGGAATGCTGATGTGGTGTGTCACACCCTGGAGTTTTGTAAACAGGACCCTGGCCAACCATTGTGTCACCTCTACCCCCTTCCCAAGGTGAGTGGGTTTTTACTCTGAATGTCAGATTAAGGTGACATGCCAGCCCTTTGCAAATGCTGTAAAGAGAGGTTCAGCTTTGCTTGCTCAGTGGTTTGGGGACCGGGAAAGACAAAATGACATTTTCAATTACAACATGCGAAATAATATTGCCAAGTGTCAACCTAGCTCCCTCCCCCACCACACTGCCAAAGAATGTCTTGCTGTTGAACTCTTGTGGACTGTAATCTAGAGCTGGGCTGGCAGTAGGTAGGAAAAATCTGCCCAGCTAAGGAGAGAAGAGGTTTAAATCCCTCTCTACCACTTAAATATCAAGCAAGTCATTTTTATAGGGTGACTGACTCATGCCAGTTTGCCCAAGATTTTCCTGGTTTAAGCACTGAAAGTCTCACATCCTGGGAAAACCTGGGTAGTTGGTAACCCTAATCTGAGCTTTATTGTTTTCACCCATAAAATGGGTATAATAAAGTACCTAAAATACCTCCCTTACAGGTTTGTTGTGGGGAGTAAGTGAGCTAACACACATAAAATGCTTAGCACAATACCTGCTACATAAAAAAGTGTTAATAAAAATGGTAGCTAATATAATTATTATCAATATCATTATTATTCAGAGATAGCTGTTCAGAATACCCTGTCTACATTATATCATGTTGAACAATTTTTAATTGGAATGCAGGCAGAGAGAAGGCTGCAAATGTTGACACGATTCCCTGCCCACTCTCTGAATGAGAATATAATACTAAATCCAGTTAGGCCTTACAATATTGATTTTCAGAAGCTTCCTGTAAAAATTAAATAAAATATAAAATAAAAATTTTATGCCTCCTTTCCCAGAATTGTAGGTTTTCTGTATATAACACAACAAGTTTCTGTTTTATTTGTAATTTCCTTTTTATTCTCATTGAATTAAAGTCAGTTTAACACTTTGTGGCCTAACTAATGAACATGATTTTGCTGACTGACGATATTAAATATCATAAGGCTGTCTAGTTGAGCAGGAAGAAAGAGATGCAAATACCTGAGGTATGCGTGCATTTCATGCTTCCTCGGTCATTGACTAAGTACCAATTAAATTTCCCCTAATGTCACCTGAGAAGCTATGGGCTCCACTGGTTTCTGAAGAGTCAGTTAATTTTAATTAAAGAAAAAAACTTTTCATGTGTTCAAATAGCATGTGGATATCATATCATAATATTCGCTGTTTGATAAAGTACAGAAGAAGAGTGTCTTTATGTACGAAGGCAAATGATATGGGTTTCTGTGATTTCCTTAAATAACATCATGTTATACATACATCACACCCACAGCTATACATAGTCACAAAATGTTCAACTTTAAACTCTCTCATTTAAAATGACATTCTTTATTTTTATACTCTATGGAGTTTATTCTCGAAATATCATTTCCTTGTCTTTCTGTCACAACCCCCTTTTCAATTCCCAACTTGGGAACATTTCCACCATCCCTTTTGGCTGGGAGGAAGTTGGAGGATTTCATCCCAGAAATGCTTGGCTTCCACCCCAGCTGGGCGTGCTCCCTGGTCATCTCCCTTCATGTGCCCCCCAACCCCCGATTGCTGCTCTGGACCTTTACCCTCCTTCTCAAATCCCCATGGCCAACCTCCCTCTCAAAGATGACCCAGGAAGGAGGGGCAGTGGGAGCTAATGTGGACAACCCACTCTCCTCTGCCTCCAAGGTTTCCTTTAATATCCAGAACTGACATTTACTGAGCACTCGCTGTGCTTACATTTCATCTTGGTTAGTTCCCCAAATAGCCCTGGGATGGAGGCACCATTAGGACCCCTTTTTTAAATTTGATGAAACTGCGAGTCACAGAGATTATGTAATTTACTGAATGTCACTCCCTTAGGGAAGAACAAAACAGGGATTCGCATCCCTGTCATCCTGCTCAGAGAAGTTTGTTGGTCTCTTAATCATTGTCAGTGTTTTCCAAAATCCCCTGGGGGTGTATCTTCACACCAGTCACCTGAAATTCCACCACCAGAAACAACCAGTGTGTTGGATGTTTTTCTTTAATTCTTAAGTAAATTATTATTATATTAATTTCTTTGAGAGTTACGATAATTTTATATGCACAATTTTTAGCCTACTTTTCCCCCTTAACATTACATTTTAAAGATATATTTTTTAAATGGTACATATCAGACCTTCTTTTCATTTCCATGGTGCACGAATTACATTTACAAAGCAGGTGTGAATTAATAAGTAGAATTACCTACCTACTATAGGTAGGTAAAGATATAGATGTAAATAATTTCCAGCCTGCCAGAAGCCTTCCTCATGCCGCTCCCAGTCAATAGCCCCCCACACCAATGTAGCCACCATTCTGAAATCTGTCACCACAGATTAGTTTATTTATATAAAGTTCGAGTCTTGAATTTCCCATAAATGGAATCATACAGTATATTCTTCTTTGTGTTTGGCTTCTTCTGTCTGTGAGAGTCATCTGTGTTTTTGTGTGTAATGATACCATTTTATGAAGTATCCATGCAATCATCTTTTGATGTAACTCCTGCTATAGCTTCCCAATTAGTCCAATCAAATCTGCTCTTGCCCTCTTTCCAATAAATTTTCCACACTGATGCCAGAAATAACTTTCTTTAAGATAAATATGGTCTTGTCATCCCACCCCAATGACTTTGCCTGGAAAAATTTCTCTCTCGACCTTCAACTTGATGAACTCCTCCTCACCCTTCAGATCTCAGCTTACGTGTCACTTCTTCGGGGAAACCATCCCTGACTCTTTACACAACTCTCTTGTCCAAGCTCTTGTAATTTCCTTCATTGAATTTTCCTTGTTTTCAATGATACACCTGTGTGATTGCTTGTCTATCTCTCCCACTAAGCTATAACCTCCAGGAGGACAGACTCTGTCTTCTTCACCACTGTATACCTAGTGCCTAGGAAGGTGCCTTATACATAACAAAGAAATATTTGTTGAATGAATAACTGAATTGCCACTAGCTTCTCATTTGCATCACTGATGGAAATTCTGATTTTCCTTACTTCAGGGCCACAATAATTTTCCCACTGCATACCTCTGATCATATTATTTCCCCCAGCTTATGATCTCCACATTGCCTACACAGTGAAGTACAATTTTTACTTAGTGTTTTAAGATTCTCCAAAAGCCTTCCCAGACTTGCCTTCCACTATTATCCTTGCGTATCCCACACCGGCCAAACAAGAGTGATTGGCTCTCCTTTGATCCCACCCCAACCTGCTCACCTCTGCCCCTTCATTCTTAATCATTCCTTCCACCAAGAATGCCCTGTCAACACCACGCCCATCCTTCTAGCTCATCTCACTGTCACCTTCTCCATAAAATAATTCCTAATCCTCTCCGCAAAATGTTAACTCTCCTCTCAACCATTATCATAAAATGCCTTTTTGAGTACAGTACTACCATGTGCCAGTACTGTTCTAAATGCTTTACATAGATCAATCATTTCATCTTCTGAGGTAGATATTGTTATTGTCCACATGTTATAGATGAGGAAAGTGAGGCACAGAGATATTAAGATGTTAAGTTTACGTAGATTTCCTCATTAGGCTGTAAGCATATCCGGGTGACAGGTGTGCATCTTGCCCGTCTTTGTTGCCTCCATCATGCCAGGCACATACTTCATATATAGATAATATACCAGGCCCTGCACTTTACATGCGTGATCTCATTTAACAGTGCTCCTGGGAGTATATTTATTTTACAGATGAGGAAATTGAGACTAGGAGAAGTTAAGGGATTTGCCCAGGTTACACAGGTAGTAAGTGGCAACAAGAGGATTCAGCCCCGAGTCTGAATGCCACTGTGCTCTATGCCTCACTGATACTCTCGGGGTGTTGCTACTTTGAACAGAACCACTGCTCCTGGACCAGCCAATGTCTCACAAGCAGGACTCTGCACCCTCAATGTCTTTATTTTCATGCTTTTCAGATTCTGGTAAAATATAAACGGTGTGATGCAAGCCATTGCCCCTGTGAAACGCATGCTGCCGGGTGGAGGGATGAAGGGAGCTTGCAGGGCAGAACCGAGCAGTGTAGATCAACAGGGGTCTGACTTTAGTGGGGCCAAAAGTAAAAGGTGGAACTGTGGTTAGGGATCCCAGTGAACCACCTGTTCATCACCTACAGCGCAGCTGAAATTCCAGACCCACTTCTTGTCAATCTGTTAGCCACGTCTCCATAGCCTTATCTATCTTGTCTCAAAAATGACGAACTCCATCCATAATTAACTGAAGCAAGAAACAATCTACAGTGTTCAACTGGCACCAGGAGAAGGGAGGTAGGGAGAGGAGGAGGATGAGGAGGATGAGACAAGGCAAGGCAAGGAAAGGAAAGAAAAGAAAAAAGGAAATTACAGACTGTGTTATAAAGACCACTCACATGGTTTTGTGTTACCTACTTTGGGAGATTATTTATACCATTCCTTCTCTCATTCGCGCACAAAACAAGGCATTGCCTGCTGCTGGTGTGTGTGTGTGCGTGTAAGTATGCACGCATGTGTATGTGCATGTGCATAAGCAAGATTCTGACACCACAGCTCTCCCGCTGAAAATTGAAAGGGGTTCCTTCACCTTGTCGCTCTTTAAACCTCTCTTTTTTAGACCAGAATGTGACAGTGCACAGGCCCTGATTGGGCCAGGAGCCGCCTGGAGCTCCCTCAGCTTTACACCGCTCCCTCCTGGGTCCCCTAACTCTGAGATCTCAGGGCAGACCCTGTAGCATTGAACAGTCCCCTTCCTAAGCACCCCTGAGCTGGAGGGACATGCTGCATTGACAAACACCTTAAAAGCATACTCAAGACTTACTTCACACAACTTTGATCCACATTAAAAGAGAATTATATTCAGAATGGGTGCTCTAGTGGAGACAGATTCTCTTTATTTCCCTGGGGCCTCCTACTCATTTAAACTGCTGTGAAGGAGACCCGCTGCCTTAGGAAAGCAGTCCAGACTTTGAAACAGCTTTTCCCACAGTGCGTCTGATTTCTGCAGGAACCAGAAGCTCTCCATGGCTGAGTGTGTGGGAGTGTATGCACGCACAGGGAGTTCGTGTTTCCCTGCAATCCAAACTACCAGGAAGCTGACAAAAGAGTTTGGGAAGGAGAAAGTTTGCACTCTTTTTTTGAGAAAATGACATGTGACAAATTCTTGTTGTTCAACTGAGAAGTAAACAAGCTGACCTCAAGACTTTACTTTTATTTTTTAAACATTAAATATCAAATAAAATATCTGGTATCTCTTTTAATTGAGATCTCATGCAGTGAAGTTTAGGAAAAATTACAGATGGACAGGAAATTGAACATTTTCTAAGATTCGTTAATCACTCAATTTCATTCCATGCAGTCAACAGTGGCCTTCCACTCATAATAATGTGCTGAGTTCTGTGAGCTCACCACATGCTCTCAGATGTGTATTCATCTAATCGTCCCCAAATTCTGTTTCTTTTAATAAGCTTTTTATTGTAGAATAATTTCAGATTTACAAAAAGTTGTAAAGATACTGCAGAGAGTACACCCCTCACCTGAGGTCAGTTTCCCCTAATGTTAACATCTTAACACAACTTAGTCAAAAATAAAGAACCCGACATTGCTCTAGCGTAGTACATTACTAGTAACGCACCTCCAGACTTGATATGGATTTCACCAGTTTTTTCACTAATGTCCTATCTCTGTTCCAGGATCTAATCAAGGATACACATTGCATTTAGTGGCTATGTCCCCTTAGTCTCCTCTAGTCTGTGCATGTCCTCCATCTTTCCTTTTTTTTCATGATGTTGACAGTTTTCAAGAGTACTGGTTAAGGTACTGGTTAACTACATTTGCAAAATGTCCCTCAGATTGGGATTTGCCTGATGTTTTTGTGTTGATTAGACAGAGTTATGGGTTTTTGCAAAGAACACCACAGAGGCCAACGGTGCTTCTCATCACATTATATCAAGAGAACATGATGCCCACATGACATCCAGAGGGATGGTAACCTTGATCACTTGGTTAAGGTGGCATTTGCCAGGTTTTCCCACTGGAAATTCGCTATTTTTCCCTTTTCTTCTTCTCTGTTCTTTGGAACTGAGTCACTAAGTTCAGCCTACACTCAAGGGGTCTGGCGGCACCACGCTTACCTCCTAGAGGAGGGAGTATCTACATATTTTATTTGGAATTCTTCCACAAAGATGTGTCTCTTCTCCCTCATTTATTTGTTTATTCAATCATGTATTTATATCAGTATAGACTTCATATACGTATTTTGTACCTTGAGTTATAATTCATAATTATATTATTTATTTTCTTACTCAAATTTTTTTAGCTTTGGCCATTGGGACCTCTTTCAGGTTGGCCTCTGTGTCTCTGACATGGCTCCATTCTATTTTCTTTTATTTCTTTTCTTTTTTTTTTTTGAGCACTTCCTTATTTTCTGGTAATACCAGATGATCCAGTGTCATCTTGTATTTTTTCTGCCCAAGCTCTAGAATCCGCCATTTCTCTAAGGAGAACTGGTTCCTTTTATTGGAGAATGGTATTTAGAAACCAAGATCTGAGTGCTGGGCATGCACATTGCTAGCGGGATGTCATTGCTTCTAGATCTTCTTAGTGGAGAGTTTAGTAAAGTATGTATGTCTACAACCCATGTATCATCCATCTGCATGTGTGTGGACATGAGTTCATATTGATCTCTCCAACTTTAGTCTAGTATCTCAGGGCCAAACTCTCTTCTATAGGCATCATTATCAAACATATTTGGCAGTTGAGGCTTTAGGCCTTGATCCAGGTCTCATACTTAGTGAATAGAACCTGAACTCAACCCAGGGCTTCAGACTTCAGACCTCCAGCTCTTCACATCAGCACACCTGTGTTTGGCATAGATTATGGAACACACTCAAAGTAGGCAGTTCTCAGTGTCAGAGGGAAGTAAAGGCAGCTTTGGTTTTAGTTTTAATGAAATATTCTGAAGAGCTTAATTTCCAAGAATCTTTCACAAGTATCTCAACTTTCTCATTACCAGTTAAATCATATAGTCATTCACTCACTTAGTCAATCATGCATCAAGGAACATTTCTTGAGCACTTACTGTGTGCCAACCCCACTGCCAGGCACCTTAAGTAACTTATCTCTTTTAACCATCACAAATCTGCAGGAGAGATATGATTCCCCCATTTTATAAACAAGTCTACTGAGATATAGAGAATCAAAAGACTTGCCTAAAGTCCTATAGCTTCTACAGAATAATTGTTTTTCTTTTTTCAGCCAGCAAATATTTATATAGAATGAATTATGTAGGACAGTATACCAGCAAATGTGGCAGGCAATAGCAATGCAAATAGTGATTCTAGCAGGGGAGGCAGACTTGTAAACAAACTATGATGAAGAGACAAGTGCTCTAACAGAGGGTCCAGTGGGGAACAGGAACCTCAGTGGAGGAGAGCTGGGCTCTCCCTGGGGGATAGGGGCCGGAGGTGACTATCTTCAAGGTGGAGTAAGAGTTGGCCCAGCACACCAGGCCTCGCCTGCCGCAGCGCCTTGTGCTTGAGCCATTTGTCCAGAATTCTTCTGGTTCTTTGCATAGCCAGCACCTTCTCCTCCTTCAGATTTCTGTTGAAATGTCCCGTCTTCACACAGGTGACCTTCACGGTCCCTTAGTCCCTGACCAACCCACCTCAAGAGGATCTCCTTTCCTGCTCTCTCACAGCACTTTGTTTACTTCTTTCACAGAGCTTGAGGACAGGGACCATGCCTTTCAGGCTCACTATCCTAGTCCCAGGACTGGTACAGTGCCTGGCACATAGTAGATACTTCCTAAGATTTATTGAGTGAAAGATAAGATGGGAGGGGCAATTCTGAACATGTATTTGCTTTACTTCCTCTCTTGTGAGCATTTATCTGGTCTCAGTGGAATATACCAGAGTGTAAAATGTTTAACTTATTTTAGAATGTGAAGCAGAAATATATGTGGGGCCCCACCTCAGGGCATCTGCTCCAGTATTCCTGGGGTGAGACTCCAGCATCTACACTTCTACAAGCTTCTGATGAGCACTGAAGTGTGAGAACTCTTGTACTGAAGCCTAGCCCAAGCCTGAAAGTACTGTCTCTTCTCCTGCTGCTGGCCTTTTCTTTGTCATCTGGTGACCTCCTAGACACCACTTACCTCCTAGCATCATCCTTGACTCCTTGATTTCCAAACAGTTCTTGATTTCTGCCTCTTTTCTGATAGACTCATTGACTTAAACTCCGTTACTGGGTTTCCAGTCTCCAATCCACCAGGAATAAGGCCTGTTAGAAGGGCTGAGGGAATTGGAGCTTTTAGAAGTAATCTATTTACAATTTACTCCTTTTTTTATAGATTTTCTCATAACAGTGTGCTGACTAATTGGGCAAAGTTGCACTGAAGTTATCTATACCCAAGGAAGAAAAAGATGTTGCCTATTAACCTGCTTAAGTCTCTCCCATCCCAAAAATTAAATATAAAAGTTAACCTCCAAGGACCCCCACTCCCCTTCAGCTATAATCAAATTTCTCTCTTGCCTCTAACTGAGGGGCAGTTCAACATGGTGGTTAAGAACATAGATTTTCGGCCGGCCCTGTGGCTTGGTGGTTAAGTGCGTGCACTCCGCTGCTGGCGGCCCGGGTTTGGATCCCGGGCGCGCACCGACGTACCGCTTCTCCGGCCATGCTGAGGTCGCGTCCCGTGTACAGCAACTAGAAGGATGTCCATCTATGACATACAACTATCTACTGGGGCTTTGGGGGAATAAATGAATAAAAAGAAAAAAAAAAAAAGAACATAGATCTTGGACCCTGACCACCTGGACTCAAAGCCTGGCTGCATTTCTTACTATCTGTCTCTGCTTAGGCAAGTTGCTCAATGGCTCAGGGCCTCAGTTTCTTCAACTATAAATGCAGATAGTACAAGGACCTCATAGAGTCATTATGAATATTAAACAAATTAATACACATCTCTATGTGTATGTATATGCATACATACATATAAGAGTGTATGTATATTATATATAGGCAAGGCAGGAGATTGAGTTTAGAACAGTGCTTTGCATGTGATAGGTACTAAACGAGTGTTAGTTAGCACTATCAGTAGCGTCAGCAGCATCATCACCATCCAAACGTTTTTTCAAAGATGATTGCTTTTCCTCTGTGCACCCCTTCCTCACCTCTCTTTTGCTACGCAACCCACTGCAGTCTGGCCTCTAGCCCTACCACTCTACTGAAACACTGCTGCTTAAGCTCACCAGTGACCTAAACGCCAAATCCAAGGACATTTTTATCCCTTATCTTCTGCATTTGACACTGCTTGCCACTCCCTTCCGGAAACTTCTTTGCCCTTTCCTGATTCTCCTTGCATCTACTCTGTCTCTTTGAGGGGTTTCTCTTCCCTTCCTAGGCACCACGACCCACTCGACCAGGGCTCTGCTTGCTGTAGGCTTTCCGCCTGAGTGATTATAGGCAGGACAGCCTGGTGGCTAAGCACATGGCTTCTCATGCTAGCCAGCTGGAGTAAATGACCCTGGCTCTACCACATGCTTGCTGAGTGATTTGAGATATATCACCTAACTTCCTTGTGCCTCAGTTTCTTCATCTGTAATATGGGGAGTACAGCAGAGCTTACCTCAAAGGGCTAATGTGAGGATTACATAAATTAATATGTGTAAAAATTCTTAGAAAAGTGACTGAGCATCATAAGTGTACAAAATGTTTGCCCTTGTTATTAAGGCTCACAAATAAAGCTCAAAACTTTCCTCAGAGCTCCAGCCAGTACATGCAGATTCCAGATAAATTTCTTCATCGGTACGTCCCAAAGACACCTTGAACATAACATGTCAGAAGCTAGACTATTATCTTTTCCCCACACCAGCCACTCCTCCTCTTCCGTATCTCAGTTTTGACACCATGTTCACCCATCTAAATGGTTCTTTCTAGTCTGTCCCCTGTCTCCATCCCTAATTCCACCCGCCTAATTAGGAGCTTGTCATTTCTAGGATGAAGCCCTGAAGCAGCTTCCTGACTGACATCTTTACCTCCAGTCTTGAACCCCTCAAATCCAGGGACCCAAATGGTGTTTCCAAAATGCAAATTCAACCATGCTCAGTTTCCTGTCTAAATCCCTTCAAAACCACCCACCAACTTCAGAACAAAGTCTGAGCTCCATGACTTGACCTTTCCCTACTTCTCCAACCTTGTTCTTTGAGGGGCTGCCTCAGCCTCTTCCCTCCAGCACACAGCACTTTCTATCATTCCGTTGCATGCTGCTGGTTCTCACCTCCCAGCCTTGCTCCTGTTTTCCCCTAGGCCTGTAATGTCCTTTCCCTGAGTCATCCTTGAAGACCCAGCTCAGCTGTAACCTCCTTCAAGAAACTGTCCTTGACACCCATTCTCCCACTCCAGTGAAGACTAGACACCCTTCCTCGTGGTCCCCATGATACCATGTCCTTTCAGCTATCATTGCATTTTCCATGTTGCATTTAGTCATTAGTTTAAGTGTCTATGAGATTAACTGTTGGACCATGAGTTGTAAGGCTGGGACTATAACTGACCCAGGTCTCTATCCCCACTGCCTGGTAGAGAGGCTGGCACACTACAGGTGCCCAATAATTGTGTATTGAAATATTTGGCTACCATTTGAACCCAGTTCTATCTGTAAAATAGGGACAGTAATACCTTCATAATGCTCTTTATCCCTACCTTCCCTCCCAACTCTTGCTGGTGTCTATACTGCCAGTGCATCTTATTCTTTATCTTTTTCACAGACTCAGCCTAAGCCTTAAGATGTCTTGGTCCCTTTATCTATACTTGGCCCTTTTCTGCTGCTAATCTTCCTGCTGCTAGTCTAATCATGATGCTGACTCATCATGGACATCCGTTCTGTCCTTTCCAGTCTTCCTTTCTGACCAAGGCTAAAGTTATCCCCCAGAAATGCATCTCTGAGTTATTCCCCTGTTGCAAGAGCCTAAGATTATTATACTAGGAGCCCCCCACTTGAATGAAATCTTTCTGAGACATATTCTCAGAGGCTACTACAGTCCTTGTGTTTAATAAATGGTGATTGAAAAAAATGAATCAATGAATGAGTAGTAAGATTGGATTGGCAAGAAGATTGGAGTTCAGAGTCTCCTCTATTTAAAACCAAAATGCTCCCTAGTAACCATCAATTATTCTTCTTTGTTCTTATTCAAGAAATGTAATCTCTGATCCTGAGCTCCATTTTGTTCAATATAGTGTGTGTGTGTATTTGAGGAAATTTCTTTAAGCTATCTCTGTTTTACAAGACTCAAATCTCTGAAGTCTGCGTTTGTCTTTTCAGCATTATGACTTGCCTTTTTGGTGGAAGGTGGACAGAAAATAAAAATGAATTAAGTGCTCTCAGTTTAACAGAATCTGTGTGTCATACAAGGAAAGGAAATTACTTTCTCTTTCATCATCATTACATTGGAGCCTCCATGGCTACTGCTGTGGACAATTCTAGCAAAGTAATAGCTCAAGACCTAAACTAGATAGAAATAATTAAGCTTCTCTTTCCATTTGGTTGTCTGGTCAACCTCCCAGCTTATACTTCCCCTTCCCCATCCTTCACCCTAACTCTATATAGTATAAGAGTATTTTCTCACATATGTAAGCCTAGGAGAATACAAATCACTAAATAAGAAAGAAGTCATTTGTGTGATCATCAGACTTTTAGGTTAAGGCAATCTCCTTCTTGAGTGATGGCTGATCTTCAGCTGTGACATGGCAGACCACTAGAAAATCAAGTGTTATTTTTGAAGGGAACACACATTTAAGGAAAAATTATCTACAGCTTTGGAACATTTTTTATCTACCTTACCGTTCTGGAAGAGTTAATAAAGTTTTGCAAACTACCTCACTTAGTAAACTCATGGCTGTGCCTGGAAGACAATCATCTTTGGTAACTGGGACCAGAAATGGTAGTATGGTCAAAAGTGTCTTGGGTGAAATTGATAGACTTTTAAGGCTTAGATAGTCATTCTTTTATTCTCATAATATACATTTTCTAAGCTCCTATTGTATGGTAGGTACACATTTGGGGCTGGAAAGTAAAAGGCAATGACAATTATCATTTGAATGGCTACAGCATACCAGAAACTGGACTAAGTGCTTGTCACACATCATCTAAAATCCTCCCACACAATTGCAAGGTTATTCTATTTTCCCAGTTTTACAGAAGAGAAATCAAAGTTCAAGCAAAATGTTGGTTGTAGAGTCGTTTCCTTGACAATGTTTTTAAAGTTCTTCTTTAAACATCTAAGAAAATTATGAGCAATGAGATAAATGACAGGGGAATATAGCCTTCTAGATGCAGAAAATTCAGCTTAAAATAGAACAGATTATAGTGTCTAAAAATAAACACAAATTCATTTGAGATTCTTGTTTTTGATAAAAATAGCATTTCAAATCAGTGGTAAAACACTGGCTTACTCAATAAATGGATGAGACCAAATACTAGCCATTCAGGAATAAAATTTAAGCTAAATGCTTATCTATTCTATACCTATTCTAAAATAAACCCCAAATAAATTAAAGCCTGAATCATAAGGAATGGAACCATAAAAGAAGAAAAATCTGAGCAATTTTATTTGTAATTTGTGATCCAGAAGTCACAAAAGGAAATATGAATACATCTGACTAGTAAAATCCTGCCATACACAAAGTCAGAAGACAAACGGCAAATTGGACAACCATTTTTGTAATACGCCACATAAAAAGTTATTTTCTCTACTATTCAAAGAGCTCTTATAAAATCAAAAACCAAAAAATGAGCAAAAGCAACAAACAATTGGTTTATAGAAAAAGAAGATCAAAGGACAAAAAGTATAGGGGGAAATGCTGATCCGTTTCTCATAATTAAAAAAGTGAAAATGAAATGAGACTCCATCTACCTCTTATGTATTTTGCTTCCACAAAACTCATTAGCCAAGAAATTATCACAGAAACGAAAGCCTTTAAATATCAGAGACCACTAAATTAAATTGCTCCCTGAAGACTTGAAGGTGTAAAACTCTAACAGAACTGATCAAAACGTGAAACACTGAGCTTGGATGTACAGTCTACTATTCAATCATTTCTCTGAACATTTCAAAGGATCTTGACAGAGATTCCAGGCCATATTTTGGTTTAAGCCTCTATTTGAAATCTTGGAGAATTTATCTACTAAGACTTGTTTAAAGACTTATTTGGGGGTTACTACCACAGTGTGATAAACTCATAGAGATCTCAAGAATCTTCAAAGTATAGCAATAATAATGTAAATATTAAGTTACCGTTGACTTCTGGTAAGCAGCAGAAATCAAATGATTCCAAGGGTGGTACTTACATGGTACTCAAGATTTGAAAGTTTCTTGCCTGCTTTTGAGAAGTTAAAAAAACAACAACTGTTTCTCTCTTGGGAATACACTTCTTTCTTCCCTTAGCTCAAGAAAAGCTAAGGACCCTAGTGAATTTGAACAGTTCTAAAAGATACTTTGAATTTTAAAGTTTTAATCATTGGTCTCCCAGTGTCCACTCTTGGCCCTCATCTTCACCTAATTAATCCCCCATATCAGAGTTTAGATCAAAAGTCACTTCCTCTAAGAAGTTTTCCTTGATGCCCCAAGTTAAGCCAGGTCCTTCAGGATTCCTCTCCTCTCATTGCACTCCATCCTTCCAGAACTTATTACAAGTGTAATTGGGCTATTGCACAATAAGATAAATAATTATAGAATTATTTCACATCTGCCCCTTCTGTGAAAGTATAAACTCTGTGAAAGCAGATAATCTGGCTAGTTTGTTCTTCAAACACATGATGTTCCCTGAGATTTCCCCAGAGCCCAGCACAGTTCATTGCACTTATTAATCAAGCAATAAATATTTGTTGAAGGAACAGTGTGGTATACAGAACAATGGCTCCCCAAAGAGGTCCACATCCTAATCCCTAGAATCTGTGAATGTTACCTTACATGGCAAAAGGGACTTTGCAGGTGTGATTAAGCTAAGGATCTGTAGACAGGGAGATTATCCCAGATTATCTGGATGAGCCCAATGTAATCACAAGAGTCCTTATAAAAGAGAAGCAGAAGGATCAGAGTGTGAGAAGAACACGTGACAGCAGAAGTAGAGGTCAGAGTGATGAGGCCATCAGCCAAAGAATGTGTGCAGCTGCTAGAAACAGAAGAAGCAAGAAACGGATTCTGCCCTGGAAACTGTAGAAGGAACCAGCCCTGCTAACACCTAATTTTAGCTTCCTAAGACTCATTTCAGACTTCTGAGCTCTAGAACAGTAAAAGAATAAGTTCGTGTTGTTTTAAGCCACTAAATTTGTGGTAATTTGTTACAGTAACAATAGGAAACTAGTACACACAAATTGATTAGTTGTGTAACATTGGGGGCAAGACTGATCTAGCAACCTGAATGCAGACAGAATAACAGTAAAAACTTAGAATACTATGTTATGAAGCATTTGACCTAAGACGACCCAATAACTGAACCACACCCACCATCTGACTAACCCAATTGTTTGCCAGAAGTCACGTGTTTAAAGAGTAGGACAATATCTTATAATAGGAATAGCCCATAGAGCCTAGCACTGAAGATTTTTGTGCATGTGCCCAGATACTAGGGAAGAAACGGTCAAAATGAAATAAAAGTTTTAGTTGTGAAGCCTTGGACAGTTCATTTAAACAGCACTGGGTCTTGAATTTCTCACCTATAAAGTGGATTTCTCACCTATTAAGAACTGTTCATTCCTACCTTGTGGAGTTGGCATAAAGTACATCCAATGACTGGTACAGAGCTTGAAGCATAGAAGAACTTCTACGAAATGTGGTGAAGTGGTTTGTAGTGATGGTGGTGGTGGTGATGGTAGTAAAATCAATGAATAACAATACCAGAAAAAGGAGTGGGATGAGAATAGCGCTGTTTAAAATGAGGCTTTTTTTAGAGGTGTTGCCTGCAGAAAAGGATAGCGATAGTGTGACTAAATGTATGGACGATAGCTGTAGCTCTACAATGCAGAATTGGCCTAGGAGAAGGAAAGGAGGCAATTTAGCTAATAGTAAAATACGTATGAAGAAAAGACATTCAGTGAAAAAGAATGCATTTAAAGGTGGTTTTTCCTTTTGCTTTTACTATTCTTTCTTTTTTTTGGGGGGGGGGTCCCTAGAAGAAAGAAGAGAGTGATATGAACTGACTTCATTTTTTCCACATATGGTAAAGTAATAAATGTCTATCAGAGATGGGAAATGTTGGAACATGAAAATCCAGCTGGGCTTTGGTAGAGCCAAATCCTACGTGTTGAAAATACCACTGTAGGGTACAGTAGAACGCAGATATAACAGTAGACAGCAAATTTCACCCAAAGGCCAGACATGCCACTATTTGATAAAAATTTATAAGCAGAGGAGCTTCCTGCCTTAGTCTTCCGATTTAATAGAAATCGCCTCAAAGCCCTCTCTGTCCCTTTCTCTTGCCTCTTCTAGTCTGCCTTATTCTGCATTTATTTATGCACTTACTGCCTCCAGTGGGCGGTCAAGTCCTTGGAGACAGCTTCTTTAAATCTTGCTCCATTTTTTTTTTTTTGTGAGGAAGATCAGCCCTGAGCTAACATCCATGCTAATCCTCTTTTTGCTGAGGAAGACCAGCTCTGAGCTAACATCTATTGCCAATCCTCCTCCTTTTTTTTCTCCAAAGCCCCAGTAGATAGTTGTATGTCATAGTTGCACAT
This sequence comes from Diceros bicornis minor, assembly GCF_020826845.1. Lineage (NCBI taxonomy): Eukaryota > Metazoa > Chordata > Mammalia > Perissodactyla > Rhinocerotidae > Diceros > Diceros bicornis. Next base: position 59,894,521 of record NC_080742.1, on the reverse strand, counting down.
CCTTCTAGTTGCTGTATGTGGGACGTGGCTTCAGCATGGCCAGAGAAGCGGTGCGTCAGTGTGCACCCGGGATCCAAACCTGGGCCGCCAGTAGCGGAGTGCGCACACTCAACCGCTAAGCCACGGGGCCGGCCCCCTCACTCCATTTTTAAATTAACTTATACCACTCAATTAGGGGGTGAGGAACAACCTGTTCTAATAAACCTCTAGAAAAGATCCAGAATAATCAGAGATCTTCTCCCTACCCCCAAAACCCCCTCACACATGCCTGCTCTTTGACAATAAAAAACACACATCTAAAATCATCACTGCACTTCCCAGGGGCTTTCTCCTTTGTGGGAACCTGTCAGTGCTGTCAAATGTGCGAAGTGAACAAAAGGAGCTTCCTGTAATTTTCAAACCTACTGCCACTATAATTGATAGCAGAGATCTCGATGCCTAAAAATTATTCACTATAGAAACTCCTGCCTAAAAATACTATTTTTCTTTACTTCCTTCACTCCTAACTACCAGAATTTAACTCTTTAACATCACAGAAACCGCAAAGGCCCAATTAGTGAATGTGTCTTGACCAATTCACCAATACCCCTAAAATGTCAAGAGAAATTATATTGAGCTCCAGAGCATCCCCCATACACTATATTCTTTACGTGTTTTCCCAACATGCAGCCAATACGGTAGTCAATACAGTGCAATGCGCTTCGCCTGAAATATTTGAATATTTTGGAAATGCTTTTCTGAGGCGTGTTCCTTCCCACAATGGGGCTCACAGGCTTCAATACGCCAACATGTGGTGTGGCTCTCCCGGAGGGCGTTTAGTTCACAGATTTCTCAAGCTTTTTTAACTTTAAACAACAACCACAATTTTCTTTCCTAGTACGCCTATTAACATCTCCCAGAGCAGGATTAAAAGCCTGGGTTTTGAACCAAATAGGTCTGACCTGAATCCGGACTGTGCCACTTATTGGCTCTGTGACTTTGGGCAATTTATTTATCCACTCTAAGCCTCAATTTACCTCATCTATAAAATAGGGACAACAGTAATTATTACATAACACTTTCTACATTGTATTCTAGTTACAGTTTACTGTCAATCTTCTTTCCCAGGTTATAAAATCCTTGATGAGGGGCCGGCCTGGTGGCGCAAGCGGTTAAGTGCGCGCGCTCCGCTGCGGCGGCCCGGGGTTCGCTGGTTCGGATCCCGGGCGCGCACCGACACACTGCTTGGCAAGCCATGCTGTGGCGGCGTCCCATATAAAGTGGAGGAAGATGGGCACAGATGTTAGCCCAGGGCCGTCTTCCTCAGCAAAAAAAGAGGAGGATTGGCGGATGTTAGCACAGGGCTGGTCTCCTCACAAAAAAAAAAAAAAAAAAAATCCTTGATGAGAAGGATTATGTCTCATTCACCATTGTATCCCTAACATATAATTCATGGCACAACATGGACACTCATTAAGTATTTGTGGAATGAATGGATAGAATGAATGATTGCAGAAAGAAATAACTGACTGAGTAATATTTATTTCTCCTTTCATTATCAATCATATGCTCGCTACTACACTTGCACCTGGGTTACATGAATTTCCACACAGGTGCACAAGTCCTTGGCATACAGAGCCAGTTCTCGCTCACGGCCATGTGATCCTTTGCGTTAAACAGTCCACAATCCATGTGAGTTACACTCGCCATTGCCCTAAGCCTTGGTGAAACCTCATAAGTCATATTTTCTTGCTTGTGTTAAAATTTCAGGGTTACTTCATTCTTGGAAAACAGTGTGGCAATGGTGGGAAAGGTGCTGGAGTCTAGAAACTTGAGTGCCATTAGCTTTGCTTGTAGAGTGGCCTGGTTAAATTATGTAACCTCTGAGCCTCCATTTTCTCATCTGTAAAATGGTCATGGTAATAGTTTCCTCTCAGTGTGGTTTTCATGATCATTGAAAAATAGCATATGTTTGTGTAGGCTGATGTTGTAATCATTGTAATTTTTCCAGTTGTGTACTGGTCACATAACAACCCAAAATAGATACACCAATTGTTGTTAACACGAATGCTTACTACATGCAAGGTGCTATTCTAAGTACTATCTTGTTCAATCCTCACAAAAAAATGTTATTATCATCCCCATTTTGCAGGTGAAAAAACTGAGGCTCAGAATGCTTAAGTAACTTGCCTAAGGTCCCACAACTAGTAAATGGTGAAGCTAGGATTCAAACCTGCAAACACTCTAGAGTCCAAATTCACTTTAAATAGGAAATAACACTGGAGAGCATGATATAGTGATTTATACATCATTTAAAGAGCTTCCACTAAAGATGGAAGTTTCACCCACATTCAGACTGCTAAATTTGATAACTTTCTCCGTTTGGCTTAGGCTCCCATTTATCTCATGCTTGGCAGAGTGCAGACGCTCCGAGGGCACCCCTTTGCCCTAGAAACTGATGGCAACGAGGGCTTGGCCCTGGCTCTTCCATCATCCAGGCTGCTCAGAGCCCAGGGTCGAGAACCGCCATCACCCTGGGGAGCAAGAGCAGTCAGTAGTCACCAAGCCTCTCCTCTTGTCTGAAGACTTTGGGCTGGCTCTAGTTTGGATGAACGCTTAAATCATTCTAGCCAAAAATGTTTCATAAGCCTCCGTGGATATATGCTACTGTGTACTCTGATGATCAAGCAAAGGGCCAGCCTCTCCCCTTCTGTCGATTACTAGGGCACCATGACGTGTTGTGCTTGGAATTTTCTGAGTTCTTGAGTAAAGAAATTCAATATACATATCCTTGGTTCTTTGGACTATAAGCCTTCAGGCTGACGGCTTATATCTCTGTGAGCCTGTGTGATGGCTTCCTCGGCGATTCACTCACAAGAGTGTTAAATAGGCTCTGAAGGGGATTTGAAGCTGGAATAAGGAAATACTATAACCAAAGGGAGAAACTAATGAGAAGCTGAAAAGATTTGACCATAACAAATTACGGGATCAAGTGAGCACTTCCAGGGCCAAGCTCCTCATTGTTGATGGAGAATCAGCTTATGCCTCAGATCACTGCTCTAGCTGAGTCATAAACATCATTATGGCTTCCCACCAGAAGAGTTTTATATCCAGCTCACAATCTATTCCCAAACTTTCTCTCCAACCACTGATTACAGTTGTACCCTCCATTCTAAAGGTTTAATTTTTCAGAAGATAGAAAATTGTCCTCATTCCTTGGAAACAATGGCTTAAACACTGTGAAAAGGATACCAAGGAGAGATAGCAATTATCTTCATTTTCACATGACTTACAATTTGCCCCCTTTGCCTGTCACTAAGACATGCAAACAAATTAGCTTTTCCAAATGTCTTTGAGTCCTTATATCCATTTTCTTCTGGGGAATATAGATCAGGCCTTTATCTAGACTCTCTTTTTTATGTCCAGATTAGTGCACTTGAACTGTGGGAGAAAGTGGTGCTCTGGTCAAGCCAGGTCCAGACCAACCTGCCCTCAGTCTTCCAGGGAGGACCACAGAAGCTTCAATCAGCTCAGCACTAAGGGATCAGAAGGCATTTGGTGCAGCCCTTGTCACTTTTTTTTTTTTTTTTTTTTTTGCTTGTCTTCACCCCTCACTAAACATTGATCCCCCCAGAGAACTAAGCTGGATTAAAATCAAATTGATTCTCTCAAGGGGGTCCAAGTGGCCTCCCCAGGAAGATGTTGCCAGGGCCTTCTCCCTGCTTCATCTTACTTCTGTTTGCTGTACTTGTTCCTGATCTGTCTCCTTCCAGCCCAAAAGCTCTGGGAGGGCAGGGATGTCTGTTCATCACCAGGTCTCCAGGGCTCTCACCACGTCCCTGTGCTCTAAGCACATCATTTTCTTTTTCAATAAGAAACAGGGTCACGTGTATTGAGATCTTTTTTGAAAGCATTTATTACTGAATTTGTGCTCATTATTGAAAATTTAGAAAACACGGAAAAGAACCAAAAGGACAAAGATATCACCCACAAATATTATGGCATAATTCTTTGCAGGATTTTTTATGTCCATGTAAAATCTGATTAGCCTGTTTTCCTTGAATAACATAATAGCATGAGTGTTTTCTTTCACTTTTTATTTCCGTATCTATTGAGCACCTAGTATGTAACACAGACTGTCAGGCCCTGTAGATGCTTGAGCTGGGCCTCAGAATGCAAAGGCGTCTTTCCTTCTGAGACAGAGAAGCAGAGGGCATGTAATTAAGGCAGAAGAATACCACCTCTAAGTTTCAATATTGTGGAGAATGAACTTTAGGCTAATAAGGGCAGCCAAAAAGTCCACCATAACAGAAATTTACAACTGGATCTAGTGTCTTATAGTGACTTCACCAGAGATGCTTGCTTTATACAATAGGAGAATTTCCAGGATTTGTTGGAATTTCCAAAAAAAGCCAAAATTGCATTCAATAAAGTGAGTTTTGTTTTTGTTTTTTTGTGTGTGTGAGGAAGATCAGCCCTGTGCTAACATCTGCCAATCATCCTCTTTTTTTGCTGAGGAACACTGGCCCTGGACTAACATCCATGCCCATTCTCCTCCCCTTTATACGGGATGCCGCCACAGCATGGCTTGCCAAGCAGTGCGCCGGTGTGTGCCCAGGATCCGAACCGGCGAACCCCGGGCTGCCGCAGCAGAGCGTGTGCACTTCACCGCTTGCGCCACCGGGCTGGCCCCAATAAAGTCAGTTTTTGAATGGGGCCATTCCCTAAGCAGTCTTCTGTTAAAGACGTCCATATTTTAAAAGTGGGGATTGTAATGGACTGTTTTGGCCCTGCTGTCAGCTAATCAGAATGGACCCTGAGTGTTGTGTTGAAGTGCAGTCTGGAGGTACCCACTGGGTGTATCATGACATTGACCCCTTCGTTAACGGATCACAAGGAGGTCTTGGAAGTCCTAGGGAGAGGCTGGGTGGCCAGGGCAGTGGTGGGAACAGTCAGGAGCTCAGGGACACAACTGTTCACCAACTGGCACCGTAGTGTTTCAATGTTTTAAGAAACATAACACTATTCAAGGGCATCCTGACAACCAGACCCACTTACAGAGCGGCTTCTTTTCTCAAGTTGCTAACATGCACTCTTAGATGTCAGCGGGCCTGCTGCCTCTGACACAAGAGCCTCGGTTTGCCATCCTTTGAACTTGAGCTGGAGGAGTGTGATTTCGGGCAGACACCAGGGAGAGGGTTTCAGAGCCGGCCTGTGGAGGGCAAGCTGCAGCTGGCTCTGCTGCTTTTCTTCCTAAAGCATCTCCTGGAACATTCACTCCTACCCAGGCTCACACCGAGTGGTCACTGCTCTGCTCATGCTCACTCAACGTGGCTGTGGTCTTCAGAACATCACGTAGCTCCAGGGTGGAGAAAGGCATCTCCCAGGGTGAAGAATGTAAAAAGGAGTCGAGTAGGGACTCAAGTCCTGAACATCCATGAGCAGCAGTGGCCAGCATCTCCCAGGAGGCCTCTCCTGCTGACTAGCCAGCTTCCAAGTCCCATTCCAGGACCCATTTTTTTCTGCTGAAATGCTGGGACAATGTTCTCAATCACCTGGAGCAAGAACTACAGCACTGTCCCCAAATCCCAGGTTCCCTACTGGTTCGGATGAGGGAAAACTGGAGCTGAAAGACAGAAGTTTTCTAAGCATCTATCAATTATTGAGCAGGGGATTATAGAGGCAGGCCCTGGGCTAGGTGTGTTACATGAATGATATTCTGTAACCCTCACAGCGCCTTATGAGGTAGGGAGCTGTAATTCCCATGTTGCAGATGATAAAAATAGGGCTTTCTTATATGTTAAGGAATTCTCTGGATACTGAAGAGCTAGGAGTATAACTTGCTCAAGGATGCACAGCTAGTAAGCAGCAGAGCCGGAGTTTGAACCCAGGCGTGTGAACCATCACCCCTGCTCTATTAGGGCCACACAGGGAGCAGGCCGAGGAGGAATGTGGCAAGGCCAGGACATGTGAACTGGGTGGGAGGACAAAAGCTCTGGAAGCAGCTCTTGGAGCAAATCCTCCCCATCCCTCACTACACCCCCAGGGTACTTTTCTCCCAACCCTCCCACAGATACACCAACACAGTAGTCCCTGGAGTTCCATAACAACAGTTATTGGTAATAACTAGCTACTTCTTTATAGTTGCAATGTAAACTCAGAAGATGTGCTTAAATGCTCTAGAAATGGTTGAAAGGGAACAGGGGATGTCTAACCAGGAGAAGAGGAGGTAAACCAGAGATGGAGTGTGACCTTACATGCCAGTAATCAAACCTTCTTCAGTACAGCAGCATACGGAGCTCAGGTCGGCTGTTGACAGCCTCCTGCAGTGGGGTTTTCAGACACGAGGTCAAGTTTCTTAGGGAGATCAGCATAGCATTACGGGCAGGGAGGCTGAGGTTCAGACTCTGCCAGACACTGGCTCTGCGATCTTCAGCCAGTTTCTCAGCTTTTCTGCATCTCAATTTCCTCATCTGTAAAAATGTCATATCTCTCAGAGCTGTTGTGAAGATTAAATTAGATAATGTTTACACAGTACTTGGCACGGCATCTGGCACAAAGTAAATACCTTAATAAAGATAGTTATTAACATGAAATTGCCTTCTTGTGAATTATTTTATCACAAATTTATGGAATAATTTCTTTATTGAAAATTTAAGGACTTCAAAAATCCTAACTTTAGAAAAAGTATAGAAAGAAAAGATGAGAAACAAATTATAATATTGTCTAACTTTGTTTTTATAGGAGGCATGGAAACTTACACTAGAGAAGGCAAGACAGATTGTCAAGAAATCTCCGACTTTGGTGAGCAATAAATGGGTAGAATCCTTGGCGTGTTCACCTCTCCCTGACCCCTGCTCTCACACTCCAAAGGCCGGGGGCTACTCCAGATACAAGCCCACAACACACCTAGTTGAACTGGATTGAAGTAGAAACACGAGCTCCTTACCCCTTTTTTCCTCCCTTCTCTCTACAGCAGTGTTTCTCAACCTTGACACTACTGACATTTTTGGCTGGATAATTCTTGATTGTTGTAGGATGTTCAGCAGCATCCCTGTCCTCCATGACTAGATGCCAGCAGCACCATCCACCCCTCCCTAGTCATGGCAACCAAAAATGTCTCCTGACATTGTCAAATGCCCTCTGGTACACACAGTGGAGATCTGCTGCCCTCCGGCAGACCGTTTTGAAAGAGGCTGTATCCTCTTGCTCCTCTTCTTTCTAAAAATGTGACCTTCGGCTGAGCCTCAGTTTTCCCGTCAGTAAGACAGGGACAATAATAGTGTTCCTTTCTCGAAGCATGGATGTGAGGACTAATAGAGTTGATGCATGTGAAGTGCCCGGTATCATGCCTGGGAATTACCAAGCTCTCAATAAATGCTGGCTAAACTCATCACCGTTATGATTCCTCTCCCCTACTTTGCCCTCTTTGTAATAATACTTTTATTCAACAGATAGAATGTTCAATTCAAATCAGTTATTATGGAGTCAAGTATTTGACTTTAGGCACTGGTTGCAAATCTGCCCCAATGTTAAGAGAGGCAGAAAAGTAGACCTTTAAAGGATGGTATCTCCCTCGATGCTCAAGGTCCTGGCAGTACGGAAGCATTCTTCAGAGATGAGGGGGCATGGACTTCGTCCTTGGCTTCTCTCTGCTGACCCAGCTCATCACTCACCCTGATGCAATACATTGAAGGTAATATTGATTTGGCAACATGGAAATAAAGGGGAGGAAAATCCCTCAGGGCTCGGCTTGCCAGATTTAGCAAATAAAAATAGAGGACATCCAATTAAATTTGAATTTCAAATAAACAACTTTTTCATATAAGTATGTCCAGTGCAATATTTTATCTGGCAGTCCTACTCGTAGGGGGCATACAGGTTTTGATGTCCAAAGCTGATACATGTGACTGGCAATATGCAGGCATTTGTACACAATGGATTAATTAATCACAGTGTCTGCATTGCCTACCATTATTTAATTCAGTGAATAATTAAAGGCCCAATACGCTTAAGTCATTGAGCAAGAAATTGAAACACCACATGAAATCCTTGACCACCACCTTCAGAACTCTAAACAGAACTAGAGAATAATGCAATTCTTCTTTTATTCTTCTCAATATGCATCTAAAAACTTATTCTCAGGGCATTGTTTATTTCACTAGCACAAACTGCCTTGGCATTGACTCAAAGGCTAATTAGGATTTTACAATTTTTCATTTCTGTCATTTCATTCCTTGCAAGGAATTATTGGAATCCTGCCCTGTGGATTATGCTTGCAATTCTGGAGAGAAGCCAAAAAAAAACTCTGCTGAACAATTCAACAATAAAAAACTCCTCAAAAACCTCTTCCAATTTATTTACTCTCCAGATTAAAGCTATCAAAGAAAAAAATCATCAGAAAATGCAAATAAGTGTCTCTGAAAAACTGTTCAGAGGATATTGGCTGCAATTAATTGCATTGTAATGGGCTATATGACTGCCGACCTAGCCGGGATGCAGAGAGAAACACACAGTAGGTTGCATATTATTTCAGCACAGCCTGTCAGACTGTGAGAATCCAGACTGGGGAAAAGTTAAGTATTATTGAAGGGAATCAAATGTTCCAGAAAAGATCTGCATCTCAGTGACACCCTGAGGGGCTCCTCAGGGGGACGCTTCATGGATTTGGCAGAGCACTGAGCATCTAAGGGTTTAGAGTATCTGAGTTATGGAATCAATTTATTTAATTCTCACAAAAATCCCTACAAAGTAGAGAGCATGCTTTTGTTATAAACCCCATTTTACAGATGAGAGGACTAAAGATCAGATAGGTTAAGTAATTCACCCACTCCATACAGCTAGTAAGTGAGAAACTCATCATTTAAATCTAGATCTAACTACTTACAAGTCCCTACCCTTCCCACTGTGCCAGAGCTCTTGACCAGATCTTCTCAGTACTAAGTTTCAGGAAACACCCTTCACATCACAAGCTATGTGGATTTTAGAATCATGCAGTGTACAACCTGTGTGGCTGTATATGACGGCCCTGATTGCAAACCTGCCTGCTCAATAGAATTGTCTGGGAAGGCTTTTAAAATTGCTGCTGTTCAAGCTCTGCCCCAGTCCAATTAAATCCAAGTAAAATAATACACATCGAGGGTTGAAAAGCACTTTACCACGCAGAAATTCAATTTCAGGTTGGCTCTGGACAGAAGAGTGGTTACTCTCCCTCTTTGACCTTCTATTTACCCCACTCACCACACTTTGCTTTATTCAACCCCCATTTGTTGTTCTGTACTAATTTAACATCCTGGTGTGTGGAATACTCAGGATGCAATCAGAAGCTGGCTAAATAGATTGCAAAGTGAAGATGCTGCGTGACTCCTGTGCCCAGGGACAGCCAGATTTGAGACTTTCATCTTAGAAGGGATTACATGCAGCCAGATGCGATATTTTAAATCCATTGCTGAGTTAATAAGAGTCCACATTTTGCCTCTGTCTAGCAAAGTTCAAATTGAAAGGAAGGGGCTGGCGAGCATGCACACAAGGACTTCTGCAGTGTTGCTCTATGTCTGTCTTACTTCTCTTTGCGAGTAAATTGTAAGAAGATAGTCTTTCCTGAATTACATGGTGAAAAGACCAAATAATCAAAACCTCTGTCTAAACAGGAGAAGTTCTGGGGAGATCAAGCCCACATTCTAGCCCCAATTTCTGCACAATGAATGTCAAAGACCCCTGCAGACTTCAGGCTGAATTTTGACAGCAGACAGTTATAACATTTTATTCTATTGTACCTCTTGTGTAGTCATTATAAGGCCGTCCATATAACTGTTTTTGATGTATTGGTTATCACCAGTGCTAAAATCTCCATTGCCCTTAGGTTAATTACACCAAGGCCTTTAGACTAAAGTAAATACTAAAAGAAGTAGCTCAAACATTCAAATGTAACCTGACTTTGGACTCTGTGTCTTAGAATGTGTCTATATTTCCAAATTGCCACCAATGCTGTGGTATAATTTCATGCTGGTGTTTGCTTTACAGTATGTCTACAGTCCTGACCTCAATCAGTCACCAGGTCTCTGGACTCAGCCTGGTAAACCCCGCTCCTCTCACCACCATCCCCCTCCTCCCGCCTTGCATCCATGGTTCCCAACCAGTGGCAATTTTGTCCTCCCCTAGGGGACATTTGGCCATGTCTGGAGATATTTCTGTGCTGCTGCTATCTAGTGGGTAGACACCAGATATGCTGCTAAACATCCTACAACGCACAGCACAGCGCCACAACAAAGAATTAAATTAGCCCAAATTGACAATAGTGCGAAGGTTAGAAACCCCAGGATCAGGCCTCAGGATCTCTATCTGCCAAAGGTCTTTCTGCCCCATCCTGCCTCCTCTAGGCCATCCTGTCACTCCCAGAGATATCTTTGAAATGCAAATGCAATGCCTCCGCATAACACCTTCCCCACTGCCCTCAGGACCATATGTAGTGCAGCACCCTAGGTTTGTCAGGATGCCTCCTTCCTTCTGTACTTCACCTCATTGTCATGCTTCCCTGTGCTCCAGGCATGTCGAAGCATTCTGTGGTCTCCCAAGATGTCAGACCTGCTCATGCCTCCACAGCACTCTGTGGGGTGCTCCCTCTGCCAGGAGCGGTGCTTCTCCAGCTGTGGTGTGCGCTCCAACAACTGGGACCTTGTAAAAGGACATTGTAAAAATGTAGATTCTGATTCAGCAGGTCTGCTGTGGGACTTTGTATTTCTACCAGTTCCCAGGTGGCATCAATGCTCCTAGTTGGTGATTACGCTTTCAGCAGCTAGGACCCAGAACAGTGGTTCTCAAACCTTATCAGGTATCAGAATGACCAGGAGGCTGTGAAAACACAGATTCCCGGGACCCACCCTGAGGGTTTCTGATTCTGTGGATCGGGGTGGGGCCGATAAATTGCCTCTGTATCAAGTCTGCGGACTGCATTGGAATCACAAAGCCTAGAGCATCTGTCTTTTCCTTCCCATCTGACTCCTTCCTACTTGACTTTTGGGTCATCTCCTGCCTCCTCCTCTGGGTTCCTAGACAGCCCTGCTAATGCCTGGACCACTACACACATCGCAGAACATACTAAGAGCTGGGCTATCCACTCCCACCCTCCACTAGACCCTGAGTTCCGTGAGGGCAAGGACAGCCTTTTCTGTCTTCATGTCTTGCATATAGATGGGGCACTAGTCAGGAGTTTTCCTCTAATCCTAGAAAATTGAGCAAATATCACAAAGATCCTTAAAGATTTCATTTATAGCCTAAAAAGGTTGCCGATCCTCCTTTGCCAGGGTCAAAATATCCCCAACGCCCTTAATACAACTCATAGCCACCTGAAGGACTCTGGGCTGGCAGGAATCGAGTGCATCTCTCACTTCGTTGATAAATGTTGGTTCCTAACTTTTTCTACCCTGTTGTCTTCTTTTTCTTTCAACTGAGGAAAGCATCATGGAAATCACAATCTTTCTCAAAGCACTGCTTAGTAAAAAGCCAGGGCTTTTACTTCATCGCACAGCTGGAGTCTTATGGAAACTGCCATCCGAAATCTCTTTGCTAGTGAAGCACCTCTCCTGCCCCCTCCACTCTCCCAGGAAAGGGCCCTTCCTTCTTCCTTCTTCCCAAGCCCTGGCCACGTCTCTCCCATGAGTCTTTATTTTACCTCTTCATAGGAGGGAATTATTTTATTTGAAAATGTTCTTTATTTTCAAATTCTTTTGCAAAGCACTTGGGTAGAATGAGGAAGAGAATGTGGTTGTCTGAGTAGAACAGACCAAGGTGGGCCAGACCCTTCTGGGAAGAGGTGGAGAATAGATGATGTGGGAATAGCTGGCTGGGTGAAGAGGAAGGGGGAGCCTTCAGGCTGAGGAACCAGCAGGAACAAAGGCACAGAGAAGGAGTGAATATGGAGTGTGGGGACAGAACAAGAGGTTGCTTAGTTGTGTAAAATGGCCGGCATTCTGGAGGAAGGAGAATCCAGAAATCCAGACCATGGAGCCAACAGGAGAGGAAAGGCCTTTAGAAGTTGGGGAACCATTCCTTGAACTAAACCGCTCTTTTTGTTGTTTTTTTTCTCTCCAGAAATATTCCAGAAGTGGTTCTGATATTTGTTCCCTCCCATTTTTGGCCAAGATCTGTCAGAAGATTAAATTGTATGTATGCCATTTCCACCTTCCTGAGCACTGGCATGGGACAGCATCTTTTGTTGTCCCTGTTTTCTAATCACTAAAGTGATCTTCAAATTTAAAAGGCATCTTCCCAAAGATGAAAGTGTTTCTTGCTCACGACTTGTACAGACACTAAAAGACAAATTAGCTCTGACCAAATCAATTTGGAAATATACTGAATACCAGTATCTTTGAACCTCAGAGCCTGACTTGTACCCTGAGCTGGAACACAGCCTGCCCGTGACACTTCCTGAGCAGAGTGGTGCCCACTTGCACCACACTTAGAAACAGCTCCCCCATTCCTGGCTGTGTGAGATACAGACAAGGGCAGCAACTCTCGTCATCGCAGAGACTTTTCATGCATCTTTAGTGCAAGGCACTCGGGAGGCTGAAAAGAGACCATTTTTTCACAGAGCCCAAACTATTTCCCAAAAAAATCTGGCTCAGATATGTATAAACAGAGTTCTGAATACAGAGACACTGTCCAGAATCCCCAAGCCCTCCTGTCTCAGTTTAAAATCCCATACTCCAGCTCCATTTTGAATATGAGGTTATGCTGGATGTCAGAGTAATGACTGTCCAAAAACATTCAGAGATGGAACAGGGTCCTAAGAGGGACATTGGACTGAGAGGCAAAATAGCATTGTTTCTGCCTTCCACTTGGCTACTTCACATATGACTGCTGCTGCTGCTACCGGGTAGTATACGGGCCCTCTTCCAGGTGCCCAATGCTGAACTTTCAGTACATTTCCACGTTTAGTTCTCGCAACAGCTCCATGAAGTAGGGATTATTATTATTCCCATTTCACAGAGGAGGAAACTGAGTCTTAAAGAAGTAACTTCTCCCAGCCACTGAGGACCCAAGATACACCCCAGGTGTGTGTTTTTTGGGAACATCCGTATTCTTGACTCCTGCACAATGCTGCTTCTTGAGCCAATTTTGAGAATTTGAGCCACTCTGAGCCTCATTTTCCCCACATCTAAACTTAAGGGATAGACTAAATTATGGCTGCACCTCGGAATCATTTGGGAAGTTTTTAAAATGCAGACTCCCTGGCCTGAGACCTAGAGAGAGAGCACCGCATTTTCCTGGACTCCTGATTGTCTGTGTCCTCCCCAGCACTCAGGTTCTAGTTCAGGGGCAAGACTGTGGATGCTGCATGTACAGGTGATGCTTTAATGACTCAAAATCATGCTCTTTAGCTGTGAGACATTCACGTAGACCGCACCACCCATCCCGGCCCCTGCTGCTTTTCTTCTTGCTCTCCTGCAGGTAGTTCCTGTTACTTGAGCGTATTCTAGGCCGGCCTGGCTCTCACTGAGAGGGGTTAGAGATGAGAACACCCAGAGGTGAGAGTCAGGCTGCACATCTGGACTGAGAGGCTATATTTGGTTTTTAGGGCTGCTGTAATAAAATATCACAAGCTGGGGGGCTTGGAACAACAGAAACGTATTCTCTCTCAGTTCTGGAGACTAGAAGTCTGAAAGCAAGGTGTAGGCAGGGTCTCTCTGAGACTCTGCTCCCTCTGAGAGTACCTCTGAGACCCGGGGTCTTCCTCACCTCTTAGCCTCTGGTGGTGGCCGTGAATCCTTGGCTTGCAGCTGCGTCACTCCGGTCTCTGCCTCCGTCTTCATACACGGCCACCCTCCTGTGTGTCTGTCTTTTCCTTTTATTAGGACACCAGTCATACTGGATTAGGGCCCACTCTAATGACCTCATCTTAACTTGATAACATCTGCAAAGACCCTATTTCCAAATAAGGTCACATTCACAGGGACCGAGGGTTAGAACTTCGACATATCTTTTTGGCAAACACAGTTCGACCCTTAAGAGAGACACTTTTCCTATGTTCGGCCATCCTTCGTCTCATGAGCTTCATGGGAGCCAAACCCACAGAACATCTCCTGTCTGCTGTGAAAGTATCTCGGGAGAGGAGGAGGCTATGCTTCTGACCCACATTCAGAGCCTCTTAGGGATCCAAGAGTTCAGAAACTTTTTCTGATTCATCCGCCCACATGAGCTTTTGCAAGCCAGCTGTGCAAAGTGCTGGCTTGGGTCCCAGAAACAGTATCAACACTGCTTTCCATGAATAAGGGTGGAGGCAGAGAGCATCAGGACATGGGGACAGGAGGGGAAGCATCAGACATGAAAGAAGATACGGGGAGGCTGAGGTGCAGCCAGCTCCCCAGGCCCTAGTCATTCCATCATGCGCAGCTCTTGTTGAATTGAGACCCCTGTCCCCTCCTTGCTGAAAGAATCATTTTCCATGTCAAACAGGAGCCAGCTGGACCCAAAATGACAACTCTTCAATTGAACCACCTTTGAAAAACTGAATTCAAGAGCATCTTCATCCAGGGATTTTCCCGGCCCAATTTAAAAGGGAAACTCTTCTTTTATGAAAAAGCAAAAGCAGTGTGCTTTTCTTCTTCCTAAAAATCATTGTGCTTCAAGTAGCATTTGCACCAGGTCACAATCTAGTCAGTGATTTATTGTTTACAAAGCACGTTTAAATGCAGCGGCATTTATTCTTCAAAACAACCTGTGGCTCAGTAATAATAATAACTAAAAGTTATCTAGTGCTGTCTATACTCCAGGAACTCTTGTAAATGCAACGCTATAAAGCAGGCACCATTATTATCTCCTTTCTAAAGAGGTAAAGCCATTTGCCCAAGATCACAAAGCTAGTCATGGATAAACACGACATTTGAACCCAGCAGCCTGATTCCAAAGGCCACTACACTGTCCCTTAACTTTTAGCTCCACTTTTAGATGAACAAATAAGTTCTAGCAAATTAAACGCCTGACCCACTAGCACAGTGGGCAGGTGGTAGAGACGAGACCTGCGTGTCTTCTGTTGCATACTCCTTCAATAAAATCCCCTCCAGCAGAAATGCGTTTCCTGCTCTGTGCCTCTCCCTGCCCCCATCCTGTTTGGTCTAGTGCCTTCCAAATGCATTAGAGGCGTCTCCACCCACTCCCAGCCTAAGTTCAGTCTAGCTCACCTCGGTACTCCGAGCTCACCAGTGCCTGCCCCTATACCCCGTTCCTCTAATGCTGCCTCCCCATCAGTCTCCCACACTGACCAACAGCTCTTGGAGAGCGGGGATACCATTTCTTGGTACACTCTTTATCCCTGGTACCTATCACAGTGCTTAGCTTTGGTAGGGACTTAGTGAAGAAACGAGGGAATAAAGAAAGAAAAAAGCACGACTTTACTAGAAAAAAAATGTATAAAATACCAGGTTACTGCTATGGGGCAATCAAGTTTGTTTTTGTTGTTTTGATCAAAATTCACAGTGCCTACCTACGTTTATTTTTTATTGTAACAATGATAAATCAGGAGGGTCCCCTCTTGATAATCTATTCTTCTAGTAGATTATTTCACTTAATTTCTATATGCATAAACCCACATATGTGTTATTTCACATAAATGTATACAGACTATCAAATCCTACGTTAATTGTGCTTTTAATTCATTATTACTTTTTTTTTCCTTTTTCACTTGTTCCTTCTTTCCCATGCCCTGCTCATTCCACCCATGTCTGTCCTTGTCCCTGCCACCAAGCTGAGCCATGTCAACACGTCAGGGTGTATCCTTCCATGGTTTTCTCTGTTCTCCTTTCATCTTATGGAGATGCATATAACACATCCACATATGTACAAAACAAACCCACTCTTGGCCGTGGAGTGCTGCCTGGGACTCAGATGTGAGGCAGGTACACATGGAAACTTTATTCTCCCTAGTTTTCTTTTGTTGTAATGCCCCAGTTTCATGAAATAATTTTAGGGAGTTTGAACTTGAATAGCTCACTATTATGTAATAAATAGCATCCAGCTGCAATTACAATTGCTCACTAGGTCATGCCTGCTAGCCCAGCATCTGGCAGTGACAGAGCAGCAGCAGCCAGCAAGTGATTAGCTGCCCCAGCCCACATGGTAACTGGATAGAACATTGTGTGGCTGGAAACCTGCAAATCTGAAGACAGTCCATGGATTATATTTGGGATGTATCCAGAAACTAAAATGTCATAAGAGCCGACACCTGGCTCCTATTCGCCCAGCCCTAGAAACTCCCTTGGAATAACCGTCACTGTTGCACTTAATAACAAAAAGAGCTAAACTCACCTTTCGTGAGTGCTTACCACGTGCTTGGCACAGGTCTTCGTGCTTCACATGTAGCATCTCATTTAGTCTTTACGACAGCCCTAGGCCCCATTGGCCCCATTTTAAAAATGAGGAAACAGAGGTACAGAAAGATTAAATATTTTGCATAAGGGCACATAGCAAGTAGACAGCAAACCTGGGATTCAAACCCAGAGAGTCTAATTTCAGAACCCAGAGCTATGTTAAGGGGCTTCCCCTGGCTTTTCCTTCCTGCTAGCACACCCTTCACCCAATTACTTTCCTTGAAAATGCTTTCTCATCCTTTAGATTTCACCTTAAGTTCACCTCCTCCCCTGTGTGGAGTTAGAGATGTTTTCCCTCTTGGTGCACAACCCTTTTGTAGTGTTTTCTCCATAGTGCTGTAGTTATCTATCGGTGCTTCGCTTCCCGCACCTATCATTAAGCTCCTCTAGCAAAGGAAATGCTTATATTTATCCCTAATATCTAATATAATGTCTGATACACAGCAGGGACTCCAAAAATGCCTGTGGCATGAATGAATGAATATTTCAGCATACAACCAGATACCTGTAAGGATATACAAGGTATCAAATTTAGATATAATTTTGCAGAAGTAATGTTAGTAAAAGTCAATAATGCCTTATCCCAAACCTTGGAGCCAGATGTGATTTGGAATTCAGAATTCTCCAGATTTTAAGAAATCAACATATGGTGCATATACTATGTCATCTAACTCTCTCAGCACCTCCTGATCAAACATATCGTATTTCGGCAGTGAAATGTATGGATGTTCACGCTAAGTAGGGTAAAGGTTATGAATTGCCTTATATCAGTTTAGGCCAAGTTTGCCACCAAATGAAATTGCTACAAAGTTGGAAAAAAAAACTCTTGGTTTTCAGAGCTGTTTGGATTTGGGGGCTGTGAATAAGGAATTGTGGACTTTATGTAAATTGCAGTTTATGCCACATTGGATGACCAATCAACCCTCTCATGTCTAGAATAAATGGCTATAGTTAGCCTTTAAAATAAGCAGGTGAAGGCTAATTTAATGAACTAGCTTTCCAATTCTAGAGACAATTCATTGCTCCTTCCTTCAAGGACAAACTCTCATCCCCAAGATGGCAAAAATGGGAAGGAATAGCTTTGGCATGCTAAAGTGAGACCTTTCACCCAGCACCTTTTCTTAGACTGAAAATATGGCTGCTTGGGCCCATATCATCTCTCTCAGTCTTTCTCTCTCACTCTGTGTGTGTGTGTGTGTGTGTGTGTGTGTGTGTGTGTGTGTCTTTCCTCCCTTTTTCAACTAGACAAAGGAAACAGTTGTGTGAGAGGTCAAATATGAACACGGGAGAGAACTACCTAGTCTCACAGAGATGTTGTCTCCAAAGAGGGCTATAACCTGAACTTCTGGTGGGTCCACCATCCCAGAGTTCATAAGATGGGCTCCGTGCTACCAATTAGGCTCCATGCTGGCTCTGGCTGCATTCATTCATCTTGGGGCTCTCAGAACTGCTGAGAAGCTCTTGACTCAAAAGACCATTTAGGGGCCAGCCCCGTGGCTTATGGTTAAGTGCGGGTGCTACGCTACTGGCGGCCCAGTTTCGATCCTGGGCACGCACCGACGCACCGCTTCTCTGGCCATGCTGAGGCTGCGTCCCACATACAGCAACTAGAAGGATGTGCAACTATGACATGCAACTATCTACTGGGGCTTTGGGGGAAAAAAGGAGGAGGATTGGCAATAGATGTTAGCTCAGAGCTGGTCTTCCTCAGCAAAAAGAGGAGGATTAGCATGGATGTTAGCTCAGGGCTGACCTTCCTCACAAAAAAAAAAAAAAAAGACATTTTAATAAATCCTATAAAGGGTCATGTTAGTCTCTCTACAGTCTAAGCTCCAAGAATAGCCTCACCCTCCATATGACCCCACTACCCTGCTACCCCATAAGTGATTTTCCCAGAGGGAAAGTAGTGTTCACCATTTGGGAGCCTGGAAAATTCTGGTAGTGAGGATACAGGGAAATACTCACCCAGAGGAGGTGTCCATGGCTTTGACATGAATTTGCTTGCTCATCAATCACATCAGAGTCCTTAGTTTCCCAGGACTAAAGTGGCCAGCTAATGATAACTAAATGCCTCAAGATTCTCAGAGTAAATGACTTAAAAGAGTAGAATTTTAAGAAAAGAGTCCCATCACAGAATGTGTAAAACACTGAAAATTCAATCCATAGTGCTGACTCATTGACTGGACCAGACCGTACCAAAAATGCAGTCTCCTTCTTTCCTGGAGATCTCAACATCAATACCTCTTGCCCTCTAAAACTTCAATTATTTTACTTCCTCATAAGGGCCAAGTTAAATATAAAAGATAAAATAGTTCTCTTGAGTGGAGAGCAGAGAATGACAAAGTTTGACTGGCACTCTTACATACGACGGAGGCCCTTAATTTTATTTTTAGAATGGGCTTCTGTCACAAAAACTCAGCACAGCTATATCTGAAAATGTCTCTATTTGTTTTCACAAGCACAGATTTTTTTTCCTTGGCTCACCAGGTGTTTGTTTTCTTTTTTCTAGAGCTATAAAAAATTCTATGCCATTCAAAGACGTAGATTCAGACAAATACAGTGTTTTCCCAGTAAGTATTGTTAAGAGTAACCAAATGTTCACTAAATATTGCATCACTTCCTACAAATTCCTTTCCTTTAATAAGACAAGATTGAACTCCATTTGAATGTATTATTAATTTGATGATATACCATTTCACGATTTTTATGGACTTTTTGGCGTCTTAATAATACATTGACCATCCAAGTGGATCTTAGACCCAGACTGCTTTTCTTTCCTGAAGCTGTTCCCAGCTGGAATTCTCCACGAAGATTACAGTTATCTTGAAAGGTGTTTTGAGTTACTTTTGAAATTCTTAAACCTACTTTAACTTACTTTTTTAAAGTGTGTGTGTGTGTGTTTATGCGTGTATGTGCGTGTTTGATTTAGAGCAGTTAGGATGTCAGGATGTTCTCTCTGAAAGCAAACAAGCAAGTAACAGATGTCACAAACTCCCCAAAGTTAGTGGGATCACAGATACTCTACCTGGGAATGGGAGAAATAAAAGCATCTTTTGACATTATCATAGCCCTTGATTCTCTCAAATCAGGCTGGGCAAACATACAATACATCTACATAACTAACCACTTTGGCTAAAGATTTTTTAATTATCCAGTAAAATGATTAATCATTTGACCAAATAACCCAATTGTTTTGGAGCCTAAGAAAACTGATGATTAACAGAGAAAGTTCAGGAAGTTAGGCAGTCCTGCTGTCTGTGGAACTGCACGTAGACACATACACGAACACACATATGTGTGCATGCACACTTAGTTACAACATGCACACATATAACCACACATGCCCACGTGAATACACATTCATGCACATGCACCTCCATACACCCACATACAGGCACATCCCAACATCACATACACACACACATTCACATACACACACACATTCACATACACACACACTACCACCTGTTAACGGCCCTGGTACTGTACTACATTTCACTTCACACAGCATTTCTTATCATATTCATCTTAATTTTCTTAGTAATCTCCAGTGTGCCTAGACTGTATGTGAATTAAAAACTGCAGATGTCAATAACCCTCAGACAGCTGTAATTGACCTTCATCATGGATAACATCAAGACAGAACTGAACCCTTCTTGTGTGTCCTCTTCCATTTCAGACACTGCGGGGCTATCACTGGCGAGGAAGAGATTGTAATGACAGCAACGGGATGGTGTACCCGGGCAGAAGGTAACTGTCTCTGCTGGTCATTGATTTGAAAATTATCTTCTGAAAAGGAGGCAGGAGGCATAATTCCTTCCCCCAGCCTAGGGGATTCATGCTTACAGAGAGGAGGCACCTCTGTGTCCCGATTGAAGCAAAGCTCAGTGAAAAAAGAACAGCATTCGTTCATTCATTCTTCCAAGAAATGTTCATTGAGCACCTACTAATTGCCAAGCACTCTACATCGCGTTGGGTGGAAAACAACATAGAAATATGCCTTCTCTCATGGAGCTTACAGTCTAGTGGGAGAAACAAGTGAGCAAATGGGTTATTGTGGACATTTATCCAGCCCCCTTCATGAGTTCTACATGCAGGACTGAGACCAGAAATAGTAGCCTGTCCAGTGGGAGTGAGGAGAGGGCTCCAGTGAGCGGAGCGCATGTCGCATTTTAATCCCGGGCTCATGTTCAGCCAATCACATCTCTGACCTCAAAAAATGGATATGCCAACCTTCATCTTAGCTGTGACTACAATGCCAAAGTATTAAATTAACCCGATGTTTGGGGTTTGAGAGACATAATTTTAATGGCTCCACCTGTCTAAATAAAATGGACTGCACACTTGTTCATTATGCTTATCAGCACCATTCCACAACAATATAGTCCATGAATATAGTCAATCATGAAAAGACTGGATTTGGTCCACAGTTTCCAGCAAATATCCAAACCAAGATAATGGCAAAGAAGCCAAGTGGAGGCTTCTGTGTGCCACAACACACAATGGTGTGTGGCATTCGTCCTTGAAGAACCTGTTGTCTATCAAAGACATTTCGTGTAGCACTCATTCATTCACTCATGAAGCTAGCATTCACTGATTGACAAGCGTATGTCAAAGACCAATGCTGATGTTTTCTTCTCAGGCCGGACAACTGGGATATACATCAGGATTCAAACTGTAATGGCATTTGGGTAAGCAACTACGTTCAAACCGAACCTGTTCTCTTACTTTCCACCCTCCTTAAAAGCCCACTGCCTATTTGCTTTAGTCAGACCGAAGGAAGAAGATGACAGACCAAAGCAACTCTTTTTCTGCTGTTTAGAAGAGGGGTATGGAATTCTGATCACACATGAAGAGTGTCAAAGACATAGTGAGAGTTGAGGCTGTCTCTGTCACAGCCCCTTTAAGCCTTGCTTAAGGTCACCCACATGTAATTGAACAGTGTGAAATTAAACAGAGTGGTGTTAGCAAAGTTTTAAAGCAACCCAAACAGCTGTTGGAGCCAGCCACGTGCTGTCACCATTTCATTGCAGCCATTTTTTTCTATTTCATAAGACTAGTTAGGCAGAGTGGAAATTACCCTGA
This sequence comes from Diceros bicornis minor, assembly GCF_020826845.1. NCBI lineage: Eukaryota > Metazoa > Chordata > Mammalia > Perissodactyla > Rhinocerotidae > Diceros > Diceros bicornis. The sequence goes on along the minus strand of NC_080742.1, from coordinate 59,873,093 downwards.
AGTTACCCCACTAGCTACATCTCGAGGCATCTAATGCTGGTGCCCCAGTTCCCTTTGAATAATGGATTTGCAGCTTCCAGGTAGAGAAAATGTAAGGAAGGAGAAAAGCTAACCAAATGCTTATCTGAAGACAGCAATGGCAGCAAAACCAAGTTTTGTGGGGTCTCGAGCTATACTATTTGAAGGGTCCTCATGAAGAAAAAGAATACCAAATTACAAATACAAAATCAAGTAATAAAGTAAATAATTAATTAGAACAATAACAGAAACCCTAACAAATTACTGGAGTCTTAGAAATTCAGGTCCCTTTCTTTTGAGGTCTCTTTTCTGCCTTACCAGGAGCGCTTACATGGAAACATGTCCCATGTGCAGCCTGGCTTCTCCTCTCCACCTAGAACACTCTATAGCTCCCAGCCTCTCCCAGCACTCACACAGGCAGGGGCTATGCAAACGAGGAGCCCTGAAGTTTAGGATCTTCAGCTTCAAGATAAATTGCCTCTTAATAGTTGCCTCATTTATCTGCTTGGATGAAAAGGAGAAAGCTTCTGTAAATATTTCCCTCTCTCCAGGACATTGATGGCCCATGCCTTCTTGGATAGGGAGAGCAGGACAAATTGTACCTCAATCCACCTCATCCAGTTTATCATCAGTCACGCTGCCCTTTCATGAGGAGGAGAGGACATCTCCCCTAGATCTTAAGGTGTCAAGACCCCCGAGGCAGGTCTTGTTCTGATAAACTCAAGCTTTGTTGTCATGTTGGAGGAAAAAGGGGGTTGATCAATGTGTAAGGCTGCTGTCTGTTCCATGGCCCCATCCCTGCCTCTGACATAGTGTGCCACCACACATAAGGAAGGCCAAGAAGAGACTGTGCTAGACCAATGGAAATCCACCAGGAGCTCAGGGAGTCAAGACCCAGTGCATCATCAGTAATGACAGAAAGACACATCACCTTCATACCTACCCCCTTCCACAGAGGAAAAATGACTCATAGAATCACAAAATCATAAAATTGGGGGGGGACTTTACAACCATCAAGTCCAATGTTCCCCAAAGTGGGTCCACAGAACCCCAGTGTTGAGTGTGAGATTAATAGATATGGGAGGAGGGGTTCTATAGTCAAGTTTAGGGAGTACTGGGTCAAATAAACCTGAACAGTTTTCTTTACTTCTGGATCTCTCAGCATCTTTAATGTTTTAATGTGCATTAGGAGCCCCCAAGACCAAGAGAGTGAACACATATGTATATATATGTATATATTTTTTTAACGCTTTCCCTTAAAGTTATCCAGACTCTGCTTGAACCTTCCAAGGACCGGTCACTACACTAATGGGCAGCTTTAGCTTTAAGTGTTAGAAAGTCCCCTCAGCTGTGGTGAGTCAGTCCCACTCACAGGCCCAACCTCACTTCCAGGATTCTCAGTCTCAGTGTATCGACGTTTGGGTGGGATAATTCCTTACTGTTGGGCTGTCTTGTAAATTGTAGCATGTTCAACAGCATCCCTGGCCTCTACCCACTAGATACAAGTAGCTCCCCCTCCCCGTGTTGTAACAACCAAAATTTCTCCAGACATTGCCAAATGTCCCTTGGGGTGGGGTTGGGGCCAAAATCAGCTCCGTTGAGAGTCGCTGCTCTAGAAGCATCAGTCCTTAGGCACTGGAGATGTCAGGACACTTAGAGCTCCAGCTCAGAGACTGCTGAACCCATGCTGACCTTGTACCCAGTCACTCAATGGGCCCTCAATGCTCCCTCAGAGTGACACTCCCAGCACTCCTGCTCTGCCTCCTTCTGAAGGACATGGTCCAGTTTCTGGATCTCTCCTTATTTCTGCTCGCAATCCCTTAAAGCCTAACTCACTTATACAGAATGTTGCTATGTTGGATTAAGAGCTCAAAAGTCTTTAGATGGTTTTATCTACTGATTTGCCTTTGTACTTTTAAAGCCATTTGGGAAGGATTTAGTGTATGTGTCTCATAAATTTAATAACAAACTGCTCATCTTATCATTTCTCTTTTAAAGGGTGTTGATCCAAAAGATGGAATTCCATATGAGAAGAAATTCTGTGAAGGTATGAATTGTAAAAATCAATGTGCAATAGAATATTTTTTTCTAGTCTGAGTCAAAGTGAAGGGAACAGACCACCCAAGTGAGGAAGTGCCTGATGCTACAACTTAAAGTTGACCAATTTGCATTTATTTTCATGAAAAATCGGAAAAAGACATGAAAAAGATTATAAAAAAAGAGTCAGAATCTAGAAAAAGCAAAACTGAGTTTGTTTAATGGACTCCTTTATTTGGGGATTGGAAACTTCACTGATATTGTTGGAAAAGACTGGGAGATGGATAATGGTAACTGAAACCCAGCACTTCTCCAAATAAGAAAACAAGTAGAGGTGACCATTTTCAATCTTCTTCATATCCTTCTCAATACACTACAAGGTCAGGCATCTGGGCTTGTACTGACAGAGTCCCTGTGTCAGCTGGGCTAAAGACTTATACGTGGGTGACTTGAGGGAGACCTCCAACCTATAGCCATTGAGAGTTCCCCAAAACAGCTGAACAAAAGCTCTGTATTCTAAATGCCCAAATGCCACAGACATCTGGGCTACCAGTACTGTTAGGAGAAACCTCTTACCACCCACATATTACTGAAAACATGCTCCTGGTGGTGCCCAAAGACTCTCAGACAAGACCCTATGGTAGCATCACTGTTTTATATTTAGGCAGTGCTTTTCCCTAACATTTAGAAGCATTTCATTCATTCATTCATTCACCAGATATTTCCTGAATGCCTATTCCTATTATGCACCAAGGGCTATACTTGGCTCTGAGTTTTCATGGGCAGACATGATTGCCCTCAATCAACCTCAAGTCTAACTGTCTTTAAGCTCTCAGGGGGGCGGGAAGTGAGCAGAAAACGCAAAGACCCAGTGCATAGTTATGCAATTTACAAAGGCTTGTTGGATGAATAAAAGAATGAATGAACAAATAAACTAATGAATAAATAAACTGAGATCTAAGTGAAATACCAGTGTGAGGCACTGAGGCCACTGTGGGAAGCCTCTTGGTTTCCTCACATCACAACCCCTCCTGGATGTCCTGGGCCTTCTCAGTCCCTATTTGTGTGGCCCAGTGCTAGCTGTCACCGTAGCCCAAGATAAGGAGCCACTGGAGTGAGGCTGGGCCATCCTCCGGCATGATTTTGGGGTTTGGAGGTGCGGGAAGGAGGCTCCCGTCTCTGACTCTGGGAGGCATCAGTTGATTCTTCCAGGATCTTTAGGGATTTGGAAGAGTATATGCATCACCCATGGCTAAATACTTGTGTAGATGGGCCTCAGAATCAGATTAAGCGATTCTTAACCTCCAAACATACAGGGATGCACGGAGACCTGTATATCTCCTTCTCCCCATTAACCAGCCAGAATCGTCCATCCACTGCTTTCGCCTATATGGATTAAGGGCTTTAAAAGACAATAACGTCCTCAAAAAATCAAAATCGCTTCATGAGATCACTAATCTTTAAAGCAAATTATAACAGAAATTGGTATGTTTTCCAAGAAAGCAATTTCCAGAACCAAAATTTAGGGCATATTTCTGAGTTCGGATAACGTTTTGATTCATTTATTCATCTGTCATTCTCTCACGATGTTGCACGACAGTATGTTTTATGCTGAGCTAGGAAACACACTTGCATCCGTATAGCTTAGCTAGCAGTTCCAGTGGCCTAGAAATCTCATTCAGCTCCTAAACGCTATGCCCCTCACTCTCCAACACGCAAAAAGTGGCAATGCATCACTGTTATGATGCTCTGTGCACAGAGCAGATACCCTGGTGTATCTGCTCTCCTAACTACCCAATCTGGAGACTCCAAACTACTTGAGTGCATAAATAATGCAAATAAATTGTGCCACCTAGGTTCACAGCCCAGGGGAATCATTTTGCTGGGAGACTCAGCTGGGGCTCATTTTCACATCCCTCCCGAGTGGATCACAGCTTCGCAGATGTCTTTGGTAAGTAATTTTGGCAGTAATCATCCCGGATATGCTGGCCTTTGTGTTTGTTTCCCCCTTGCTCTCTCTAAATGTGATGCCAACGCCAAACAGGTGCAAATTTCCCTCCTCAGCAAAATCTACCATAAAAGGCACACCCACAGCCATTTCAGTTCAGTTCATTTCAAACAATGCAATAAGAAATGTGAGGGCATTGCCGCAGCAGGCTCAAGGCATGAGCCATCCTGTCCGTTAAAGAAGGGGGTGGTCCCCCTGCCCGGCAGAAAGGAAACCTTGGCACATGGGGAAGCCCTTGTCGTAGGGCCACCTCTGGGTGTGCTTCCCTCTTCCCCCTCCGAGAAAAGTGAAACTCTGATCCTGAGGAATTAGACTACAGAAATTATAAATTCTTCCCTGACCTCTTCTTCTCAGACTAAAGAAATTAGACATGAACCTAAACACTCTGATGGAACCTTTCCCAAGCCGCAAAACTGGTCAGACAAAGACCTCCTTTGTAAGGATGAGCAAGTAGGGAAACATCTGGACATATAAACAAGGCTCAGGACCTCAAAAGAGTGCTCTTTTGAAAAAAACTTGCCGTAGGAGAGAGAGTGACATTGTGTAAAATATAAAGTTAACAATAATTGAGAGGAGATTGCACCTGTGAAAAAGGAACAGTCTGAGATCTGGGAAGACTACTTTTAGGTGAAACAACAATAATTACCTGATGTAAAAATACAATGGCAATACTGACTAGCAAGTTGGACAATGCAAAAAACAGGATGCGCAAACCAGTCGGGCAGCTGGGGAAATTCTGGAAATCAGAGGAGAGGCATGCAGGGTAGGTCCTTCAAGATTGGATAGGAAACCCAGAAGAAAATACATTAGACAGAGAGGACGTGGTGACCAAATATATCGTAAAAGATAATTTTCTTGAGTTGAGGAAATCCTTGCCTTCAATCCAAAACCCCCAGTGAGCATCAGGCCAAAGTATAAAATACAGTCATGCATCACTTAATGACGGGGATATATTCTCAGAAATGTGTCGTTAGGAGATTTCATTGTTGAGCAAACATCATAGAGTGTACTTACACAAACCTAGATGGTATAGCCTACTACATGCCTAGGCTATATAGTACTAATCTTACAGGAGCCCTGTTGTATATGAGGTCTGTCATTGACCAAAATGTTGTTATGCAGCACATGACTGTAGACTCTCTCTTCAACATGTCTTGATTTTTCTTTTTATTCCAAATATAAAGAAAAATTTTGCAATCCTTTTGCCCAACAGAGTACATACTAGGAGGAAAAGTCCTTTTGGCATCAGACATCTCTCAATACTAAATTTCAGAAAATAGTGGAATGGCCTCTACCGTGTTTTGAGGATTGTGTGTCAAAAATGCTCTAACTGCCAAGACATCATTCTTATGTGAGGGTCACAGAAACTTATTCTCAGTCATTCAAAGATTCAGAAAACATAATATACATATGCCTTCTGGAAAAAAAATTATTTTAAGAATTATTCCAGTCTCTCTGAGCATGATATTGTAAAAGGAAGGCAAAAAAAATTATTACTAGATTTAATTACATAAAATTTTCAAGTGTATGTAATGTCAAAAAATTCATAAAATTAAAAGACAAATGAACAACTAGAACAATATTTATAATATATAAGGCAAGATTTAAATCCTCTAATAACAAAGACTTCTTGCATATCAATTAAAAAAAATTTTTTTTTGGCTGATGAAGATTGGCCCTGAGCTAACATCTGTGCCAGTCTCCCTCTGTTTTGTATGTGGGTCGCTACCACAGCATGGCCCCCAACATGTGGTGTAGGTCCATGCCCGGGAACCGAACCCAGGCTGCTGCAGTGCAGTGCACTGAACTTAACCACTAGGCCACGAGGCTGGCCCAAAAAAAATTTAATTTTTTAATGATCAAGAACCTGACCAACAAATATAAAAACAGTTTCATCTTCAGTAGTAATCAAAAAAACATAAAACAACAATGCAATATCATTTATCATCTGTCAAATAGACAAAGTGATAAAGGCCTAGTTTTAGCAAGAATATGGTGAAATGGACATGTTCATTCACCACCAATGAGAGTTTAAGTTGCCAGAATTTCTCTGAAAGGCAATTTGACAATATGTATAAAGTGACATGAAAATGTTTGTGATTTTCGCCGTTAATTTTACATCTGGAAATTCACCTTTAAAACTGATCAGTCATTTGCTCAAGCATCTACATACATAAGTATTCATCAAAGAGTTATTTATAAGAGCAAAAATGAGAAAAGAAATTAAAAATCAAAAAACAGGGGATTAGATATGTAAAAGTATATTACATCCATAAAATGAAATATTATGCAACCATTAATACACATATTATAGACTCATTTTTTAGAAAGAAAATATGTTTATAATAATTTTTTAGGGGGCAAAAGCAGGTTACAAAATAGTATGTATCAACTAGTTTTTGTGAATATATAAGTGTATCTGTGTTTGCAAACAAAGAAAATAGTTGGAAAGTTGTAGATCAGTTATGTTAACACTGGTATCTTTGGATTGTGGAATTCTGGGTAAATTTTTTCCTAATTTTTCTTCAATGAATTTGTATTGTATATGTACCAAATATTGTAATACAAGATTTTGGAGATTGTTTTGTTTTGTTTTAAGCAAATAGCTAAGGAAACCAGCCAAAGAAAACCAAAACATTGCTTCACTTATTATTTATAAAAGCCCTCTGAGGTAGGTGTTATTACAACATAGCCCCACTTTACACACAGGTACTCAGAGAGGTTGAGTAGACTGCCTAAGGTCACACAGCTAACAGAGGGTAGAATCACTTCCTATCAGTGTCATCTTGAACAAGCCACCTAAACAGAAACCCTGAAAATGATGATAGGAAGAATCTCAAGCAAGACCATCGGCTTCAATAAGCTGAGGGCTGTGAAAATGCTTTGGAACTGTATGCTGGATTCAAACCAGATAAAATTAGTCAGCAGGGCAGTGGTGGCAGCTAACCAGGCCACTTGATGTCCTCGTGCTTGTCCTTCCCATCACACTCCTGGGCCTCTGGAGGCTGGGGTGAGGGGTGCCTCCCACTTTAGGGTTCTCCTGGAGAGGACAGCCTCTCACAAACTCTCACCGGAGTCACCAGCTCACTCTGCAGTGTGCTAAGTCTCTGCAGAAGAGGAGAAGGACCCACTGAGAAGACCCTTTAAAGAAATCACTACTGAAAGGCCTGCAGCCAGCCCTAGCCTGCAGTCCTGACGATTGGAATTTGGATTGTAACATTTTTCATCTGCTATTTGCAACAACATACTGATTGAAATACTGCAGATCAGTATTTGTTGGTTGGGTTTGGGTTACTTCCCACCCCACACCCTGTCACTTTTTGGCAGTAAATAAGTAGTTTTGAGAAATGATGAGGAGAATGGCAATAATGTAGGGCTGATGAGGAACCCATCTCAGGCATAATGGTAATTGGGATTCATGAGTCTTAATATGTTAATTGCTATTGATGGTAGGGACGACACTACAGTTTCAGGGTCATTTTATCATCTATTTCAAGCCTTTCATGTTCTAGGGTTCTTAAAACATCTCTTCGGGTTAACATTCCTCTCCAAGCTAAAAATTAGCCCAGTCACTCCGAGCCTGGGCCACTTCTGTGGGATACCATTTGATAAGAATGGAAGATGGGACAAGAAGAATATAAAAGAGATATTTTGCTTAGAAAACTGACATTGAAAATGAAGATTTATCACCAAGTTATTGTCAAAATAATGATGTAAAACCACCTCAAATCTCAGTGACTTAAAACAGTCATCATTTTGTCTCCCTCACACATCTGTGGGTTGTCTGCGGTCAGCTGTTCTAGGCTGGGCTTTGTTGGTCTTGGCTCCAAGCTGAAGGTTGGGTCCAGGTCTGCTCCATGTGTCTCTCATTTTTCTTGGTTGGGCAATCTATCCAGAGCATGTTCTTTTCATGGTTATGGCGGAAGTGTAAGAAGGCAAGGCTTCAACACAAACACGTTTGCTGCATCATGTCCACCATCCAACCCATCAGCCAAAGCAAGTCACATGGCCATGCCCAGGATCAATGGGGAAGGAAGTATATCTGCGCAAAGTGAGAGAGGGAAGAGAGTGAATATTTGCTGTATTGCTTTTAATTAATTATAAATGTTAAATATGCAACAGAGAAAAATAAGCAAATAAATTATTAAGAACTTTTAAAATTCTCCTTAATAGTACCACCCAGACAGAGTCATTTTAACATTTTGGAGTATCAGATTGGTTTTGAAATATTCTTTTAATATTCTTCTTATTGAAAAAAAAAGGTGTAAAGAGCCGGCCCCATGGTGTAGTGTTTAAGTGAGCACGCTCCGCTGCTGGCAGCCCAGGTTCGGATCCTGGGCGCGCACCGATGCACGCTTGTCAGGCCATGCTGTGGCGGCGTCCCATATAAAGTGGAGGAAGGTGGGCACAGATGTTAGCCCAGGGCCAGCCTTCCTCAGCAAAAAGAGGAGGATTGGCATGGATGTTAGCTCAGGGCTGATCTTCCTCACACACACACAAAAAAAGGTGTAAAGTCAATATTAGAACCACTTTTGAGAATTAAAAAAAAAATCACCCCCATCATCTTAAACTTTTCTCAGTATTTTTCCACTCTTTCCCGGCACTCCACCCTCACTATGCACACACACACACACACATATTATGTAGTCACAAGAAGAGCAAGTATGCAATTGGCAATTCTTCTTTTTTTCAATTAGTACTAATCATAATCATTTTTCCACATTGGTACTTAGTCTTTATACTCATTATATTTGTCGACGTTCCATAGTATCCTTTTCAGTGTACGAGCCATAATCTATTAAACCATTCACCCATGACTGGATATTAAGCTGATTCATGATTTCATTTTTTGGCTATTACAGATCATGCTCCTTTTTAAGAAAAATATTCCAATTTTTAAAACTTATTACCTACAGACTCTCTTCATTTGCACAGGGGGTCAGCCTAGGTATGAATGCCATGCCTAGTGAACCTCCATAAGGTATGCTGAGCTCAAACGTCTCATGTTTTGATTGTTTGGCTTTTAGTGCTTGTGGCAAGTGTAAACAAAATATCCCCAAATACTAGCCTGGGACCTACCGTGTGCCTGTGATAGGGGCTGGTGACACAGTGGTGAAGAGGACAGAAAGAACCCAGGTCCTCAGCTTCAGGCCTTGTGAGGAAATACAATTAAGTAATTCCAGAGAGAGAGCTGCTGTGATGCGCACATGCTCCTTAAACCAGAAGGAAGAAAGAGTTGGAGGCAGTCCGGTCCTAGCAGACCTAGGAAGGAGTGTCCTAGTAGACCTAGGAAGGAGTGTCCTAGTGGCAGAAAGAGCATGTGCAAAGGCTCACAATTGAGAGGGCTCAGCATTTGGAGAAGTTTAGTGTGCCTGAATTGATGTTCATTGAGCACCAGGTGGGGAAGGTAAGAGAAGGGCCTAGAGATGGGCATAGGAGCCAGATCTCAAGGGACCTTAAAGCCACTTAAGGAATTTGGAGTTTATCCAAAGGCAATAGGAAGCTGTTGAAGGGTTTTAAACTAAGAAATAGCAGCAGTAAGATTTTAGTTTTAGAAAAATCGCTCTGGTTTCAATAGGCAGGACGGATGAGATGGAGGAAAAACAGGCAAGAAGACCAGCTTGTCATCATTCGAGTAAAAGTGTCCTAAGCTAGAAGAGTACAGTGGGGAAGAATGAAATGGACAAACTTTGAAGGTTTCTAGAATCAACAGTGGACATGTATTTTTCTCATACCATTCCCTCGCTTTGGACTTTATGTCTAGTTCCTGAAGAGACCACCCTCTCCAGCTGGATGTCTCACCATGGTGTGATTGACCCAGGGCTGTTCCTGGGCATCCTTGCATCTGGGAGGGTAGACTTCATCTCCGCAATGCAGATCTTCTCTGCAGGGTCTAAACCAGCCTTTGGAAACTCTACTGGAAGAGTCTGCCCCCCAAGAAACTTCTGGTACTTCTGGTCCCTCTGCATCATACCCCCCAACCCCCAATAGTTATGGTGAACTTATAATTTATTATCCAAACTTGAGAGAAGAGGGATGACTACTGATAATTATGCGAGGACAATAGGCATTAACCTAGACTGGCCCAGACAAATTGGGATATATAGTCACCCGACTGATAGCACAAGAGCTATGTATAAACTGACACCGTGAGTCAAGAGCAGTGCCTAGAGGGGAATTTCAAGCCCTAAATTATCTCTATATAAACTAAATCTTGGACTTCGAATCAGACAGACCTGGGTTCAAATCCTGACTTAGCTGCTTACATTTACTTATCCTCTCTGAGCTTTAATTTCCTTATCTATAAAATATAAATAATGATAGCTATCTCATTAGAAATTTGGGATGATTTTATAACAGGATATTAAAAGTTGGACTATTTATTTCCACCTAAGTTTCAACTGAGGCTCCAAGACATTTAGGCCAACTATTCCCACTTTCCACAGTCAAATATTAGAAGGACCACAGCAGGACCTGCAAAAGAAGGGAGTGAAAATCATTTCTGCAACCTGTAGCTTAACTCCCACCCCAAAAGTCTAAAAGAGTTGAGGCTGGGAATGGCTGGTGTTAGTATGGCAGTGGGGCTTACCTGGATAGGTGTCTCCAGAGATTGGGGTCAGAAGGGCTGGTATCTGACACTCTTGTGAGTAATATAAGGGTGGTGAGGCAGCAGGACAGAAAGAGTGTGTGTCCTGTGGCAAGGACATGGATCCCAAGAAGGGATAGACAGCCTGGGCCATTGAAAATCCTGGAGAGGACTGCCTGGAGGTGACCTCAACGTGGGAGGTAACCTCCAGATGATCAGAGGCTGAAGCATGAAACTTACATGACTAAGGGGGGTGAAGGGAATGCACCAACTCCACCATGGGAGGTTAATCAAGTGTTCCCAGCAGGGCCTCTCAAGGGCCTGGCGAAAACCCCCATTAAGGAGAGAGTCAGCTTTGGACACCTGCCCAGCAAGAAGAATCACACCTGATTACACTTCTTTTCCCTCCACTCACCACTCCTACGGGTCAGAAGACTCAGCCATGAATTATTTATTAATTCACTTAAAAATAACAGTAAGAAGCATATTAACATAACATTTTTATAATAAATAAGTTTATTTTTCAAAACAAAAAATTAAATTAGGGGGCTGGCCTGGTGGCGTAGCAATTAAGTTTGCATACTCTGCTTCAGTGGTCCAGGGTTTGCAGGTTCAGATCCCGGGTGCGGACCTATACACCACTTGTCAAGCATGCTGTGGCAGCATCCCATATAAAGTAGATGAAGATGGGCACAAATGTTAGCCCAGGGCCAATCTTCCTCAGCAAAAAGAGGAGGATTGGCATCAGAGGTTAGCTCAGGGCTAATCTTCCTCACAAAAAAAAAAAAAAAATTAAGTTAGAAGAATAGCATTTTTTCCCATTTTTGTGACTGTCCTTGATATCTGGCTAGAAGACAGCTGGATCGCCATATCTGCTTCTGCCTTCAATCTGTTTTGATATCCATGTATGTAGCCTCTTGAAAGCTCCATTGTACTCTCATGAGTGAATTAAAATGAAAAAGGCAGATCAATATTTCATCAAGTATTATGATGAAAATAGTGATCTCATGAACCCTCTGTGAGGATGTCAAAGATCTCCAGGGGTTTCCAGACGATACTTTAAGAACCACTGTCACAGAGTTTTCCCACTGCCTCTAATGCCCAAACTTTGAGGATTTACAAAAGAAAGAAGTGGTTGTAGGGTACTGCAGTGTAGTTTTCAAAATTCTTCACATCTAGAAATGCCAGGGAAGACGTACTCTAAGACAGAGCGTTTTAGGGCAAAATGAGGAAGCCATCAGCATCATATGGGCTTGTCTCTCAACCCACGTATTTCCAGAGCATATTGGAATATGTGAGGTTCCCCAAGAGAGCATCCCCCAAGAACGCTCACTCTGCCGATGTGCGTGTCCTCAGTCTTCACTCTGCCCATAGGTTTCACTGTTTGAGGGCCTTTTAGTGATGTCACTACAAAGGCAAAGAGCCTCCAACCTTTTTGCTAATTCGGCAGGTGGAACCTTTTAAGCTGGGTTTCTAGTCAGTGTCAGAGTCAACAATTAGCAGGGACCAGTCAGGCAAATAAAAGCATTCCAACGGAGGGGATTTAATATAGGGGGTTGGCTACACTGGTGTTGAATTTAATATAGGGAATGATTACATAGGTATTACAACAAAAAGAGGTGGCTGAAATCATCAGAGATTAATCATCGCAAGAAGCAGCTACTGACTCCAGGGCTAGGGAACAAAAAGGAAGACGAGGTATTACCAGAAGGTGGAGGAAGCGGCACAGCCTGTTCTCTGACTGCCAAGGGCACACAGACCAGCTGCTAGTGGGACGACTGAAGAGTGCAGGGACACGCTGGAAGTAGCAAAGGAAGCCATAGGCTGCTGCAAGATGCTGACCTAAGCTGGAAGGCAGAAGATGGTTCCTCCTCTCCTCCTCCCGCCTGCCTATCTCGCTCCTGCACCGCCCCTTGGCCCGGAGACGCAGAGGAGTCTGGGAAGTGTAGTTTGCAGCATCCAGCCCTTTACCATCAAGCAGAGAATACAGGACAAGTCTTGGGGCGCAGAGGCACGAGCCTCCGAACCCTTTCAGACCGAGTCTGGAATCAGTTCGAGCAAGCACTGGGCACCAGAAAGCAGGGATGTCCAAGGTTGAGGAGTGGCGGAAATCATGCGGTGGCTCAAGGCTGAGTGAGTGGCGGGGAGCTGACAGAGGCAGGCGCTGATTACTCAGCCTCGAGGCCGCGTGGAATCTGAGGCCTCGTTGATTGTCACCATGGCCTAGGCCCATTAGAGCCTCATTTCTTTACATCCTTATTACCCTGGGACCTACCTCAGCCCCTGAGCCCCTCATTGGCTACCGTTCACCGAACGCCGGATTATTCCCTCCTCAAGGGCCTTTAGGAATCCTTCCCAAAATGACCAGCAGAGGGCGAATAACCAGAGACCGTCTTCAAACATGAAACCGCTTGATCTTTCTCTGACTTGTTCAGCAAAGGTTCTGAATTTGGATTCTGTGCCTCTGGCTGTGAAACTAGGGACTACCCACTGGCCACTGGCCCCTGACCCCACCCTGTAATCCCTCCACGAACTGGTGTTCCACCGGGAGGAACCATAGTGAGACCACCTATTCCAGAGTAAACTTTCAGCTGCGGCCTCGCTCAGGGTCTGACAGTGGGGACACGTACTATCAACCAAGACCCTCCAGGAACCCCCAGCGTGTTTGGTGCTGTTCCTTTGCTGCACCAAGTGGTAGATCATATTGTCTGAAAGAGCAGTAGGTGCTATAGAAAAACAAGTATTTATTGTTTCATAATAGGCCATTCTGCCCTTTGCAAGACCACTCAACATTTCTTTGCCTTTGTCTCCCTATAAAGCAGAAAACACTCCTGCAGATACACTACTCCATCCCAACTGTGCCCATCTTGAAGGAATCCACAGTCTTGGGTATCTTTCCTGCAGCCGCCCCTCTCCTCTCCCGATCATGCTATCCTCTAGTAAGGCAGTGTGGCACCCCAGAGGCCTGTTTATGCTAATTAGATTAGGAGTGTGTTCATCTGGAAAGATATTTGTAGTTCAATAAAGAGAGTGTGAAGAATCACCCTCGTGGTTCCACAGAAACAAAGGGTTCTGAGCCTCGTTCCACGGGGGCAGAAAGATGTCTCTGCCCCCTCCCTCGTTAAACAACCTTCGCTTCTCTCCGAGATGTCCTTGGTAGTCGGGTACAAAATGAGCTTCCCATGTCACACAAACCTCAACTTAGAAAGATTTCAAAGAAAGATAAAGAGCAAATCTGAAAACACTTTCATGCTGTCTTTTTTTTTTTTCTTCCCAAGGAAAGACAATCACTGCTTGAGTTGTTTTGTTGAAAAAGAAAGGGAGGTAGAGGGATCATCAAGGCCAGCAACAGATGCTGCCCTCCTGCCTGTTCCCCCATCTGTTTAGGAATTATTTCCAAACTATTAAATGCTGCATTTCACTGAACCAGAATTGCATGACGGGTTGCGGATGGAGGGGAGAGGAGGGAGAAGCGACTCTGAAATATAATCTCCCAAATGTTTATTTTGCTAGCAAAGACTGTTGCATGTACTATTATAAAATCTTAGCATGATCCCTGGCAGGCTGTCATCTGTAGAGTAAGTAGGCGCAGATTGAATTTCGTGCTGTGTCAAGGACAAAATGAATCCTTAATCTGGCTGCAGATAATGCATATTCACCAGAGAGCAGAGTGGCTGCAGTCTTTCAAGCCTGTATGTGCTTCATTCGTCTCTTTGAAGTGGTTTTGTAGATCAGGTTTGGCTAGTCTTTATTAGAGCACAGACAGCACAGCAGTATCGGAGCTCTCACCGTGACTCTCACCTACCAGCCCTGCTTTGCGCTCTGGATTTATCAGTGAGCATAAAGCTTCCATTAAGCATAAAGGCTGATTTTCATGGTGCATATAAAATATGGAAATTCTACCTCAGCTAATTTCATGTCAACTCCAGAAATATTTAAGAGTTAGAGTACTTTCTTATTTTTTAAGATGAGAAAGGCTCTTGTTTAGTAAAACTGGACAAAATTACATTTTCTGCTCCTCATACATCTTGCAGGCTGGTAGATTAAAGATGCTAAACAGTGAGAAGAGAAGCCTCAATCCTAGTTACTTCTCATTTATTCTGTCAGAAAAAGAGAGTTATGTTCACCGTGGTGAATTCGTTCTCTCCAACAGCAATCAGACCACAAGAGACAGAATGATCTTCTGCTCCCTTTCCCTGTTCACGGGCACAAGCCAGACGGGCTGTTGCCCAGAGTCCTGATCAGTTCAATGCCCTTTTCTTCCTGCTCAAGGTGAGCATCTGGGTCTCTTACCTGCCAGCAAAGTAGGGAAATTTTGCAAGCTCATTCTTCTGAAAACATCAGTGATCTTAGCCCTCACTGCCTTCTGCAAGAATTAAAAAGACAAACACTCGTTGTTATGAAAAACTACAAAAGGAAATTATTTTAAGCTCCGTACTTCTGAAAGGCATTTATAATTACTCAGCCCATGTGCCTGCTCTCGCAGCACATTAGAGAGAGATTTCCGCATAGGGAGGCAGCATGAGTCAGTAAACACCTGTGCAATCCAGACTGCTGCTAAGACTGGAGTACAATCTCTTGCCCTCCAGATAATTATATCTACCACTTTGCTTCACTCTCCCTCAAGTTCCTCAGTAGTAAAATGAGACTCATGGGATGAACTCATCACAGAGGAAACATTTAGAATCTCAGATCAGTTGGGATGTGGAAATAGGAAAATCCTAGCATTTAAAAATAATTTTGGATGTTTGGAATTGCTTGCTACACACCATTCATTCATTGGTTTATTCAACCAATTCCCTCCATGCCACTCTTTGGAGGAATGAGTAGCACGGAGATTACCCAGCCCAGCCCTTGCCAAGCACTAGGTCAAGACTGGCTTCTGTATGATTTCCTACTCAAGGCAATGCTGGAGGATTGGTCAGAGGGGTGAGCTGAAATATAAATCCTAGAGGAAAATCAAAGGGAGTATTTTGAAACACAAGATCCAAAGATTCCAGAGGCAGAAATAGAAGACAGCGTCACCGAGCCAAAAACTTAAAGCCTGAATGATAAAAAGCCCAAAAGAAAGTAAATCAGGAAGGAGCAAAGAGGTCATGGTCTCATGCTGGTAACATATTTGAGAGCCAGCAAGAAGGGTGGGTGGGTCAGCCCTTCTTAAAAGACTATTTATTAACTAAGCAATGTATCAGCTCAGCTGCTGTAACGAAGAATCCCAAAAATCAGTGACTTAAGATGGAAATGTGTTTTCCTCTCATATAATAATCCAAAGGGAGGTAGGCCAGGACTTGTGGGACGTTTAGAGCATCCTCAACATGCAGCTTCCACCTCTAGGTCCAAGGTAGCTACTCCCACTCTTGCCAACTCCCATCTCTACAAAAGAAAAAGGGCCAAGTGAGGGCACACACGTCCTTTAGGGGAACTTGACACAGGTGGCACACATCATGCTCTCACATACCCTATCGTCCAGAACCTAGTCACGTGGCCACACCAGGCTGCAGCAGAGGCTGGGAAGTGCACTCCCTGGCTGGGCAGTATGTGCCCAAATAACACTGGGGAGTTCTATTATTAAAGAGAGAGCAAATGGATAAGGGTAGACAACTGGAGCTCTAGAAGAGAAAAGCAGTCTCTAGCCTCAAGGAGCTTAAAGTCTAATTGGGAAGATAGACAAGTAAACTCGCAATTATTATAATAACCTTAAGTAAATATTACCATGTGTTTACCAAATGCCAGACATTGTACTTAGCGTTATCTCATTTAATACTGAAGTGACCCTATTGTTGTGTGTATTTTACAGATAAAGAAAAGGAGACTTAGAGAGGTTAGCCAGCTTACCCAAGATAATGCAGTTAAACATGGAACCCAGATAATAGCTGAGTCTGTCAGACCCTAGAGCAAAAGTCAGCAAACTATGGCCCTTGGGCCAAATGTGGCCCTCCACCTCTTTTTGTAAATAAAGTGTTAATAGAACACAGCATGCCCGTTCATTTACACATTGTCAATGGCTACTTTTCCAATGGCAGAACTGAGTAGTCACGACAGAGACCAAATGGCCTGCAAAGCCTAAAATATTTACTGTCTGGCCTTCTACAGAAAAAGTTTGCCTGCTCTGCCCTGGTGCTAGCATGTTAGGTGCAATTAGCTAAGCATGCGCAAAGTGTGTGGAAAGCCAGAGGAGGGCGCCTCACAGGGGAAGGCCAGGGCAGTCAAGGAAGTCGAGAGTCAGCTAATGCTTGACCAATCAGTAGCAATTGATCAGTAAAGACAGTGGAGTAGGAGGAGGAGCTTGTGATGAGGCCTGGAGGTCTGAGGGGCCTGCAGGTGGTTGAGAGAGGTAGGAGAGGTGGGGCTGTGAGAACAGGCTGGGGCCAAGGGTGGTGCCATGTGGAGGATGACACTGAATAGCTACAGTAGCCTGTAGAGCAGCATTTCCCAAATCTGACCGTTCACTGCAGCCGTCTAGGGCACTTATTAAAAACAAGGATTCTAGAGCCCCACCACAAACCTATCCAGACAGGATCCATATTGTAAAGAAGTTCCTGAGATTCACTGCTGAAGATGGTGGGGGAAGAGTGAGGAGGCAGGGACCCTGGTCAGAGGCTGCGGCAGAAACCCAAGGCCATCGTACATGCAAGCTGGAAGGATAGAAGCAGCAGGGTTTGTGACAGTGTCTTGGTATAAGATGAAAGAGGGGAGAGGAAGAAAATGAGATCATTTTTTATGAGCAAAATAGTGGGGAGTGCGAGCGCCCTTTGGGCCTGGTCATTGGGTGCCCCAGTGACGGCTGCCCCTGTTCTCACCTCTGTAGCTTGACTGTGGACTTTGAGCTTCTTCCAGTCTAGCACTGGATGTTACCTCTCAAAAAAGGAAAACTACCCCACCCTCGACAAATGGCAGTCTGTCTGCTTCAGAAATGACCAAACTTTTACAAAATCCAAGGAAGGTGTCCAAAGGATGGACATCTATGGTATATACCCCTCTTTGCCCCTCTCTAGACCTTAGAGGAGTTATTTTTTCTGTTTGTGAAAGAATTTGTTTCACTAGCCCCATGAAAGAATTGACTTGTGATTATCTTTGTGTAAAAGCATAACATTTTAAACTCTTGTTTTCTCGCTTTTATGAATTTGGATATTGTTCTCCGATCACTCTGGAAATAATGATGGATGGAATTGAATTCTATAGAAAAGGTCCCACTGCACAACGGATTTTCATTTGGTATGGGGTAGTTAGGTAAATGCATCCCTCGACTCACTCATTGAATAAATAAATCATGGGGTTACAGCTTAAGTAATAAATAATAGACAAGGGGAAAGGAAGAGAATAAGAGGAGCTGACAAGGTAAAAAAATAAAAATAAAAAGAGCTATATTCAGGCAAAGTGATGAAAGATTGTTGCCTTCTATTCTGTCCTCTTTATATTTGCTGGTCATATTTTGCTAGAATTCTTGATTTGACTACTTTCTCACTGCCCCATAAGTTTTTGGATGGCATAGGGTCAAAGATGAAATGCTATACCTTTTCCTTGAAACTTATTTAGCTCAAGTTGAAGTTTAAATGTGCTTTGAATGGGCATCATCCCAGGAGCTAAGCAGTTATTGTTACTGGTCTACTTGTATGCAGTATGTTTTAAGCTGCTGAATTTGGGGGTAATTTGTTACATAGCAATAGATAACTGGCATACTTGGTGTTTGGGGGTTTGTTGAGAGGGGAGTTTGTGATCTTCCTTGTACATAATATGATGGATTTGGCCTTGGGGCTTTGCGTATGATATTGCCAATGCTTAAACTCTTTTTCCCCCACCACTTTTGATCTGGGTCCCTCTTACTAACCTTACAGGACTCACATTGGGTAACATTTCTTTCCAAATTCCTTCCCCAAACCCCCACATGTGGGATAGGTGTCCTTTCTCTTACCCTGGACTTCCCTTTCAATACCACTAACAGCTAATTTTTATTGAGCACTTACAACTCTAAACTTTATGAATGGATTATCTTTTTTAATCCTCTCAACCACCCAATGAGATAGGTGCTATTATTAGTCCATTTTATAGACAAAGAAACTGAAACATAGAGGAGTTAAGGAAAGCCTTCAAGGTCACCCAGCTGGGAAGTGTTTATTTTCTGTGCCCCTCTAGACTGTGAAAATCCTTCCAGAAAGAAGGAACTCATGAGCTCCTAGTACAATGGTCAACAGAGTGTCCAGGACATGCTGGCACTTGATGTGTTTCTTTCTGTCTCTGTGTGTGTCTCTCTCCACATGTTTAATGAATTATAGGGCCCCAGGGAGCTCAATAGGATCCTCATCCCACTGCACATGGGATTCTAAAGTTCACTAATCAAACTCAGATTTAAATTACATTCTTGAAGTTATGTATATCAAAGCATTCGCTTGTGCGAACAGTGCTGCCTGATTTGGTTAAGCCTGAGATTACAGAGGCAGAAAACAGATGATACATTCTCTCCCCATTCTCCCAGAACTTCATCTGCTGGGCCCTACTGGAAGATAAACCTCCAGGTCAGCAGCGTGTGTTGTTCTCTGTGGCTGCCTTTCCCCAGCGTGTCAGCCAGAGCAGGCCCTGGGAATATGTGAGTGGAGTGTGTACATAGGTGTCTGTGTAGGGTCACATATCATTTCAGTATTTATCCCAAAAATACTCATTCTGCACTCTTCATAAGTTATGCATGGCTTCCATAGAGAAACAGAGGAGGAAAAGATGGTAGCAACCCCTGAGTTATCTGTGGATTTCTGAACTTTTTACCCAAAGCAGTGTCTGAGAGACCATTGTCTTAGCAGGTAACCAGGAAGCCTCATTTTCAACAACTAGCAAACCCAGCTTAGCCAATTTTGTGATTCCATAAGATTTGACAGCTTCAGGGAAAAGCAAGGACCAGATACAAGTGGGCTATTAAAAGCTGAGGTTCTTGAGGATCCCTGCTGCCTCCAAGCCTCTCCCTTCCTAGTTCCACAAGATCCTGGGTTCAAATCCCAGCCCCACTATTTACCAGCTCTGTGACCTTGACAAGTCATGCAAACTCCCTCTGAGTTCTTTTCACCATGGTTTTCCTGGGCCCTGCACTGCCCAGGGTAAGGGATTCTTCCACAAACAGAAAATACGGAAATCCTCCGCAGACCAGAACGAGTAACAGGAAGTGTCATCATAAAAAGGGCTTTTGCAATACCCCTCATTATGTTGAGGCATGGTCATTTAATGTACTGCTGTTCATCCTAAGCCTGGGTACTTGTTCTTTTTTGGAAGTAATATTCAGCATCTGATACATGGTAGTTGCTCAAAAAGTGTTTGTGGAAGAGAGTGAGGAAGGAAGAGAGGGAGAAAGACTAATCCTTGCCTCACAGAGTTGTTGAGTGAAGTTAAACAGTTTGTGTAAGTTTCCTGTCCCAGTGGCTGGCACATAAGGGGAATTCAATATTAGTTCCCTCCCCTACTCTGGCTTAAAATGCAAAAGTTTCTGGGAAACATAGCACATTCAAGCCTCGTGAATGGGTATACATTCATGTATAGGATTTTTTCACATATCAAAGCCTGAAGAAATGGGACCAGAGCAAGAAAGTTTGCGTGAGGGTCAAGGACGGCTCTTAAAGTTTCATAATTTGATATTACCATAAGAAAAGGCGCTAAGGGAGTGGGGAGTGGGGGGTTGAGACTGAGACGCAGGGTGGCCTGAGAAGGCAGGAGGCAGTCTGGTGGCACTGTGGGATTGACAGAAGTAAAGCAAGAGGAAAGGCTCCCCTACGCCACCTGCAGGACAGGTGGAGTACTGGCAGACCTGCAGGACTGGGAGACCTGTGGTCCCAATGCTAAACAGACAGCCATTGTCTCCGATTCCCTGACCTTGAGACTCTTGCTCCATTATCCAAAAACAACCTAGAAGCTCTTTTCTTCTTTGGGTAAACAACAAAACCTGTCTGCTTTGAGAGTTTAGTTCCTAGGAAATAAATACAACAAGACGTTTAACTGATGATGATATTTTTCATATTTTTTCCAACAGCAGTTAGCTGCAGATTCCTCCAGGTTCCTTTGTACTATATGAAAATAATCAATTTAGGTCTAACCCAGTTAAGAGCATTGGAAAAGGGAATACTCTGTGCACATTGTCCACAGCGTTGCTGGATGCGGAAGACTCAAATGTAAACAGTGAAACAAAGGCACCAAGAATATTCCCTTTGTCATTGGAAGACTGGCAGAACCAGAAGAATGTGTGATGGATGTCTATCTTTGTCTTTGTCTTTTACTCTCTTTGTCTCACTTAAGAAGGCTTTAAGAAACTCAAATATGAGTTGCTTGTTGAAGCTAGGGCTTAAAATATTCCCAAATCCTTAGTATCATATTTACTAAATAGTCATTAAAAATGAGAACCACTGGGGTTTCTCAGTGTGTGGAAATACACACAATGCACATACACACATACACAAAGTAATGTTAAATTAAAACGTTACACAAAAATAGTGTACACATGCCCATCACAACATAAAAACACATATAGGGGCCAGCCCGGTGGCGCAAGCGGTTAAGTGCGCGCGCTTCGCTGCGGTGGCCCCGGCGTTCGCTGGTTCAGATCCTGGGCGCGCACTGACGCACCGCTTGGCAACCCATGCTGTGGCGGCATCCCATATAAAGTGGAGGAAGAGGGGCACAGAAGTTAGCCCAGGGCCAGTCTTCCTCAGCAAAAAAAGAGGAGGATTGGCAGATGTTAGCACAGGGCTAACCTTTCTCACACACACACAAAAAAAAACCACATATATAGTATTGATAAAATCAGAAGAAAATTTGAAGCAATGCAATATTTGACTTACTACTCATTGAGTTCCTGGAGCTGTCTACAAATTTGGAAAATTTTTCTTGGTGAATATTAAGTCTTTCCACATATGTACATTTAAGGTACATTTAAGATAAGTTTCCTGAGAATATAAATGCTCAGGAGGAATAAGCAGGAGTTGATGAGGGAGATCTTAATTTGCATTTTTCCTGCCTTAAATGCCTGAAATATCTTGGGTATAATGTTGCATGAATAAGGCTTTTAGTGTTTAATGTGATATGACTTAAACATTTTCTCTTTTTGCTAGGGTCTATAAAACATTTGCTATTAATGGCTGGTACTTATCATTTTTATCTACCAAATTTACTAAGGAAGAAAAAATATGTCAAGGCTTCCAGTTATCTGCTCAAATCTTTTCTCTGATCTGGCAATAAACTTCACTCCTCTTAAACCTGGGACAATCTACTTAGAAAGGGACACTAGCTGATCTGTCCTAAACAAGATTACATTACATAGTGTGGGGCTTCTACGTGTCAACCTGCTTCTCTCTCTGTCTTTTGATCCTCCCAATAGTTTTGTAGAAGTAGATAGGGGAATATTCTACAGCCATCAGAGATACTGAAATTGAGACACTGGTAAAGCTACATCTTCCCTGATTTTGCACAGCCAGGAGTAGTAAAACCTCGCCACAACACCATAAATGGAGTCTAAAACATTTAACCAGGAAACACAGATACGCATTATTTCAAGGTTAATCAAATAACCAGGGTAAACCTATGTAGCTGACCTTCCTGGCCCTTCCAGGGCTCCAGCTGTGGGATACAGACCCACCCTGGTCCAGCTGTGATTCAGCACCAGCTTAAATCCTAATAAGGATGATTCCAGGGCCGGTTGGGGCTTCTTGGAGAGCAGCAAGGAGTCCAGGATTCTCCCAGATAGTTGACGCCCATTTCTTTAGGTTGATCCAGAGAGACTGAGCTGGGAGGACGCTGGGGACATGGAGACCCCACTTCCCAACACAGAGTTGCTGGCCATTTTCTCAACTGTCCTATCCCCCCCTCAATATCTCCTTTTCCCCCATCCAGGAGATAAGAATTTTATGGCCCTCCCCTGATTGAGAATGGGGGCTGGATGGAGTATCTAATGTGTCATATCCAAACCATGGAGTTGTACTGTGTTTGTAGAGCCACAAGTAGAAGTCAGGTCTCCTGATTCCTAAAGCAAAGCCTTTTCCCTACTTTGCTGGCACACTTCAGAACAAGCATCCCCTCCGTTATTATTCCAGGCTGCAGCAAGCATCAGACACACTTCCTATGCCAGCAGAATTCTTGTCTAACTCCTTCCTGTGAAAGGAAGAGCAGGCCCATCAGAATCAAAAACCTAGTCCCATACCCAGTTTCCCAAATCTGGGGTCATCATTGTGCGGATGACTGAGAAAAAGGTGAGAGATTGGTGTGGGGGAGTGTTGTATCGCTCTTAATTTTTAACATGTTTTACAGGTTGCTGACTTACTTAATACAGCTCATAAATTCTGCCTAGATCTCACAAGCCACTTGCTTACTCACTATCTTGGCTTAACATATCTTATAAGTTTCATCCATTCTATTTGTTTTTCTTGTCTTCTCTAGCAGAATTGAATATTTTCAAATCCTACAGCAAACACACATAAGCAGAAAGACCTAGTGAAAAAAATAAGATAAAAAACAGAGACAACATTTGATTTATAGTGGCAGGAGAAATAGAAATCAAAATAGAGAGTAGCTGAGTCACAGTAATGGCAGAGTTTTGAGCAGAAATGAGCGGGTGCCTCCTGCTAAGGGGTGACAAGTACCAGTCACTGGAACTGAATGGTCCTCTGAGACCTATTGGGAGCCTCCTCTCCATGAGTTTGTTTCTACTCCTTTGTATTAATTATAAATCGTAATTAATACAGCCGTCTCCAAGAAGGCATCCTTCCTGACCACCCTCCTCCCACTTCCAGCCCTCACTGTGCTGGAAATCACACTTGGGATAAGAATAAGGATAAGGACCTTGGGATTTGCATGTGGAGGAGGAGGTGATTGAGAAAGGGGGAGTGGAGGAAGCTCGCAGAGCCGTGGAAAATAGTGCAAGGCACCACAGGATAACTGCTATGTGTGAACATATTTGTTTGCGATATGACTTGTTTTGAGAAGTACATCAACATAGCAGAAGGGTTCATATCTTGGCCTCCTGAATAAAAAGAACTACAAGCAAATTGTCCAATTCAGGCCTTGTCATAGATTCCTAGGGCTGCCATAACAACGTACCACAAACTAGGTGGCTTAAAACAACAGAAATTGGTTGTCTCACAGTTCTGGAAGCTAAAAGTCCAAGATCAAGATGTCGGCAGAATGGTTCCTCTTGAGGGATCTGAGAGATAATCTGTTCCGTGCGTTTCTTCTAGCTTCTGGTGAGCACTGGAAATCCTTGGTGTTCCTTGGTTTGTAGAAGCATCTCTCCAATCTCTGCCTCTATTATCACATGACCTTCCCCCTGTGTCTGTGTCTCTGTGTCTCTCCTTCCTCTCCTTATAAGGACCCCAATCATATTGGCTTAGGGACCCACGCTGCTCCAGTATGACCTCATCTTAACTAATTACACCTGCCATGACCCTATTACAGATAAGGTCACATTCTGAGGTGCTGAGAGTTAGGCCTTCAACATAGCTTTTTGGGTAGACAATTCAACCAGTAATAGTCCACAGTTGAGAAATATAAATTTTATTTTATTTATTTTGAGTACTCATTCTCTATCACTCTGATAATAGGAAGATTACTTGAGTTTTGAATTTTTCCAAGCTTAGAGAATCATGGCAGATTCCATTATAAACATATGACACACAGTGTTAACAGTGCTTATCTAACAGCAGTTATCTCTTGAGGGGAGGTGATGGGGGACTTTCATTTCAACATGTAAATCAATATAATGTTTGAATTTTTGTAACAAACATGTATGGCTTTGTAGTCAGAAAGGAAACAATAAAGATATATTTTCAAGTGGTTAGTGAGAGAAAAGTGTGGCTTTTCCTTCCTTCACAGCCTCTGGAGTCAGATTCTCTTTAGGAGACAGGGCAAGGATCATCGTGGGTGACAAAGCGAGCAGGGGGCAGGGCGGTATGCCATTTGTAAAATCATACTCAATGCTACAATTGCTTTGATGTGATTTATCTTTAGACATTTTTTACCTTTAATTTATTTTTTTAAGATAACATTAAAGGGGAACTCAAGGTTTTCATGTTCATCCAAAGGGGGCGTGGGTTGTCAATGTTGAGAAACACAGGGACACATGGAAGAGATCACACTACACACCTGAGAGAAACTGCCCCCTGCAGCCAAGCATTGAGGTTTCCTGTCAGCCAAGGCAAAAAGGGAACATTGGCTTTCAGAGTTTTTATCCAAACAAGGATTCTCAGGTAAAATACAGGATACCCAGTTAAATTAGAATTTCAGATAAACAATGAGTAATTTTTTTAGTGTAAGTATGTCCCACACAATGTACACAATAACTAAAAATTATTCCTTGTGTACCTGAAATTCATTTTCTTTTTTTTTGTGTGTGAGGAAGATCAGCCCTGAGCTAACATCTATTGCCAATCCTCCTCATTTTTTTCCCCCAAAGCCCCAGTAGATAGTTGTATGTCATAGTTGCACATCCTTCTAGTTGCTGTATGTGAGATGCCGCCTCAGCATGGCTGGAGAAGCAGTGTGTCGGTGTGCTCCAGGGATCCGAACCAGGGCCGCCAGTAGCAGAGCGTGCGCACTTAACAGCTAAGCCACGGGGCCGGCCCCATCATATTTATTTTTTTAATTTTGGTAAAATACACATAACAGAAAATTTACCACCTTACCCATTTTTAAATGTATAGTTCAGTAGTGTTAAGTATATTCAGATTGTTGTTCAAGCAATCTCCAGAACTTTTTCATCTTGCAAAACTGAATCCCTATACCCACTAAACAGCGATTCCCCATTCCCCTCTCCCCCCAGCCCCTGGGAACCACTTTTATACTTCCTGTTTCTATGAGTTTGTCAACTCTACTCATATAAGTGAAATCATACAGTATTTATCTTTATTGTGACTGGCTTATTTCACTTATCATCATGTCCTTTATCCATGTTGTATCATGTATCATAATTTCCTTCCTTTTTAAGGCTGAATAATATTCCATTGTACGTATATACCACATTTTGTTTATTAAAACTCAAATTTATCTGCGTATCCTGTATTTTTATTTGCTAAATATGGCAGCCATTTTCCAAACACATTAGTCTAGATAAGCTTTATCTAGAAATTAGACAAGAGGAGGGGTTTATCCCAGAGGTCATTTATAAAAGGAACAATAAGGGGACATAGGTGGCAACATTTTTCTTTCGTGATTTTGCACAAGCCATAGTAATGTGGTTCAGATGAATCCTAATTTTGTCAACACTTCATGTCAGCAGCTCTTGAACTAGAGTCTGTGCAAGAGTTGCAGGGGGTCTGTGAACCCCTTGAAATCATAGGCCATTTTTGAGTATATGTGCGTTATTGTGAGGGAACAAACCATAATTAGATTTTCAAAGGTGTCTGAGACCCCTAAGGAGGTCAGGAGGCGCCACCTTATTGACTAAGGGCAAGGCTTTGAATTCAGGCAAGACATTTTTGCTGAAGGCTTGGCCATTATTACTTTTAAAGCAATTGATTTCATGAACACCTAAACTAAAATATGGAGAAAATCTCAGCAAATTTAAAAGAGTGGAAAGTTTACCAGTCTACTGAAGCATCCCTGTCAATGAAGGATGAGTATGAGCTGCCATGCATTCTGCCTCTTTCACAAAAGCTGAATGGAAGCCAGTTCACGAGTGATGCTGATCTTTGCGAATTTTCTGACGATGGTGAAAGTTAAGAGGCATATGCTTTAAATGCCAAAAGTCTTTTAAGAAAGAGATTAAGAGAGAGGATGAGAGAGACAGACAGACAGATAGAGAACAATACCTAAGCAATGGATAATCTTACCACCTGTAGAAAACAAATGACCAATTTGATAATTACCACTTTATTTTTTCTTTAGAAATCCTTCTTGAATTTACCAACAGCTGTTACTGATGAGCTAGACTGGCCCCAACTCTCTGGCGTTACTGGATTTCTGAACTCCACTAGTGGGTATGTATGTTTGCACATCCTCAAACGTCTCAATATATCTGTGTAAGGAAAGAACAGGAGATGGGGCTTGCTCCCAAGATGTTGAAATGAGAATTATTAGGAATTGCTTATAGAACATGAATGACATGCAACAAACTCACTACTGACGTAGAGTCTATCACGCAGCAGGATGTAATGCAAACTGTATTTTATCAGTGCTGGCAAGGAGGGAGTATTCTTGCTGCAGGACCTCTAGAGTTGACATCTGATAGAAAATACTGAAACACATCGCTGAATTTTTCTGATTCAAGGGACAAAGAAGTTTAGTAATTATTTACTCTCAGAAAGTAATATTTATAAAGGTAATAGCTAAAATTAATAGGCAGTCTCAAGGTCCTGCAATCATTCTGGTTTTAATGCCCAGGATTTGAAGGCAGAGACAACGCATGGCGAGTCTGAGTGACACACAAACCCAATTTGCTGTGTGTGATCGGTTGTTGACTCAGGGCCTGGGAACAGCCATTTCTAGTTTTAGCACCTCATATTTTTAATTTGATGGAGGACATTGCATACCATGAATAATTTATTTGATTATTATCTTTACTTCTTCATTTAAAAAATACTTATTGAATACTTACTACCTAATCAAGCAAAGATGCTATAGATGCTATAGATTTAAATAAGGCTTGTCCCATCTCTGCAGTCAGTTACAACCAAGTAGGGCAGATGAGACAAATGTACAAATAATGGTAATATAAGATAGATGTGCCAAAACACAACTCTCAATCCAGAGCTACAGGGTTCATTGGAGGAAGAATTCATGGAAATGATCAACAGCCAGCTCCTTTTGGAGTGTTAGGCAAGAGGCCCAAACTCTAAAGATTTAGGAGATTGGGATGATTAAAGAGGTAGAGAAGAAGCTTGGAAAAATAACCAACTTTCAGGAAATCGTACTCATGTTTATGCAGGAATCATTTGTGACTATAAGGAGATGCGTTTTCAAGTTTAGGTGTAGATTTTCAAGTTTAATCGTGTAAAAAATATTAGGCTAATCCTGTCAGTGTAATAATACTAACAGTATCAATAATAGAGATAGTGAGAGGTCACCTTCATGAGGCATTTACTTAATGCCAAGCACTGTACCAAGTGTTATATATACCGATTTCTCATTTCATCTCTTTGTGAGGTAGGTGATATTATCTTCTGCGTTTCGCAGTTGAGAAATCTAAGGATTAAGTAGATGGTTAAGAAACTTGACCAAAGCCACACATTAATAAAAAGTGGTGGGATCGGTCAACATGGAACCTTGTGTCATAATGTACCAGAGAGTAATTTGGTGAGCAAGGGCCCTCCTGGCCCATAACTCCCAACCTTTACCTGCTGTTTTTATTCTACCTGCAGTAACATGGCTCCCCTTAGCCATTGTCCCTTTGTTTGTGAGCATAACTATGGGATGGGGAAATGATTAAGAACCAAAGAAGCCCTCCCCATGTGGAAATGTGGCATATATTGTTTCAGATGTCAATCATGTGCCTGTTATTCTTTCCTACAGTCCCTAAACTTCCAGCAGTCGGGGGCCCCTTGAGCCCCCTCCTCAGCCCCTCTTTCCTCAGCTGCAGTTGCTATTGTCTTTGTCACCTGGACCACGTCCAGAGATAGCCTGGCTAAAGCAGCCTTCCAGAAGAGAGAGTCTTGTTTATCTTCCCACTGTCAACATTGGAATTGAGAAAATAATATTTAAGTGTTCTCCACCCAGTCCAGCTATCTGCATATAAAAATACCTGGAAATTTCTCTAAATCCAGGCTTTTATGACAATAACAAAAAGAATTAGTTATGAATCAGAAATGGATACAGTCTACTGTACTTTTAATGGAAGCTTAGCTTACATATGAACCCTATAAAACTCGGCTACCTTTTGACCTAAAGCCTCACGAAGTTGCCATGGAGAAAACACCAGTCTGATGTTTAAAATGAATGGCCAAATAGTTTAAATCTTCACTGGAGTCACACAAAGAATGAAAGAGGAGCCCATCCACCAGGCCCAGATAAACTGGTGAAAACTGGTTTCCTCATCTCTTTCCACTTATAGCTCACACTCACCAATAGTTGTCTCACATCTCCTAAAGCTAAAACTGGAGTTTGCCGAAAACTCCACCCAAACTTAGCTCCTACTCCCAGGCAGACTCTGTTCATTTGTTTTTAGTTTGTTTTTGTTGGGAGGTGACAGGAGAAGCCAGTGTCCCTCTTCCTTTCTGCATCTGTTCTGTCCTCAGACCAGGGGGTTACTCTCTCTCTTATCGATGTGAAATCCCACTAGCCCTCCCATCCTATAGCAGTTTCCACCCATCATCCTATCAGAGCCCAGCAGGCAGACAGATCTGCCTTAGAAGAAAGGCAGTGCGGTGAAAGGAAAAGGAAAAGTTGCAAGTCGTCTCACGTGGTTAATAACTCTTAGAGGGCTATGCAGAGAGATTCTGACATAGGAATCTATGGTTTCTGTCTAAGGAGGTGCACACCACAGCTGGCCATGCACCTGCCCTGCAGGGGCTTCTCTCTCTATGCATCTAGTTGTGTCTCTCGGAGTGCTCTTTTTGCCACCTGTTTCTGTGTACTGTGCCTGTGTTCTCTGCCACTCAGCTGGAATGGGAGGAATATATTCAACTCCTTTTGAGAGAAAGGGAAATTCCCTGTCTGGAATCTGAGTTGCAATGGATTCACCCATTAAGCAGGAACATAGCAGCATGACACTCCCTGTGTGTCACAATTCAGTATGTTCCTCACAGCAGTAGCTCCTGTTAAACTATCTCATGTTCTCACATAAACTATACCTGCAGATAATCGAGGCTAGGCCAATCTCTTCCTTAAAAGAATAAAGAGTTATAAAGTGTGAAAAAAATATTAATGAGAGATTAGCATACGATGGAGGTCCTCTTCTGGTGGAATCAGAAGAAAGAAAAGAATATTGACCTAGAAGCAGCATTTGTGAGCGATGTGGGCACCTTCCACCAACATTTTGAACAAGTGTCCCTTTGAGTCCAAATGCTTATCAACATGGGACAGAATTTTTGGATTTCTCTATTCAACTGAATCTCTAGAATGTGTTTCCTATTATCTGTGATCAGCCTCATACTTTGGATATTAACAATGTTCTTCAGAAAATGTACCTTTGAAAGCAAAAAGATGCGGTTCAGGAGAGAAGATGGTTGCTTTCCTCTCCTTCTTCCATTATACACTTCACTCCCTCAAAATTTAGTGGCTCTTTTATGAGATGAATGTAACTCTAACTGAAATTATGTGCATGCATTACAAGACAAACAGAACCCCTTAGATTTACAAATCTTTACGTCCTTCATTTGAGTTGACATCAACAAAATCTGTTCTCTTGACTTTCAGGCTTCAGAAAATTCAAAAAGCAATATCCCTTAAAACTCAGAAAGCAATTGAGTAGGTCCAAGGCAAAAAGGAAAAACGTCTGTGGGGTTGGTAGCTTAGGAGCTGGGAGCCTGGCAATAGGGAGAACTATAACTGTAAGTGGAAAGAAAAAAGTATTTTTAAAAGATTAAAAATAGTACTTCATGTTTAGATCACCTTCAACAGCAATCAATGGAACAGGAAAATCCTGTTTCAGTTAAAGAAGCCAAGGCCCAGTAACACATGTAGAAGGATGGGAAACAATACAAAACTTCAGGAAGGAATGACTTCTTGTTTAAAACCAATATCTAAAATTCCAGAGCCCCGTGAGTCAGTGTGGTGGAGTAGGAGGAAGACTGTGTTTGCAGGTACAAGTGTTCTGTTTGTCTGTGAGGCTCGGTGGGACATTTAGCATCCCAAGACCTCATGTATATGATGAAGTTGAGTGGCACCAGGTGATCTCTGAAGTTCTCTCTAATGTTCAAGTTTAGTGGTTATAGGGTGACATGATGTTTAAAGTCCACATCCTGCTTTGTGATGCTGCTTGATTTAGAAGCACTGAAGGAAACTGTTGGGGAGAGACGCTCCTGCTTCTCCCCACCAAACATGCTTTTCTCCATCTCTTAACTAACTGTACTTTGAGACAAGACACGGCTAATTTTATGGGTCAGAGCCTGAAATGTTGTAGGAACCATGTTTCATCAGGGCCAGGGTTATAATGCAATGAAGGTCGAGCTCATGCATAGTAAGCCCTGCATTGTGTGATATGGGTGCCTGACCAGCCATTAATTAAAATGGTACTCCAGTATTGTCCTTTGTGTGTACTGTTTCCTCCAAGAAAACCCCTGAGAAGGAAACAGGTGACTCCAAATCCTTAACAAAAATAACCACGTGAACCCAACCACATCTAACCTGAGCCTTTATGGTTGTCAAATTCCCTTCTTCTGAAAGTGGGGCTAAGAGTCGGTCCAGTCAGTGGAGTTCTGCGGGCTGGAGCTAAATGATAGAGAGCTTCTTCAAAGCTGAGGGGCTGGGAGGAAAAACAGGACATCAATTAGAGCTTTAAAAAAAAGATAAGTAAGAAGCTGAAGTTATCCACAAAAGGTCATGAAAGCCAAAAGAACCAAAAGCAATTATCAACATTACCATATTGAGCTGGAGAGATAAGAGTGAGAGCAGGTCAACATAAATGGGCATAAACTAGATGGAATTTTCTAGAGTAAATGTTGCTCCCTGTGCATCTGGCTTAAATTTGCTATATTGGACAGGAGACATAGCAAATGCTCAGAAAGGAATAAATGAAGCCATTGTTATAAGTGGCACAGTCATGCTCTTCAAGGACACTTAAACACACGTCTTTGGTGAGAAGTGTCCTAGAATCCCAGTTTTAAAGGTTATCTGTCCTCTCCCACCCAATAGACATTATACGAGAGAACAATTTTGAAAAGCAGTGTATAACTCCAAACCATGTCACCTAGGGCATTAAAAACAGAAAATTGAAGAGAAAGGATTTGCAGCTAAGATTTGCTAATCTAATTTCATGTTTTAAAAAAAAGACATGTAAGTACTAAACACTAATGGGCTTAATAACCTTATTAAATCCATTATTCAAAAATTACATGTGATATAATTGCAAATGATTAGCCATCTTATAATTACACCTTGCAGGGCAAATAATTATCCAGAGAGCTGGTCACTTGAAGGTGGGTGAGGCTGATTGGAGTGGTATATAGTCCATAGCACCAGTTCCCCAAGACCTGGGCAGAGGTCTCTAAGATGCTTTCCAGGGGTCCACAAGGTAAAAACTATTTTCACAAGAATACAAAAACAGAATTTGCCTTTTGCACTGTGTAGCCATTTTTACTGATGGTGCAAAAGCAATGGTGGGTAAAACTGCTGACATTTGAGCATGAATCAAAGCAGTGGCACCAATCTATATTGGCAGTCACTGTGGTCTTTGCCTCCACACACTCCTGATTTTTAAAAAAAAGAGGGAATATCTTTTCTTTAAAATGTTGCCTATGATCAGAAAAAATTATTAATTTTGTTAAATTAAATGCATGATTTTTAGATAATTTCATCTGATGAAATGGGAGGTATGCATAAAGCACTTTTGCTGCATAACAAGATGTGATGGTTGTGTAGGAGAGGAAGAAAATTCCTCTACCCACTCTAGGTCCTTCTGGCTGGGCTACAAATTAAATTTACATGAGACAGAATAACAGGAGTAAATCAAACAAAGCTTTATAACATGTATACATGGGAGACACTCAGGAAAACTGAGCAACTCACCAAAATGGCCGAGCTGCCAGTTTAAATATCATCTTCAGCTAAAGACAAAGGAGGATGTTGGAGGCAGTGGTTTGGGACTTCAAGGTGGAGGAAGGCAATTTACATGGAGATGGAAATGTAAATAGGCCAACTACAGACAATGTGACCTGAGAGACACGTTTTACATTACATTACAGTTATCTTATGGTATTAGCTCCTTCCTGGAACAGGCCTTTCTATTTTAAATTCTTTTAGGCAGTTGTGGGGGAGGTCAAAGTTTCTTTCAGAGTCTTTTGGTCTTAAAAATAATCAAGCCAAAGAGACACATTTTGGGGTGGCCAATTCTGATCCCCCACAGTCCTGCCTTTGAAACTTTAAGAAGTTTCACAGTCCTTTGAAACTTTAAGAAGTTTCATAGTCCAGAAGCTGAGTTGGTAGATTGTTTAATCTCGCTGAACACATTTCTTTGTCCTGATAATAGATCAGTCCAGTTAAATTCATTTTAGAAGGCGGTGATGCAGGTGAGCTTCCAAAGTTAGGCCTATATTGTGGAAGCAAGCAATTAGGTATTTAATGAGAAGGATTTCTATGGAAACAAAAAGAGAAACAAGGTTAATAGTTGAAGCAAATTATAAACCAGTTTCTGAGTCCAGGGAACAGCCAATCAAGAAGATTTCTAGATGTCAGTGTCAAAGCATCTTTTGCAGCTTAAAATGTCCCTGACGATGTCATTGAGTGTTCAGGTATCCTTTTGAGTGGCTTATATAGCAAGACGCATGTTATTGTGGTAATCTTTACAAAGTTTATATCAAGTTATCCAACTTCAGTTTACAGGGCTTCAGGAACAAGGGTGATTACAATTCTCAGTGATTTCAAATAAAAATGATGGAAAATATTGAAACCATTAGTTTGGAGATTTGTAAACAGATGTTTCAGGAGACTAGAAGAATTCAGGATCCAGTCTAGTTTATAGGTAGAAAACAAAATCCTCAAAGACAATTAACAGAACTAGGATCTAATATCCACAAATGTGTACTACAGTTTTTACTGAAATATAATTTTTCTCTCTAAAATAACCCTCATTTTTACCAAAGACAGCCAAATTAAGACTAACTGAGGGCCGGCCCCGTGGCTTAGCGGTTAAGTGCTCATGCTCCGCTACTGGCAGCCCAGGTTCGGATCCCGGACACGCACCGATACACCACTTTTCCGGCCATGCTGAGGCCGCATCCCACATACAGCAACTAGAAGGATATGCAACTATGACATACAACTATCTACTGGGGCTTTGGGGAAAAAAAGGAGGAGGATTGGCAATAGATGTTAGCTCAGAGCTGGTCTTCCTCAGCAAAAAAAGAGGAGGATTAGCATGGATGTTAGCTCAGGGCTGATCTTCCTCACACACACAAAAAAAAAGACTAACTGATTTGTAAAGTAAGTCTAGTTTCAATAAATTTGACTCAATTATTTACATAAGTACAGCAAGAATAACAATTGATCATATAGGCTCTTTTAAATCTGCTTTGCTGGAACTTTTTATAAGGAATCTCAGATTGAACTTCAAAGGCCTTGAGGCCATGAAAGTCAAGGACTTATCAGACAAAGCCTGTAACACCTATAGATTTGGGTGAATTCTTCTCTTCTTTTGAGGTTCCCCAAAATTTTCAGGTTCCTTGCACCTGCCAGATAAGTGACCTTCCCTACTTACCTGGTAAGATTGTTGGGAACGCTGTAAACAAGGTACCAGGCCAATATTTCCAAGTGTATTTATTTCATAAAGTCCAATTTTTGTTCCTCAAAAGCTATCTGGTCATATCTGAGTCTGTGCATGTTTCTCTCATATATGACATTCCAGTCAAAGCTTTGGTAATATAATCAATGTTTCCAATTGTGTCCTGTTATAAGGAGAACAGATTCTTACTGAACTGATGCAAATAACTATATTGCCATGAAAATAACAATACTCAATCACGAAGAGTTTTCAAATTCTGGAGGGATCAGATAGGGAGAAAAAGATAAATGTTTCAATTATGTTTATAAAGGTATAATTTTACCAAATTGCTATAAGTCATAGTTAGCTTAAGAGAAAAGAGAAAAATTTTTCCTTAAATCTAAAAAAGCAAAACATTTTTAAAAATCAGCAATATTTCAAACAAGTCATAAAAATTTATAATCATCTTCATCAGTTCATTCAGTTCTGTGTAATTGTTTCTTGATGTTAATCTTGTTAGCAGTTTCATGCAATCATCAGTTTCTCCATTAGAATTCTATAATTTCTTACCCAGTTCAGTTTTATAATCTGAAAGTTTCTTAGAAACCTTCATTCCACAGTAAATATCAGAGTCCTTTCCATGAATCTCTCTGAAGATGAAAACATTTGCAAAAGCTCAGAGTAAAACAATAACTGTCTGTAAACAATAAAAGACTTAAAAATGGCAATTGACAAAGAAATTTGGTTAATTTTGTGACATACAACACTTCAAGATAACTAAAATTATGACTGATGACCAGGACAGATCAGAATTTTAGGAATGTTATATAATTTTTTAAAACTTATATCAATAACATTTACCCACCTAATATCATAGGTCCCTATGAAACAATGCTTAGTTATCCATTTAACAATGGTAACAATTAAAAATTTTCAAGTGAATGCAGAAAATTAAATAGCTGTAAGAAAAACCTTAGCACCTGTGATCAAAGACCTGATAAAAACAATATAGGAAACATAAAATCCCTACACTTCTGGTAGACCACTCAAAGAAAAACCCTTTCATAATCTCTTTATCAAGAGCAGACTAAAAGTTTAAGAAAATTATCCTTTAAGAGAGGGGGAAAAAACAAATTCTAATTTTGCACCAGCTTACTTCTGATATTAAAACTTATTTACTTAATTAGATTTATTTTAATCTTAGCTAACTTGACTACATATAAAACTCTTTCCTCAGGATCCTCCTCCACAAACCTTCTATAACTTTCTTTTTTTACATTTAGAATTTGTCCCTGCCTTCTTTTTTCCTCCTAGTACTGTAGGACAAATTTATCTTTATTAACCAAACAAACAAAAATATTTCCATTCTTTATAACTTATTTACTGAAAACATCTCACTTTTCTTAAATACAAACACATTTTCCTTAGTTTTAGTAGCTTTAATCACATATTAAAATTTTTAACCCTTAGAAACCTTAATTTCTAGTGAAAGCTAAGTAAGCAAGCAATTATGAACTTTCTTTTACGTTAGCATTCTGTTGCTTGGAAAATTTATAGACACTTTTCATAATTTCTAGAAACATACTTCTTTACAGTAAAATCTTTAATAAAATAGAAGACGTATATTAATAGACCCAAACATATTTTATAGTTTGTCTGTAATAAGAAGCCAAAAGTAGATAAACCAGATTTAGTAATTAATGTCTAATATCCTATCTTATTTGGAAATGATCTAAATACTCAATGAATTTTTATCATTTAACTTAACCTAGCAAAACTTAAAAGTTTCAAGTTACCAAAGAGATTTTGGAAGTTAAATACATGTCACAAACTATAATTATTGCTAAAAGT
Organism: Diceros bicornis minor; assembly: GCF_020826845.1. Taxonomy (NCBI): domain Eukaryota; kingdom Metazoa; phylum Chordata; class Mammalia; order Perissodactyla; family Rhinocerotidae; genus Diceros; species Diceros bicornis. The sequence goes on along the minus strand of NC_080742.1, from coordinate 59,837,285 downwards.
TTATCTGTTAACTCTTATCTCACTTACATTTAAATCATTTGCTCTCAACAATTATGTTTAAATTAGCCACAAAAACTTCATGAGACATTAGACAAAATTAGCTAGCATTTTAAGATACTTTTGCTGACAAATTTGACTGGGATAACATGAGCTTATTTAACTAGTAAACTCAGGCTGCATGTCTGCATCATATCCAATGCTGATAACTCTGAGGCCATGTCTACTTTAATCAAACCAACAAACTTAAACAAGCTTTTCACATACCAAAGATTATTTCATATCCCGTTAACTTGAAAGACATGTAAGCATTTACTTTAAATCAATTAAACAGAGGTCTTCATTTTGGCTATACCATCAGGAGGTGAAATATCACACATATGTAACATCCATATAGACATACACAAAAACACAGGTAGACACAGACAGAGACCTTACCATTTTGTTATGAATCAGGTGCAATACAAAACTCACTAGTTTCTGAGAAACGTTTGCATTTCAAAGATGGTTCTCAGGTCCTAGAGAAGATAGGAACAGAAAATCTACATCATAAAGGCATAGAGACAGCAGTCAAGTTTTCTTCAAGACGGACTGTCTGGTGCATATTTGCCTTATCAGTTTTTAATGTCTTTCTATCAGGGAAATTTTTAACCTAAGTGGTAAATCAAAAGGTTTTTATGTTCTAAAACTTGCAGGACAATGTATCACACCTTTAAAAGTCTACACAAAGCATTTAACAAAGGCCGTCTTTCTAAGTGTACAATTTAACCCTAGACCAATTTGCCTTGGGGGGTGGGGGGAAGCTTTTACTAACATTTTTATTAACACTTGATATTAGCCTCTAGTTTTTATCTCATATGGTGTGGGCTCAGGCAACCCCATTGACTTCCCTTTTGTAAGTTTAATTAACACTGTCTGAAGAGCAGATTTATATGCTGTCTTACAATCAGACATGGGAAACATTCCCTTTTCCCAGTGAGACACAATGTTTATCCCCACAATACAATCTATAATACAATCAAGCAAAAAGGGATATAGTCACTTCACATAAAGCCTGTAAATATATTAATTTTTCTACAAAATTTCATCTAAATTCCATCAACTCTTATACCTCCAATCATAGCTTTCATTAGGACTTTATCAATAGGTCCTGGTCTTATAATATTGGAGAAGTGAAGTATTCCCAGTCAGACGTTTTAAAACATACTCAGGCAAAGTTGATATAACCTCTTTATATAAAATTAGCTCAAACATTCCAACTTTTATACTTTTATCAATATTTATACCTTTACATTTTCTCAGTTTAATTGTAACCTTAGTCAGGGTCTTAAGGCTAGCCATTATTTTTTTTATTTCCTTTTTTAATTTGGCCTTTTTATAAATACCAATAAGACAATTATGATGAGAGCTCTCACAAGTTTTTTTCCCAATTTAGAAGTTTTTCCAATGTAAATGATCCATCGTCTGGCCACATTGATGAGTAGGATCTTAACAGTGACTCATACCAATAAGCTTAATCCTGGACGTAAGAGGTGTCCCCAAAAGAGATCCAGAAAGTTCACTCCCAAAAATAGTCTAAGAAGGCATATGCCATCGCTTCACAACAAGCAACGAAGGCTGAGACAGCAAAGGCCCCTTATAAAAGTAATTGGGACCCCTTACAACAAACTCCCCTGAGAGCTGACACAGCCAGACAAAGAAAGCATCTCCCAGAACCCCAGTCTACTCAACTGGCCACCAAGATGCATGCCAGTATATGCATCCTCCACAGGGCAGAGACCAGAAAGGTCACACAGCCAAGGTCTCAAGACACAGAACAAGACAAAAGAAAAACTTCATCTAATATGCACATTAACAGCTTTAGCTAAGCTTTGGGTCTCTTGGAGCCAGAATAATACATAGGAGGGATGTGCTGCAGGGTAGGGGATCATGTGTGCTTCACAGTGTGTGCTTTACAGAGTACCTAGTCATTTATCAGGCATTTTCTTGAAGTTGGCCTGGGGACCTGTGTCATCTACCCCATTCCATGACCAACTCATCCTTTCACAGGAGACTTCTTCAGGTGGCAAGTGCCCTAATGGCTCTTAACTGCTCGACACATGCCTGCCAAATTTGTGGCCTTTTTGGCTTCCAAGATGCCCTTAGCAACAGCATTCACCTCCTGCACACATTCCCAGACAACAGGCTTATAGAGATGCCTGTGTCTTATGACAAACAACAAAAAAGACAGAGACAAGGAAAAATAGTGACTATTTCTGGTAGGAAAAGGTTCAAGATCCAATGAGTACTCAACAAAATCCTAGAGTCACTGAGTCCAAGAAGCTAGCTTCACCAATATTTTCTCCTGTTAATCTTAATTTAGAAAAGGAAAAAAACCTCACCACTCTTGCTTCCATTGCACCCTGCAGGCAGAGATCTGGGAGACTGACGTGGTAAGAACTCTTACCTCTAGCTGGCTCTTGTCGGGGGTCCAGGATCTTTCAGCTGCAGTAGTCCAGGAGCGAGCATTATCCAGCCAGTGAAGTTTTATCCCAACCAAGTCACCAAACTGTAGGGAAGGAAGAAAATTCCTCTACCCACTTTAGGTCCTTCTGGCTGGGCTACGAATTAAATTGACATGAGAATAACAGGAGAAAATCAAAGAAAGCTTTTGTTAATGCAAAATAACCGATAACCATTCTATATATAAGAGAAATAAGGTGAGTTTACTTGAGCCAGAGTAAGGATTGTATCCCAGGAAGGCCTTAGAAAGTGCTCTGGAGAAGCATGGTTTTCAGTACAGTCTTATAGCTTTTTAGAACAAAGAATGTACGTTAAACACACCCAGGATACATTTTCGTCAAAATTTGAAAGAGGTATTCAGTCGCAAATTAGCAGGTCAAAATGATCATAATGTCAGGAAAGGGACTAATCCAGGCGTTACCAATAGGGCTTTACCAATAGGGCGTAGGAGGGGAAGTATGCATTCTTAAGAGAGTGCATTCTTTTTTTTTTTTTTAAAGTTTATTTATTTATTTATCCCCCCAAAGCCCCAGTAGATAGTTGTATGTCATAGTTGCACACCCTTCCAGCTGCCTCATGTGGGACTCGGCCCCAGCATGGCCGGAGAAGCGGTGCATCGGTGCGCGCCCGGGATCCGAACCCAGGCCGCCAGCATCAGAGCGCGTGCACTCAACCGCTAAGCCACGGGGCCGGCCCGAGAGTGCATTCTTTACTTTAATGGTTAAGCAGATGTACAATGTGTGTTTGATAGGCCATAAGTCAGGCTATTTAGTTCAAGCCGAATCAGTTTTGAACCTGAATAGTTACCCCATATACCTCAATATGTGAAAATCTCTTGTCATTTTATAACATGTATATACGGGAGACACTCGGGAAAACTGAGCAACTCACCAAAATGGCCAAGCTGCCGGTTTAAATATCATCTTCAGCTAAAGACAAAGGAGGATGTTGGAGGTAGTGGTTTGGGATTTCAAGGGAAAGGAAGGCAATTTACATGGAGATGGAAATGTAAATGGGCCAACTACAGACAATGTGACCTGAGAGACACGTTTTACATTACATTTCAGCTGTCTTATGGTATTAGCTCCTTCCTGGAACAGGCCCTCCATTTTAAATTCTTCTACGCAGTTGTGGGGGAAGTCAAAGTTTCTTTCAGAGTCTTTTGTTCTTAAAAATAATCAAGCCAAAGAGACACATTTTGAGGTGGCAAATCTGATCCCCCACAGTTGTCTTAAAGAAAAGCACTTGTATGAGTGAGTCGAGAGCTGACATAGTGTTTCATGGAACATCATTTTTATTGAAAAAGACTGGGCAATAAACTATGGTCATTCAGACTCAGATATATGGCAAATATTTTATCTAAAATGAATGAAATGAGCTTGTTGCTTCAAGGAAAACAAAAGACAGCATTGGTTGCTAATCATAAAATTTGAGATTTCAAAGAAAAGTTTGAATTTTGGAAACTTTGTGTCTTCTACTATGAACTTGACAGCTTCATAATGCTCAAAGACTTTTCTAATGAGATATGTGATGCTAGCAACAAATATGACTTTTTAATATTGTACTATAAAATGTGTCAACATTTGGAATATCTGCATAACTCAGTGAACCAATATTTTCTAAATGACTTGTGTGTGATATATAAAATCATGTCTGGGTAAAATATCCATTCAAAGGACAAGATAGACCAATGCATTTTAATGTAACAAAGTGCAAAAAAGTCATTGATATAATTTTAGATTCCACATCGCAGCTAATCAATCTTTAAGAAACTACCACTTGTCAAGTTTTGGTGTAGAATCAAAGAAGGCTACCTGAAGTTATCTAAAAAGGATATTAAAGTGCTACTCCCTTTTCCAACTTCATGCATGTTTAAGACCAGATTTTCTTCGTATACGTCCACCAAAACAACATATCTCAAGAGACTGAATGTAGAAGCAGATATGAGAACCCATCTGTCTTCTATTAAGCCAGACATTAAAGAGATTTAATGCCAATCTTCTCACTAATTGGGGTGTTGGAAAATATATATATTTTTCGGGAAAAAATGTTATGTTAACATGTAATATATAAATATTGACAGCTATAACTCACGTAAACAGAGGCTCTCTGAGTTCCTCAGTAATTTTAAGAGTGTAAAGCAGTCCTGAGAGCAAAATTTAAGAACTTCTGGTTCAGAGAGTGAATGTGAAAAAGAAATATGGCTGAGGACAGAGGCTGGGGGATGCCAACATTTAGAGGTTTGGAAAGAGAAGACTGAGAAGGACTAGCCCTCAAAGTTGGAAGAAAACTGGAAGGACTTAGTGTCCTGGAGGCCAAGTGAAGAAAATGTTTCCAAAGGAGAAGTGACCATCAGCCAAACACTGCTAGAGGCAGAGAAGATAAGAACTGAGAAAGACCAGTGGGTGTGCAACACGGTGACCATGGGGACACTTTGACCGGAAACATTCAGTGGGGCAGAGATGGAAGTCTGGTTGGAAACAACAGGTTCAGGAGGTGATGAAGTAAATGCAGGTGAGCATACACAACTCTTTTAACAAGTTTTACTCTTAAAGGGAGCAGCGAAACGGGGTTGATAGCGGGTGAGAAACAAAGATCAGAGAGACATTTTTAGACAAGAAATTCTACAGCATGCTTGGAAGATGCAGAAGAGAGAGAAAGGTGGATGAAGGGAGGAACAAGGTCTTAGAGAAGGCAAGAAGGGATAGAATGTAGGCATGTGGAAGCAGTGCCCCTGGGCAGGAAGGACCATCTGTAGATGCTGTGGTTCTGAGCCAAAGGACTCTTCCTACCATGTACTGACAAGTCCCACCTGTGATGACTTCCCCTTGACCCTACTAATTTTTAAATTTTCATTTTCTAAATTATTTACTCAAATCATGAGTGTATTTTCATTTTACAAAAAATACTGAGGTATGTAAAGTAAAAAGCCAAAGCCCTCCCCCAATTTCATTCCCTTTCCCAGAAGAAAGCCCTGTTATCAATTTAGTATGATTTTGTCCAGACCCTTTCTGTGTGATTACAGGTGTATATTTGTACATAAAAAATTAAATACTTTGTTGGGATTTTCCCATAAGTTACATCATATTCTGCATAATATACTATAAATTAGTGCTTTTCCCTAACGATACTTCTTGAAGCACTTTCCATTCTTGTACAATTCTGCATAGTATTTCATAGTATGGTTGTTTTATTCTCCTATTGATGGACAGGCAACTTAATTCCAAATCCTCATTATTCCCAATAATGCTGCAATGAATATTCTATAGTTCTCTCTATGAATACATGTGAAGATTTCCTTAGCAAAAATTGCTGGGTCAGAATGTATACATTTTTTTTGTTGTTTGTTTGTTTGTTTTCGGTTTTTTTATTGCAGTAACTTTGGTTTATAACATTGTATAAACTTCGAGTGTACATCACCATACGTCCACTTCTGCGTGTTCACCACCCAAATACCAATTACAATCCATCACCACACACATGTACCCAATCATCCCTTTCGCCCTCCTCCCTCCTTCCTTCCCTTCCGGTAACCACCAATCCAATCTCTGTCTCTATGTGTTTTTTTTGTTGTTTTTATCTTCATACATTTTTAATTTTTTATAATCTCTCTGAAAGGGATATACCAATTTATATTCCCACAAATAGTGTATGAGAATACTTGTTTCCCCATACCCTTGCCAATACTGCATATTGTCTATCTTCTTAATTTTTTTCCAATTTAACAAAAATATTGTATTGTTGTTCTAATATGCAACCTCATGATTACTAGTGAGTTTGAGCATCTTTTCACAGGCATTTGCCCTCATATTTGTCTTATCTAGTTACCCCCCAGTTCGTGCTTCAACACCCATCACTCAGGGGTCAGTTCCTTTAGACAGCCTCTTCATAGTAACCCCCATCTGATTGGATGATTCTCTCTTGGGCTCCTATTTTGTTCCTTCAATACCAATGTCACCTCATTTGTCATAACTGTTTACTCATTGTCTCTCTACTCCACCCGCCCCACACCAGACTCCGAACAGCTCAGGTGCAAAAATCAGGCTTGACTTTGCTCTATAGCCTGAGCCCCTGGCACATTATGTGGCACCATAGTAAGTACTCAATAAAAGAATTACTGAAGAAGTTCATGATAATATCACTTTACATTTGTGGAGTGCTTTATAATCTGCAAACCTCCTTCCCTTGCATTTTCTCAGATTGCCTAAATGAAATCAGATTTGCAGGAATTAACGTTTCAAGGAAAACGCTAGTGACAAGGGAGGAGATGTATAAACAGAACGAATTGAATCACCAGCTGCATGATGTGATGCATATAAAAATAAATCAGTGTAACTTAAGCCCTTGGACTTCTAGGTGTGCCCTATAATAAATGTTCTACAAGAAATTAGCAAAATTCGTTAAAATGTTAAAATAACTGCACAGTCAACAAATTGGAGAAAATAAATTTAAAGTAAAATTATAAATTCAGTAGCCAAGTAAAAAGAATAAAACACAGGAGAGATCTGCTAACAAGTGAATTTGGCCAGTAATAGATAAATCAAGACTTGATGTGAATTTTTGTCCAAAATTATATAACTTTGCAATCTAGACTGGTCAAAGCAAATGAACAACCTCCAAATTTCTCTAGTAGAATTCTTGTAACCAACCTAACCTGAGATTTTAGGCCATCTCAGTGCTCAAATACAGATCACATAGATTATTCATCAATATTCCTCAAATACTGTTCTGTAAAACACTAGTTCCACAAAATGTTAAAAGGCTATTACACACATTTTTTAAAAATATTCCTAGGTCAAATAACTTTTGGAAATGCTGGTTTAAATAAAGGGAAATAAGTTTGCTCAGTATAAGTCTTACCAGAGCTTTTAATAAGCCAAAAGCTTTGTATATCTCCAAGATATAGTGTGAAACATTTCCTGAACTTATTTGACCACGGAACTATGTAGAATCTGTGTGTGTGTGTTTTATGAGACACATACATCTCAAGAAACTAATATTTCACAGACCATCCTTTGAGAAATGCGGTTTAGATTATTAAAATAATCTTCTATGTCACAACTCATTTTTTCATATTTATAAGCATCCACAGCCTTAAATCTCTCAGTTTTATCACAGTTTCATGTTTACCCTGATACAGTGGCCTAGAATCAAATCTGAGACTGAGAAAAGCCAGGGTGGTGAGAGTTATAACTGCTCCAAGCTCAGAGAAGAGCAGAGGAAGGAGTCTTAGTGGGACGTTAACTTAACAGGCAAGGAGCCTTGTCTGAGTACAGCAGCTCATGAATTATTGAACACAATGCCTATGAAGTCTATTTCCTTGCACTATTTTGCTGCTCCAAATTCAAAACCTATCATGCTGTCTTGCTAATCTTTTCATGTCTGAACTCCTAGGACCTCCTCTACAGTCATCCTCACCCCTGCATAATTAGCCCATGGCCAGTCTCTCTGAATACATAACGAGTCATTTTCTGCATGTTTATCTCTCTCTGATGCTGAAATCCTCGTTGTTCTGTGATGTAGTGAATTAGGGATTACACAGGGCTCTGGGATGTGGCTAGTTTCAAAGAACTAGAAGGAATTTTAAAAATTCTTTAATCCATCTCCCTGGCCCCAAGCTGGCCTGGCCTCCATCTACATCAGCAAGAAACCTATCCACCATTTTCTTAAAATGTCCTACCTGTAGAAGTCCCTGGATAAATCCTGTTTAGTCTCTAGATTATCCAATCTTATCCTAATCCACTCCCCTGGCCCAACCCTTCACGTCAAATGTTACCGTTCATCTCTCACTGACTCCTCTGCTATCCTTCTGAGCCCCAGTCTTTTTTGTGACTTATTCCCTAAGATTCAACTTCACTGGGCCTCGGAATTTATACCCTAACCAGCTGTGCCCCTGGAAAGAGTCTGAAATAGCCTCAGAAACTTCACCAGGACCTGATACATCACCGTTGCTTGAATAGAATCATACTTGGTTTATCCCAAAAACCTGACATGCTAAGCCTTTGGGGAAATGTTTGTTGTCTCTCTCCAAGTAGATTCTGCTTTGAGTCAACATAGGAGGTGATAATTTTGTCAGTTTCAAATCAACCCCTTTAATTTTTCTGCATTTTTCTTGAGGCTCATTCTTGATTTGACTCTTTGTTTTGTTTTGTTTTCAGTCATAGTGAAATGGATTGGGGATGAGAGGTCATTAGAAGGCTCAGAGAAAGTGGTTTTTTTGATGTTACCTGAGCCCGTGTTGGGGAAAGCAACTAGTAGGTATTCTGTCTGAGATTTACCTATTTTGAATTTTGTTGTTACAACTCAAAATCTGGCCAGTGTGTCCTCACGTGAAATGGCTGTACTTTCTGGACCCTGCAGTATATGGAGCTGATAAAATTGGGCATTTAATACGATGTACTTCCACGCCGGCTCCCAATGTTGAGGACACCAGTACTTAGGTATTGGGAAAGGTGTGCGGAAGAGAACTTTCAAGTACTCCTCCTCTGCACCCCTCAAATTACAGAACTAAAGCAATCACCTCTTCTACTAGCCCACTGGACTGGTTTCGATGCACAACAGAGGAAAAAGGGAGAAACAGAGATCACACTGAGAAAGTTTGAGTCCAAGTAAAGATGGGGGGGAGGGGCAAGAGAAGGGGAATTCAAAACCAGAATAGTCATCACAGTTCACCTTACTATGCACAGTATTCTCAGTTTATCCTATTAATTCAAATGCAACCAATCTTGTACATAGATAAATTTCTATTAAGCAATCTTCTCAAATTGTAGACACCTCAAATATTGTATTACAGGCTTCTCAAAACACTATATTGATTCCTCTATCTTCTCAAGATTCCTGAGCACTCCATGAGAAATTCAATTCCTAGAATTTATAAGACAGATTATGTTTTTGGGGGTGGGGATGAAATAAAATAGTATCTTTGATTATGTGAAATACTTTCTAGTGCTGAGTACAAAACCTTACCCCAAAATTCCACATGCTATTTCTGGTCAGAAATATTAATGAAACTATTTGCCTATTGGTAAAGATTTCTGTATTCCTTTAATGCAAGGTGCAACTAACTGTATCTATAATATTAATATATACACTATTTACTCTCCATGAGCAAGCCATGAGCAAAACAATATTTCAGTACATAAATTCCATTTTTAGAATTATCAAAAATACATTTATGGCTAAATATTGGCAAAAATTACTTTCCCAAAGGAAAATAACCTCTCTTTACTAACCATGAAATTATTTTAGTATTGAACTCAGATCTAATGTCCATTTCCCATCTGCTTTTTCAAAATATAATAAAATAGTCAAGGCAGGGGGCATAAATGATGCAGTGTATAACGTATTCATTTCAGGCTTCTGGGTAAGATAGCAGATTGAGTGAAGCATTTACTTCTCTCCCTTGAGAAACCTCACTAAAATGACAGTAAATGAATTTGTCTACAAGTGCAAAGAGAACAGGAAGAGCCAACAGCCAGAACATTTTGGAAGCCAGAAAGCAGAAGGATAAGTGGTAACAGGCTTAGTTGACTCAGGAAAGCTGCATCCTAAGCTCATAGGAGGGAATGCCAAGAAGCAACCCAGTCTACACTGCAGAACCTCCAAAAGACTTGGGAATTGGCTACATATGGTAGTTCTAGAAATGGAGGTGAGGCTAAAACAGAAGTATTGGTTGAAAGATTGCTGAAGAAGCAGTTAGATCCTCAGATCTCTTCCCAACTCTACACAGGTGGGCAGCTGCCCCTCCATTACTGTGGTATAAGACTAGAGGTTTATTCTCTGGAGATGCTAAAATCAAGGGCTTCTGGATTGGGAGACACCAGGCATAAGTGAGGAGAGGAGCACCTTACTAAAATACATACATGCTGAATGCTGAGGATCACCTACCCCCAACCCCAGAATGCTGGCAACCCGGCTGGAGACTAAAAGATCCTTCCCTGGGGAATCTGCACATCCCAAGAGGAAAGCCCCAAAGACACTAACAGCAGGAGTTCCCTGAGAAAGGCCCGCCAGCCCACCCTACAGTGAGGACCATATTCAGCAAGGCACAACCAGGGGCCCACTTTCTAATCAGCTTTTTTTTTTTGAGTTTTCAACCAGTTTCCACTTTTAAATATAAGCCAACAACCCAAGATCATCAGACGTCTGAGGGAAGCCTTGAATGTGAAAGACAACACAAAAACAAAGAGAAAAACAACTTTGAGAAAACAGAGACTATGCTCTAAGGAGAAAAAAATTTTCTAATTAATATCTTACTTATAAAAATAACTAAAATTAATATCTTCAAAAAGGTAAGAGAAGATATTACATTCATGAAATAAAAACATCATACTAAAATTAAAGAAATATTCAGAGAACAAAAAGGAGCACTTGGAAATTGTACTAGTGACATAAGATGATTTTCATAGAAGGGTTGAAAGATAATGTTGAGGATATCATCCAGAAAACAGCACAAAAGACAAAGAAATGGAAAATAGAACAGAAAAACTAGGAAATTTAGAAGACCAGTCCAGATAACCCAAATCCAAATAACAGGAGTTACAAGAAAAAAAAAAAAGGAACAAATCATCAGTGAAATAATTCGAGAACATCTCTCAAAACTGAGTGACATGAATTTCTAGGTTGAAAGGGTCCATCAAATGTCTAACACCATGAATAAAAATAGAACCACTCCAAGCCTGTCATCAGGACATTTCAGAACGCTTGGAACAGATGCTACTATAGGCTTTCAAGGGATGGAGACACAAAACAGCTTCAGACAACCACACTGGGAGGCAGGAGCCAATGGATCAATTCCTTTGAACTTCTGGGGGAAGATGACTTTAACCTAAAATTCTATCACCATCTATTCTGGTTATCTATTGTTGTATAACAAAGTACTCCAAACTTTAGTGGCTTAAAACAACAACCATTTTTATTACATCTCACAATTTGAGGGGTCAGGAATTCAGGCAGAGCTTGGCTGGCCAATTTTTCTTTTCCACATGACATTGACCACGGTTGCTCGATGGTATTCACATAGTGGCTGGGCTGAAGGTTACAAGATAGCTTCACTCACATAACTGGTGCCTGGGAAGGGGTGACTAGAAGACTGGGTTTAGCTGGGTCCCTCTTCTTTTCTGGGTAGAGCCTTTTTTTTTTTTTAATAGACTTTAATTTTTGAGCAGTTTTGGGTTACAGAAAAACTGAGCAGAAATTACAGAGAGTTCCCGTATATTCCCTCATCTCCTCCTCAATTTCCCTTATTATTAACATCTTACATTACTATGGTACATTTGTTATAAATGAAGAGCCAATATTGCTACATTATTCTTAACTGAAGTCCATAGTATACATGAGGGTTCACTCTCTGTGTTGTACGTTCTATGGATTTTGACAAATGCATAATGACATGTATCTACTCTTACAGTATCATACAGATTAGTTTCACTGCCCTAAAAATCATCTGTGCTCCACCTATTAATCCCCCCTCGCCCACCTCCTCAAATTCCTGGAAACCACTGATCTTTTTACTGTCTTCATGGTTTTGATTTTTCCAGAATGCCATATAGTTGGAATCATACAGTATGTAGCCTTTTCAGATTGGATTTTTTTTAACTTAGAATTATGTATTTAGGTTCTTCTATGTCTTTTCATGGATTCATAGTTAATTTCCTTTTATTGCTGAATAATAGCCCATTGTGTGGATGTACCACAGTTTGGTTATCCATTCACCTATTGAAGGACATTTTGGTTGCTTCTACTGCAGGGCCTTTTTACGTAGTGTCTCCAGCAAGGTTTTCATACTTCTTGCATAATGGATCAGGGCTCCAAGAGACCAAAGTGGCCAGGTATCTTAAAAGCAAGACCAGAACTGGCATAGTGTCACTTCCACCACATCCTATGGGTCAAAGAAGTCACAGGACAACTGAGATTTAATAGTAGAGTTGTCTCAGGGAAATGCAAATCAAAACTACAATGAGATATCACCTCACTCCCCCCAGAATGGCTATAATTAACAAGACAGGAAACAACATGTGTTGGAGAGGATGTGGAGCGAAGAGAACTCTTATACATTGCTGTTGGGAGTGCAAACTGGTGCAGCCACTATGAAAAACAGTATGGATATTCCTCAAAAAATTAAGGATAGAACTACCATATGATCCAGCTATTCCACTGCTGGGTATTTATCTAAAGAACATGAAAACATGAATGTGTAAAGATACATGCACCCCTATGTTCATTGCAGCATGATTCACAATAGCCAGGACTTGGAAGCAACCTAGGTGCCCATCAAAGGACAAATGGATAAAGAAGGTGTGGTATATATACACAGTGGAATACTACTCAGCCGTAAGAAACAATGAAATCCGGCCATTTGTGACAACACGATGGAACTTGAGGGTATTATGCTAAGCGAAATAAGTCAGAGGGAGAAAGTCAAATACTGTATGATCTCACTCGTAAGTAGAGGATAAAAACAACAACAAACAATGACATAGAGACAGAGATTGGATTGGTGGTTACCAGAGGGGAAGGGGGAGGGAGGATGTTGAAAGGGATTATTAGGCACATGTGTGTGGTGATGGATTGTAATTAGTCTTTGGGTGGTGAACATGATATAATCTATACAGAAATTGAAATACAATGATGTACACCTGAAATTTATATAATGTTATAAACCAATGTTACCACAATAAAAAAAAAAGGATAGCAGTGTCAAAGATAATGAGGCCATCTTTAACCTACCACATCAGTCAATGAGAGGCAAACTCTGATGATCCTAGAGGCTCATTTCCTCCTTCCTATTGGTAGCTTACCAAGAAGCTTATTCATCATGTTTGGGACTCTTCTTTTTTAACAAAATGATTGCTTATACCAGAAATCTATTATTATTATTATTATTATTATTATTATTATTATTACATAATGACTTATAAACACCAAAACCTACTTTCCCTAAAAATATGTAGGATGTCCTGGATGTGTCTAGTCTAGCTATGTCCTGTCTAAGACATCTTTCTTTGAGACACCTCAGCAGCAATACCTTACCACCTTACACCTCACCAAGTCAAAAAATAAAAACATTTTCATATATACAAATGCTAAAAAAATAACGTCACTTCCCACACATCCTTGAAAAGTTATTTAAAAGTATTCTCCATAAAAAAAACAAGAAACATGTGGTCTTCCACGACATAGGAGCTCTAACAAGCCAGAAAGAGATAAAGAGAATCCTCAGGATGATGAAGAAGGGAGCTCACAGGATATCTGCTGTGCACCAGGGTGAGGACAACAAGTCCAGATTAAACAAGTCAAGAAGTTCCAGGAGAGACTACCACAAGAAGATGAGATCAATAAACTATCTGATATATCAGAGCATATTGAAAGGAGATCAAACAACTGTAAAAGATTTGAGAGTGAATTGATGATAAATACTTAGTTAATTAAGCAAAGAAACCAAAGGCAGCTATTAACTCCAGGGAAATAAAAGAGTCATGAAGGGAAGAAAAAGAAATCATAGATCACTTGTGAATAGCTAAATCACTATTGTCACTTGTAAATAGCTATTCAATTGTGAATAGCTCCTGATAGTTGGAAGTGGATAGATAATGCCAAAGACTGAAAATCAAGACATGGCCTTAAAAGTATGTTATTTAGAGATAAGGAAGAAAATACCAAAAGACTCAGTCAATTAAGAGATAAGGAAGAAAATACCAAAAGACTTAATCAATTAAGGCAAATGAAATTATTTGCCTCTGGGAACAGAGAAGGGGGGACACATAGTGTGGGGTTGCTGTTTATATGTGGGGTTGCTGTTTATCACTACAAGCCTTATAGACATAAATAGCTAAACTATTTGGTTCTATAAGGCTCACTACCTCAAGTCTTTGTTCACATTCACCTTTTTAATGGGGCTCGTTCTGACCACTCTAATCCTAGTTCCTCTGCCTCCCTTTTTTTCATAGCACTTACCACCTTCTAGTATTCTCCATAATTTGCTTATTCATGATGTGTAGTGTCTTTTCCTGCTGGAATGTCAACAGCACAGGGACAGGGGTCTTTGTCTTTTTCATTTACCAATATGACCCAGGTGCCTATAACAGTGCCTGGAATGTATTAAGGTTCAATAAACATCACCCAAGTAAAAAGAATTTGATTTTTTAAACTATGTGCATGGGTAGCTTTGATTTTAAAAAGTAAAATAAATCATTCACCTCAAAACTCTACCACAGGGGCCAGCCCGGTGGCATAGCAGTTACAGTCACATGCTCTGCTTTGATGGCCCAGGGTTCACTGGTTCAGATCCTGGATGTGGACCTATGCACCACTCATCATGCTGAGGCGGCATCCCACATAGAGCAACTAGAAGGATGTACAACTATGACATACAACTACCTACTTGGTCTTTGGGGAGAAAAAGGGAAAAAAGGAGAAAGATTGGCAACAGATGTTAGCTCAGGGCCAATCTTCCTCGAAAAAATAAGTAACTAAAAAAAGACAAAACTCTACCACAAAGCAAAAATCCCATACTTAAACTATTGCTCAGACATCTTGGTCTTCTATTAAGAAATGTTATCAGTTTTCTCAGACTTCAAAAAGTATATTACTCTCAGCGCCTTCCAACTGCCCAAACCTGATACACGTTTACCTTTCTGAAGCACTCGGACAGTTGGCAAGCGTTGTAATACAATGAGTGAGATTTACATAGCACTTAAAAATAAATGGTGATTTATGTAAGGCTGTGAGATATGAAGTCATTATGATGAATAAAAGACACAATACATTTGAGGAGCAATTGAATACTTCTGAGTTTAATTATTATTCATTAGTTTATACCTGGTCTTGTTTCAAAAAGCATTTCAGGAAGCCTATAAAAGTATAGAGGATATAACATTAAATTATATTTAAATTAAATTAAAGCTTGGCAAAAGAAGATAGAAAATTAAAGATACGACAAAGAGTAGCCAAGAAAGTGATTTAAAATATGTGCAATTATAGCCTGATACTGGTCACAAATTTGTCTCTAAACTTTGAGTCCATTAGTATTAGATTCAGCTACAAGTAACAGAGAGACTCAACATATGGGTGGTTTGAATAAGACAATGCATGAGTTTATTTCTCTCACACATAAAAATTCAGAGATGTGCAGTCCAGGTCTGGTATGAGAGCTCAATTCCGCTGGTCCTAGGGATCCAGGGTCCTTCCAGCTCACCCCAGTTCCCAACGTAGAACTTATCCCTACAGTCCAAGATGGCAGCATTCCTATTGTGGGCAGCAGAATGGAGAAAGAGAGCAAAGAAAGAGCAAGAGTCACCTGCCAATTGTTTCCTAGGAAACGTTCCCAGAAATTGCCACTGAGTACTTTCACTTCCATCACATTGTCCAGAACTTAATGAAGTGGCCACTCTTAGCTGCAAGGGAAAGCAGTCATCATTCTGGGCTAGACATATGTCTTATAAAACTTCTTTTAAAATGAACAAAAGGAGAAATGGATCTGAAGAACAAGAGTGTCTGCCACGGCTTCATAGCAGCCGAAAGAGGAAAGGGAACATGGTCAGGTTCAAAATAACAGAGTTGACAAAGATGACCAAGTGCTCAAGAGACTTACTCTTGGTAAAAAGATTAGAAAGGGTTGACTCTAGAGGTCTTCATAAAAAAGAAAAAATTTGATCTTACCAGGTCAATGCAACCCGTTTTGTAGGACAACTCTTAATAATGCCTCAACAGTTTAGAGAAAATGTGTCTACAGAGATTTGATTTTCTGAGTTCGTTTTCACCACATTTTTAAAAATCATAATAAAAATGTGTTTCTTTGAACTTCATCGTGTGAATGTCCTGACATTAAATACACACATGTATATTTGTTTCAGAGTTAAAGAAAACTCGATTTACCTTCGTTTACGGAAAAGAAACCACTGCAATCACAGGGACTACCAGAATATTTCAAGAAATGGTATGTAGCTTTCCACGGAAGTCTTTACCAATGTGCTTTTAATGATTGGTTTTATTTCATAAGCACCACAAAAGCTGAAAATTAGGTAACAAGGACCACAGAAGAAAATGAGCACTCTCCCTTTACAACACAATTACCCTTTCCAAGAGAGCAGCCCTGGGCTTAGAGCCTCTTACCTACAGCAAAAGAGAACAAGTACAAGATGCAGTCAAGGCATAGTCCCAGGGGGCAGGTCAGTTATCCAACAGCAAAGTTCTAGAAAGGCCAAGGTGCAGGGCATTCAAGGCTCAGGAGGCAAGACCTAAGTGAGCATCAGCAGAACAAGGGCTGAGCAAAACTGAAGTCACTCATTGCAAAGGCTCTGCTCTCCCCTGTAGTGCAAAGTCTCCCACCCTTCTACTGGAGTTGGAGTTTTAAGAAAAATAGCTAAGAGTTTGTGGCTGAAATCCCAAAGCCATTAACGAAAGGAAAGATTTCAGTGTTGTTGTGACTTCTAGGTCTCCATCAGCTTCCCATGTTTCCCAAGACATCTGTGTCTTCTGGGCTTACTTCTTACTGTGTGGTTCTCATCTCCCACCTGGGACCCGGATTCAGTCTATCGCCACAAGATTTCAGTGAAACTTCTGATTGATAAACCATGGCCTGACTAGTGCCTAATGAACCGCCGAGTAATGCTTTGTGACACCATAATGCAGAGACGGTGAACAGTGTGTGTGTTGCCACTCCATCTTCCTAAGTCTGGGGAAGATATTACTGATCAACTTTGGCACTCTTGTCTACTACATTCAGATTCCACCTCAGCAATTCTTATGACACAGCGCACCTGACAATCATCATCAACAGATTGACTTGGCACATAAAGTTAAACCTATTTGCCATCCCTGTGCCGTCTCTAATTAACGAGTGTTAAGGAATTTTCCAGGCAGCACAAGTTTTAACTATATATATGACCTACAAATAATGTATTTCTTATAATATATATTCTGCACCGAATAAATCTTCTATTCTAAGAACAACATAGTTTTTTTTACTAATAAAATAATAGCTGATACTTATCGATCTCTTACCAACTGCTAAGAACACTTTATGTATAATATTTCAGCTAATCTTTTCAACAAACTGTAAGGCAAGTATTATTATATTTCTTCAGCTCTAAGATACCACTGATTGTAATAGCTCTGGGGAAGGTTGAGGGAGAAAAAAGCAAGGAAAAATTACAATGTACGCATTGATTGCAGCACTCAACCCAATATCAAATGTATTAAAATCTACTTCTCAGAACAGAGGCATAGAGAGACAAAGAACCTTGTCCCAGATCACAGAAATAGTAAGTTGTGAAGCTGGAATTTGTACCCAGCTTGTCTCACTCCACTCAGACACCAACAAAGATAATACAGTCACTGGTCTATGATCAAGATGATCTACAGAAAGAGATTGGCCTCACCTCTGTATACAAACACAGCCAACAGTTTATCGGAAAACTATTATTGAACCTGGCTGTGAATCATCATAGACACAAAGTGAATATTGGCCCCATTTTGCACTTTCTCTTTTCCTTCAGTGAGATATTCGAACAGCCCTACTGCTATCAAAAGCTCTCTGTCAACGTAGACTGTAAAAAACAAAGAACAAAACATCAGTGTAGAATATTCTGCAGCTCTAGAAAATGATGGTTAAAAGTCCATATATTTTTATTTAAAAGACAAAACCCTGCCAAAAGAAAAATCAGGATATAAAATTGGATAGTAGAGTTTAATCTACTATATTTTTTAAAATAAAAGAAAAAACTAGCTGTACATAAGAAGATTGGCAAAAAAACACACCAAAATCATTATGTTTGATAAATTATGGATGATTGCCTTTTTCTTTTTTTTAACTTTTCTGTTTCCCAAAGATTTAACTTTTATTTAGAAATAACCTTTAGAAAAAACTTTAGAAAGAAACTGAGTCTAGGAACAGTACAGACTTGCCTAAGATCCCTGAGCCCAGGGTACCTGTTAGGGCGGGGAAAAAGCAATAGGATTCTGCCAGGAAGGCTGGCTGTAAGCTGCTCTCTGCGTGTGCCTACAACACCAGCGTTTCTCTCTCACACAAGACCCAGACATCACTTTCTACCCATGATGAATGCAGCTATCTTTTGTAAAATCAAAAAGACCAAAGTAAGACACTCCAAAAAGTACTCAGTACAATTTATAGCAGACGTTTCTCCTTTTGTGGTATGCTGTCTTGACAGCATTCCTTTAAAATTAAGATTATGGAGATAAAAAGAGAGAAAGGAGATGGGAGGAGATCCTAATGAACAAACATGAATGTCAAAATTTGATGGAAAATTGTGGCTGCTGTCAGACGTTTGTCTAATGAATAGATGCGGAGGTGAGGGGGTGGGGGGAGTTGGGGGGGATTCTTTCCTTTTCTTTAAATTTGCAACCCTTAGAAACACATAGAGTGTATATTTTGTCTAGTAGAACTTCTTTGAAGATGTATCTTGACTATTTTTCTAAGGATGTAATTCTAAAAGGATTTCTTTTTCGTTTCTCATAGTTACTCATTACTCAATGTTCTGTTTTTATTCTCCGGCCCCTCTTCCTAGTTTCTCTTGCTTTTCCTCACTATGGATTTTCCTTTGATATGCAGCATGTAACCTGACTACCCGCGCCAAGTTATTTCAATTACTCCCCAAGGTTTTTATTAGATATAGGAAAAGTCAGCTTTCTACATCCTGCATTTTTATGGCTACATTTGTTTTTCAGAACCAGCAAGAGAGAAAGAGGAGAAAGGGAAGAAGGAGTTGAATGGAATATTAAAGCGTTTTTTAAAAATTGTAGGGTAAGAATTAAAGAAACAGTTCCTATTTTCATCTTGATGTTTACGGACAAGATCTCAAAAATTTCTATAGATACCTCTACCACAAACCATTGCCAGTGATTATAAAGCATTTTAAACTGTAAAATACTTAAGTCATCTTTAATTTGGGTACTAAATTAAACTGGGTACTCTCTGGCATGGGTGTGAGGCAAAGCAAGTCTCCTTACAATTAGCAAAGGAGGTGGTTTGCGGTGGCTCTTATAGCTTCCAACATGCCAGTCAGCCCAGGTGACAGGGGGCCAGGGCCTGAAGGAGGAAGGGTCAAAACACCGCAGGGCTCAGTGGCTCCTCACAGAGCATCACCTTTCTTCTCAGAGATGCAAAGTGAGGCCAGAGAGCAGCGATAT
Organism: Diceros bicornis minor; assembly: GCF_020826845.1. Classification (NCBI taxonomy): domain Eukaryota; kingdom Metazoa; phylum Chordata; class Mammalia; order Perissodactyla; family Rhinocerotidae; genus Diceros; species Diceros bicornis. The sequence goes on along the minus strand of NC_080742.1, from coordinate 59,817,638 downwards.
TCCCCTCCTTGGTGCTTTGTACAATCTTCTCCTTTCCTTGCACTGTACAACAACAGACTGGTTTTGAATTCAGGCCCTGGAATTGGTGTGTGACTTAGACAAATCATTTAATTTCTCTGGCCTGTTTCTGTATCTATAAAATGGGGATCATGGTTCGGTTAGCACAGCTGCCAAAGGCAGCCCTCAGACCTCATTCTGGGTTGCCAAGATAATGAGTCAGCTCCAGTGGGCCATCTTCGCCCCACCCTCCTGGGGCAGAGGCTACACCCAGACTCAGCGGGATGATGGGGTTCGGAGGATAAACCCAGCCTTGTAAGTTTGCCCTTTCTCCAATAAGGCCAATTCCTTAAAACACATCACATGACATTGTGGAATTCATCATGAAGCCCAGATGGGCCCCACTTTGCCCAGTGGCAATAATAACAGTCCATAACTGAACTTCATCGGGCTGCTGTAAGGTAAAGGGGAAAAATGCAGTGCTTCCTAAATGTCCACCATCATTGCTAACTCCACCTACCACCTGTCCTGTTATTTACTCAGCATTTTAAAAAATCAGTCACTTTTTCAATGGAAATTATTTTTCTAAAGAACCAAGCAGATTCAAAAGAACAAAAATAAATTTAAAAGACCCATGCCCATGATGGGAAGGCCTGTGGCTCTCAGAGTTTGAGGACAGAAAGAGAGGCATCCAGTGTTGGGTCTCCAGGCCCCCGGGGACAGGAGCAGGAAGGTAATGGGGATGGATGAGGGGCAGCAGCCCCAACCTGGAGAATCTGGCAGAAAGAAGGGAGCTTCCTCTGGGAGGAAAAAGCTGAGCTAGGAGGAGGAGTGGGAAGTGAGGAAACTGGTAGATGGCAGGTCTGAGATTGACAGAGGAGAGCTGGGGTGAGGGATAGAGGAGAAATGAGTGGGACTGCAGAGGGAGTCCTGGGGAATGGGAGATGGGTACAGCCTGGGGTGTGGGCTCAGGGTCCCCCTTTTGAGGGTGGAGGAAATGTAAGACAGTGCGGGATTAAGGTGGAGGAGGGTAAGAGCTGATGGCAGGGCAGCTGAGGACCCTGAGGATGGGTGGGGTAAGGGATGAAAGCTGTGGGGTGGAAGGGGCTGGAGAACAAGCCCTGGCTGGTTGAGCTAGGAGCTCTAGAACATGCTGGAAGGAGGAGAAGCTGATGAGGGGTTTCACCTTCTCTCTAGCAGAGATGATCACTCCTCTGAGACTAGACCTTTAAGCAACGATGCCAGTCAGTACCCAGCTGGGGAGGCCAGCACAGCACACATGGACCCCGAAACCACCTCCTGTACCTGTGCTGCACATTCCACTCTTTGGGACCTGGGCTTGGGGCGCGGTGCTCAGTGAGGACTCAGTGAATATTAGCTTTTATTCAGCCCTCGCTGCCCTTGCCTGACTTCATTCTCCCCTCACTCCCATGCCCAGCAGAGCCAACTGTCCCATCACGCAAGCCCTTTGTCCCTGCCTCTGTTGTGCACTTTCCTCAGCTTGTAGCTGAGTTATTTGCTCTAAGTCTGGCTTCCCAGTCTGACGGTCAGCACGAGCCACATGGGAACCATACCGTACTCCTGCACTGACCTCAGCATCTGCTGCACATAGTGGGGACTTGTCAACCCGACACACTTTTTTTTTTTTAACCTAAATGACTCTCAAGAGTTACATTTAACCTCTGAAGAGAAGAAAAGTACACACAGTCATCTTTTGCCAACTCGAACCACTCCATGGTGGGCAAAAACCATGATTGGCAAGATGATGGTTTATTTAAAATAAAAGGTAGAAGAAAACAAATGTGAAAGTGGTATCCAATATGTATTTTTAAGTAAATAAAAATTGATAAGGCATCTACTTCCGAAATAATCGAGACTCATCTGCTTTAAAAAACAAACAAACCCCAGCCCCCGAATCTCCACGGCCACAGCACAGCCTGCAGACGAGGGCAGTCTGACAGCGTCTGGGCTGCACAGAGGATGTCTTTACAGCTTGGAATAGAACAACTTTTTCACTGGCAGCCTTCCTCATTTTGTTTTTGCAAGTTTAGCAAAGCCTTGGTGTAAACACCTGTTTTGGGTTGCTTTGTTTTCAGAAGTCAGAAGCGCTTAAGAGCGTGTTTTTTTTCGTGGGCCCACTCTTCCATCCATACGGTGAGAGGTCACCCCTCTCTGTGCACCCACATGCTCCCCGACTTACTGGGAGAGTGTAGAGCAGAAGACTAAGTGGAAGTATATAGATATGAAAAATGGAGAATTGTAATACTTCGCTAAAGGGCATGTGTTTCCAGCCTCACCTTCTCAACCCCGCCCGAATCCCCTCGCTCCCAACCAAATCTGATCTTGAACGTCTTAACCTCTCCACCCACCCTCCATCCCCCATACCCCAAAAAACTTCATCTTGCTGGTTCCCTTCTCTGGACTTTGGTTAAACCATCTGGAGAACAGGAGAAAATCTGACAGGGGCAAAATTCAGGCCAGCCTATGAAATTGATATTCAGACCATCTGCATGATAGAGTGTTGGGAATGCTAAGCGGGTGGGTGGGGAGGAGAAAAGAAAGTCCAGCAGCGAACAGGTGAAGGAAAAGTTTCTAAGGTGGTTTGAAGAGGGAGGCCCCAGAGCAGAATCAGAGTGAGAGGAGAGGATGGAAGAAGAGAGGGGTTTCTACGTGAGGCGGGGAACTGGGTGTGCATGACAGCTATGAGTAAGCACAGTGCTCCCTTCTGATGACTGTTGAGCTGTTTCTTCTACACATCGCTGCTCTGACATGAACCACTCAAGATTACTGGCAAAGACCACTTCATTCATATATCAAAATACAGTACAACTCATTCTTGTCACTCTCCAGTGAAGAATCAGGAGACAGGTGAGCCCTAAATTCATGGGACGATTCTTCATTAATTCTGCTGATATTGTTGAGTGCCAGTGGCCATAATAGGCACAGAGGATAAAAAGACTAAATGCTCATGCGTGCCTAGACCATGTTCAAGTCACGACCTCTCGCTGGCTGATTCTATAACCTCAGTGAGTCCCTTCCCCATTCTGAGCCTCAGTTTCCATGTGTGTAAAATAAAGGGCTTATACTAGATAATCTCAGCTTCCATCCAAGCTCTAGGATTCAGAAACTCTAAATCAGAGAGTTTTAGACTAGCAATCCTCAGACTCACACCATGTTTAAGTTTTTTGTTTTTTAATTCAATTTGTTGCTGATACAGTCATGTGCTGTATAACGACATCTCAGTCAACAACGGGCCACATATAAAACGGTGGTCCCATAAGATTATAATGGAGCTGAAAAATTCCTATTGCCTAGTGTCATCATAGTCATCATAAGGTCATAGTTCAAGATATTACTCAAGTGTTGGTGGTGATGCTGGTGCTATAAAACAAGAGAAAAGGAAACTGCAGGAGAAGAAAAAGAACCCCCAAGAAAATTCTCAGTGAAGGGTTTAGCAGAAGCTTTTGCAATCTCAACAAGCTCCTTAAAAAGTTTGGAAATGTGGACCCCAGCACTGAAAACATTTTCATTAATAGAGAGGAATGTTCATGGTGCATTATCTGCTTACAAGCGAATCTATGATGAAAAAAAAAACCAAGCAAACCACCACGGACCTATTTCTGAAAAGAGTGACAGATCCTCAAGAAGAGCCTCAAGCAGATCTTTCAAAAGGTATTCCAGAATAAGGCATTGTTATCATAGGAGATGACAGCTCCATGCGCGTTATAGCTCCTGAAGACCAGCTAGTGAAATAAGATATGGAGGTAGAAGACAGTGATATGGATGATCCTGACCTGTGTAGGCCTAGGCTGATGTGTGTATTTGTATCTTGGTTTTTAACAAAAAAGGTTAAAAAGTAAAAAAAATTGAAAATTTTAAAAATAGAAAAAATCTTATAGAATAAGGATATAAAGAAGAAAAATATTTTTGCACAGCTGTACAATGTGTTTGTGTTTTAAGCTATGTTATTACAAAAGAGTCAAAAAGTTAATAAAATTTATAAGTTTATAAAGTAAAAAATTTACAGTAAGTTAAGGTTAATTTATCATTGAAGAAAGAAAAATATTTTTTATGAATTTAGTATAGCCTAAGTGTACAGTGTTTATAAATTCTACGGTAGCGTCCAGTGATGTCCTAGGCCTTCACATTCACTCACCACTCACTCACTGACTCACCTAGCCTAGGTGTGCAGTAGGCTATACCATCTAGGTTTGTGTAAGTATACTCTATGATGTTCACACAATGACGAAATAGCCTAACGACGAATTTCTCGGAATGTGTCCCCATCAAATGACGCATGATTGTATTTAAAAATCAAGACATTTTACATAAAAATCTAACTGCCTCTTTATCTTAGAAAACCATCAGCTCTAGCAACACAGCCACACTCCTGCCTGACTACAATTTGTTGGAGCTGAGTAGTGGCCTCTCCTTCAGGTGGATTATGCATCATGTGTTTGGCCACGATTCCCACTCTGCTCCCTTCACACATGGATTTTTCAACCCCTCTCCCAAGTCTAAGTTGCCGGGAACTATTCAAGTGAAAGCAGAACTAGGACTTCAGTGCGTAAGTCAGACGGTACAAAAGTGAGGAACAGCTCTGAGAGTTGGCCAGGGCCTGGGCGTCCAGCAGAAAGAAAAAAGCTGTGTCTGGGAGATGTTCTAACAGGAGTAGACATGAAGGAGGAGTCTACCATGCTGTTAGCTTTAGACCTGACAAAAAGGATTTTGATTTCTCAACAAGCCAAAGAACTGTTGAAGATGCCTGCCCTGGGCACAGAACCACCACTATTCAGGCCTTATTCCAAGCCAGAAAGAACAGGTTGATGTCCTTTCAGGCCGCAGGAAGCCAGTCATATGTTTTCCCAAGAATACTGCCAAGCACTGTTGGTCAGGACACAACCCTCTAGGGCCATCTGTTAGCAGGATGTGTGAGTTTAGCCATTTGAGGTTGCTATTGTTATTATTACTTCTATAGATTTTAGGTAATATTAAGTACTGCTTACTTAGTTCAGTTCAAGTACTGCTTTAACAAGTACCGTAGACCGAGTAGCTTATAAACAACAGAAATTTATTTCTTACAGGTCTGGAGGCTGGAAGTCTGACATCAGGGTCCAACATGGGCAGGTTCTGGTGAGAGCCTTCTTCAGGGTTGCAAACTGCTGACTTCTCCTTGTATCCCCTCGTGGCATGTCAGAAAGAGAGCGAGCCTCTGGCCTCTTCTTATAAGGGCACTCCATCCTCATGACCTAATTACCTCTCAAAGGCCCAACCTCCAAATCCCATCCCAATGGGGATTAGATTTCAACATATGAATTTTGGAGGAACACAAACATTCAGTCTATAAAATGCACCTTCTCTTGGGGGCCAGCCCAGTGGCATAGTGGTTAAGTCCGGTGTGCTCCGCTTTGGCGGCCCAGGTTCGAGGGTTCAGATCCTGGATGCGGGCCTACACCACTTGTCAAGCCATGCTGTGGCGGTGACCCACATACAAAATAGAGGAAGATTGGCACAGATGTTAGCTCAGGGCTAATCTTCCTCAAGCTAAGAAAAAGAGGAAGATTGGCAACAGATGTCAGCCCAGAGTGACTCTTCCTCACCAAAAAAAAAGTACCTTCTCTAAGACAGACAGTGGGCTAAGTACTTTACATATTCTATCCCCATTTAATCCACAAAGTAACCCTATTTTACAGATGAGGAAAGTGAGGCTCAGAAACTTTAAGTAACTTGCCCAAGGTCCATTAGCTTGTCAGTGGTAGAGCTTAAACCCGTGTCTGTCTCATACCAGACATACCAGAGCATGTCTATCCATGCTCCCAACCATGCCATACTGTCCCTCTTTCGGATTCTAGCCTCTAAAGCCACCATCTTGCTGCCTAAGATAACCAACACCTGCCCTGGAGGCAGCTGAATGTCAGAATGAGATACTTTGACCCAGCCTCCGTGCCAGCCCTCTTCAACAAAAGTGGTCTTCTCAGAAAGGGATAGAGGCAAGAAAAAAGTAGAAGAAGGGTGAAGAGACAAACTATGGATGAGTATTAATCCAGGCTTAGCTGAATTGTTATACATACAAGGGCTTATTATTTTTATACTTGCCACCCCCACCCCATGATCTCCATTCTGGAACAAAATAGGTTTTGTACCTTCACCTAGCTAACTGAGCATCTGCTATTATATTCTTGCCAAAAAAATGCATAACCTGAATTTAATCATGAAGAAACATAAGATAAACGCAAATCAAAGGGCATTCTATAATATAATTGGTCAGTACCCTTCAGAAGTGTCAAGATCATGAAAGACAAAGAAAGACTGAGGAATCAGTCCAGATTAAAGGCGACTAAGGAGATAGGAATACGATATGTGATCCTGAATTGGACTCTGGCCCAGAAAATGGTCATTAGTGGGACAATTAGTGAAATTTGAATAAGGTCTGTAGAGGAACAATTGTATCGTACCAATGTTAATTTCCTGATTTTGGCCATTGTACTATGATTATGAACGATGTTCACGTTTAGGGAATCTGGGTGAAAAATATGTGTAATTCCTTTGTTCTATTTTTGTACTTTTTATAAATTATTTCAACTTCTTGGAAATCATTTCAAAAATAAATTTTTGACACAATTTTATTAAAGCCACAGAGTACAGGGAGAAGCAAAAAAGTTACCTTCACCCAGCAGAAGTAGCCCTTCCGTAAGTATTTGGTGAACCCAACTACTGGGTTGAGTATTTGGTCTCAACCCAAAATGTTGAGAGGAGATGACAGAAATTATTTATAACAAAACAACTAGGACGATTCTATTTGGGAGCCATGATGCAGTGTGGTCAGAGCCACAAAGATTTTAATGCAAATTTTTGAGATGCTTGAACTAAAAGGCAAATGCTTACAGATAGCGCTCAATGCCTCAGGCATCAAAACTTGCTATTTCTTTTAAGGACCAAATGTATCTCCAAGATACAACGTTTAATTATAATAGAAACTTTTGAAAGAGAAACATTTCACTTTGACACATCTCAGATAGAAGGTTACATTTCTCTCCTTTTATTAGGAGACATCATTCCCATTTTTAATGATTTCAAGGCTTTCAATTTCAAAGAATCATTAAACGATGGAGACATTTTGATCCAAGTGGGACTATTTCTTAGTATTTATCTATGCAACCCTTCCCGGCTTCTTGTTCCTTGCAGCTCATCTAGGTAGGAGCAGGCCACCTGACAATGACTGTACCGTGAAGAGCGTGTGTTTCAACTCTTCTGTTAGGTCAGATTTGCATCCTATACCTCTTGAATCTGCACACCTGCAGAGGGCAAATTCAGAAGCAAGTAGCTTACACTTTTTTTATTCAATGGCAAGGGCTCCTGAAGTCCTAGGGGGTCTCCTTTCAAGCCCTTTTGTTTAGGGCTTGAGATAAAGGACATCATGGGGAAAGCTCCCTGCTACTTGAGTTGAGAGCTTAAATGAACTTGCCAGGTTTCTATCAGCTCCAAAGCCCACTGGGCTGTGCCTTTACCCCTGGTCTCCTCTTTTACTTCCCTTCCTCTCATTTTCCACTTGATTTTGCCCGCCCCCCCCCCCCCCGCTCTTTCTGTTTCCTCTCCAATATTGCAATAGGTGCTAGAGATAGAAAGATGAACAAGACAGAGTCCCTGCCTTCAAGAAGATCGTCGCTAAATGGAAAAGAGAGACAAATAAGGAAACAATTATGGTTCTTGCAAAATGACACTTAATATAGGGGTAGGTTGAGGCCTCTGGAGGTGAGAGACATTTAGCTCTGCCTGGAGAAGGAGAGCAAAACCCCACAGAGAAGGTACACTTGAGCAGAGAGCCCTACAGAAAAAAACAGGAGTCCGTAAAGCATAGGGAGATAGTGACTCTGCGCAAAGAGGCTCCAAGGGCGAAATATATTAAGGGAAGAGGGAGAAGTTCAGCGTGGTTGAAGGATACTTGTGAAGCCATGTCAAATTTTGAGACTAGGAGGTAGATTAGAGTCATGCTGAGAAGGCTATTACATTCTTTTAAAAATATATGTTTGGGAGAATCATTTATCTAGTTTGTCACAGAAATTCAGAATCACACTTGTGAATTTGAAAGTATTTTCAGTAGTAGAAACACAATCAGAAACTGTCACAACAAACAATTATTAAGTGCCTACTATTTTGAGCTCAAGGTCAATACATTAGTCTGAATGTTCCTGTTTATTGCAAGCAAACATTTTTAAAGAAAATAAGGAATTTCAATTTATCATGGCGGATTTTTTAATGGGATTATCCAAATCACGCTTTTCAAAATGCTTCCCAAATTATGAAAATACAAGCAAAATCTGCATTATTTAAAATCTAATTAAAGTTAAGTAACATTATTAGGTTTATTTTAGGTCAATGTGTGACACCCTATTTTCTATGAGCTTTTTATACTCTCTATAAGGAATTCAGGTTTCTGGTTCTGGGTACAATGGAGTAAATACTCTCCACTCGGTCTGTCCCCCTGAATGGGGCTATAAAACCTGGACAGAATGAATGGAACAGCTAGTGGAGGACTCTGGAAAGTGAACAGTAGCAGGCTGATTGAAGAAGAAAACTAGAATTAGGAGTGCATACCTCCAAACCAGCAGTGAGGTTAGCATTTTGTTGTCCTCTGATATCTCCCAACCTGGACTCAAGGTCTCCAAAACCCATAAGTGAACAGCGGCCCAGAGAGTGACATGATGTCAGAAGAAACTCTCTAGTTGTCCTGAAATGGGAAAAGGGCCTCCAGGCAGTGACAGCAGCAGCACTGGGGACTTGTAGGTGCCTAAAATTCTGGAGGGGTTGGGGTAAGGGACTGCCAATACAGTTGGAAGAGCTGTAGTCCCAGGAGGGTGGGGCAGACCCCTTATTGCTTATTTTCTTGCTCTGTCCTCCTATCGCTAGATCCTACAATGAGCAAATTTGTGGGAAGTGCATAGGAGACTGGGGAAACAAAAGTTGGGGCTTTAGGACCAGAGAGGGCACCCAGGGAACCAGAGAGTACCAGAGACATCATGGAGAGGGAGGAGCTTGGGAAAGCAACCCCGTAAAGTTCGTTATGAACTGAGCTCACTCCCGAGCTGCATGTGCATGGATCTGATCCTTAATAGCATACCAAAGACTTATAGAACTGAACTTAGATGTAGACCACTGCCCAGGTCCCAGAATGGCCACTCAGTGGCACAGACATGAGACAAATCAAAACAGCACTACAAAGGCTTTGAAAATGAAACTGACAATGAAATCACAACCTCACAGAAGGCTGGTTAGAACTTGCCACCTGATGCTAACCAAGTCGATTGCCTACTATAAGACAAAAATACAAGACTCAGAGCTTTATAATACCCAAAATGCCCAGGATAAAATCCAAAATTACTTAGCATACAAAAAACCAGAAAAATCTCAGCTCACATGGGAAAAGAAACCAACAGATGTCAATGCCCAAATGATACAGATGTTGGAACCATCTGACAAAAACTTTAAAGCAGTGGTTATAAAATGCTCCAAAATGTAAGCAAACACTCTTGAAATGGGTGGAAATTCTTGGCAAAGAAATAGAAGATAGAAAAAAGAACCAAATTAAAATTTTAGAATTGGAAAATACAATAACTGAAATAAAAAGTTCACTAGATGGGCTCAATAGTAGAGTGGACTTGAAGATAGAGCAATGGAACTTATCCAAACCGAGAGAAGACAAGATTGAAGGAATAATGAACAGAACCACAGAACAAGTGAGATAATGCCTGTATTAGGGTTCTCTAGAGAAACATAAACTATAGGAGTTATATATATAAATATAGTTTATATAACAAAAAAAGAGAGAGATGATGATATAGATAGAGAGAGAGAGATCATAAGGAATTAGCTCACATGATTGTAGAGGCTGGGAGAGGTCCAAAATCTGCAGAGTGAGCCAGCAGGCTCAAGACCCAGGAGAGCTAATCCTACAGTTCCAGTCTGAAGGCAGTCCGCTGTAGGACCAGGAAGAGCCAATATTGCAGATGAAGTCCAAAGGCAGTCTGCTGGAGAATTCCCACTTGCTTGGGAGAGGCCAGTCTTTCTGTTTTTATTCTTTTGTTGTATTCAGGCCTTCAATCGATTGGAGGAAACCCACTCACATTTACTCATTTAAATGTTAATCTCATCCAAAACACCCTCACAGAATCATCCAGAATAATGTTTGACCAAATATCTGGGCACCCTGTAGCCAGCCAGGTTGATACATAAAATTAAACATCACAGTACCAAAAAGTCTAGCATTTGTGTTATCAAAGTCCCAAGTGAGAGGAGAAAGAGTACAGTGCAGAAAATGTATTTGAAGAAATAATGGCTGAAAAATTCCCAAATTTGGCAAAAGAAAACAGTGAAGCCCAAACAGGATAACCCCAAAGAAATCCATGCCCTGACACACAATAATCAAACTGAGTCAAAGAGGAAGTCTCAAAAAAATTTAGAAATATTTTTAACTAAATGAAAATACAACATATCAAGTTTGTGGAATACGGCTAACGCTGTGCTTAAAGGGAAATTTATAGCATTAAATGCGTACATTAAAAAAGAAATAAAGGTCTCAAATCAATAATCTAAGCTCCTACCTCAAAAAACTAGGAAAATAACAAAATAAATCCAAGCAAGCAGAAGGAAGGAAATAATAAAAAGAACAGAAACCAATAAAATCAAAAACAGAAAAACAACAGAGAAAAGCAATGAAACCAAAGCTGGATCTTTTAAATGATCAATAAAATTAATAAAGCTTCAACACAGGGTCAAGGGCAAACTTGGCCCGCAGCTTTGGTTTCTTGGCACATGTAGATTTTTAAAAATCATTGAATTAATTGTCAACATCTAAAAATTGGGAGATTTTATAAACTTCCAGATTTCCAACTTCCATTGTGAAATCAGAAGACCTGACAACACTGGCGCCCCATTCTGAATAGCACAAATCCATCAGAGCTGGGTAGTGCCTTCTCTTTCTATACTGGGTTGATCTGTAATTGGCCCAGCCGGCTTCAGACATGTACTGCACCTGCCAGGCCCTGCAGGTGTCTGAGCTTGTGACTCCTGCTCCAGATAGTTCCTTAGAGCCATTTCATGGTTTACTTGAGTGGATTTGTGGTTGATAAACTAAAATGCACCTCATAGTCCTTTTCATAAATTCTTGTATAAGAACTAAGTATAATTCACATATTCTCGTATAGGAACTAAAATCATCTGTTTCAATCATTACTAACGTCTATTGTTAAATTGGTATCTGAAATAGATTACTAGGTGAGATGCTGCTTAGCTGTAAGACCTTGGGCAAGTCTCTTTCCCTCTCTGGGCCTCATCTGTCAAGTGGGTTACCTGATCAGACACTCTTGCAAGTCTCACCCAGCACTGATGCTCCAAGACTTTACACGTGACCTGTAAGGAGTGCTGACAGGCAGTTGTGAAGCTAATGATGCTGAAGCTTGAGAGCCTCTCACTTGCCTGGTGACCATATGTATTTGTAAAATTACCAACTTAAGATATTTAACCACCTTGTCTCTTTCCACTCTGGCTTCCATTTATGTCCGGTCTCCTTGTTACGTTTTGTGTTCTTTTCCTTAAAGAGGATCCCCCAAATCATATAAGCTTCAGAACTCACAACCTGGACCTGCCCCCGTCCTATTAGGATGGTTATACCAAAGATGGCATTAAACTGGAGATTTGTTTCTGAGTCTGTGTAAAAAGCATCAGGTATTTTATTAAGAATTAATTAACAAGTTGTTATCTTAGGACTTCAAAAAAGGAAACACCTACTTTTCTTTCAGTTCTCTGCTTAACACCACTTCTTCAGGGCTTCTCTGTATCCCTAACACTTCATGTTCCTGTCTTATTTAATAACTATAAGCTTCATAAGAACACGACCATATCTTCTCTATTTACTGATGTGTCCCCAGCATCCATTACAATGCCTGGCACATAGTAAGTACTCAATAAATGTTACCGAATCAATGCACTAATTTATGAAGACCTATTCTATTTAAATATACCCCATCTCTTTCCATGAAGAATTTGAGACTGAGCACTTATTCTGGGCCAGGCACAAAAAGTTACAAACTCATGTAGAATACCATTAAAAGTGTCGTATCAGTTTATTTGAATGCCCAAAATATAAAGCACTTTCTGCTGTGGTCAACACTGATCCAGCAGTGGAAACGCAAGCTGAAATTTATTTATGGAAGGACAACCAATGCTGAGGCTATATGAAACTCTTTTTTCTCTTCTTGCAATGCACTATACATTATTTAAAAGGGACTGAATGAGCCAGAATTCAGACTTTGATGTCCATTAAGGACCCTCATCTTTCCATAATTAGGAACAGGTAGATTCTCCATTGGACCACCTTGACAAATAAATAAAATTCCCGTATTTCATGGTCAAATCTTTCCATTTCTTTGAACTATATTGTAGAGACTAGAGTATGGACCTCTTAAGGGTAGTGCCAGTTCATCAAATGCTCACCTTGTTTTGCCACATCCCACAGGCTAGGGGCTATCTTTCTTTCCTGCTCACATCTTCCAGTTCCAACTGCTTCAGTATTTTCTGTAATGGTAGCAACAGCAGTGGCAAAATCAGCAGCTGAGAATAAGTCCATATGCAGGAGGAGAAAGACAATAGAGACTGGGAGGGAGAGAGACAGAAAATGTTGATGGGTTGGCAAAAGGATAGCAGAACAACAGGAAAAGAGAATTAAGAAGAGAAAGTGATATGGGAATTACATAAACTGATTACATAATCTCATAAAACTGAGATTTCCAAAAGGAAATGGAAATCTTGGAAGGTGCAACAACTTTGGAGCTAAGAAACTTCTGTGCTCATATTATAAATACCCACCAGAAAAAAATAAACATTTGGGTGAAAAAGAGCAGGCACGTCCTCTCTCCTTGGGTGGATGCTTGTGAATGCTAGTTTTAAATCCACTACAACAGTTTGCCCTTGGCCTGCCATCCTTGTCCTGAGCAGCAAAGAGATGTGGGTGGTGTGGGCATGGGGGAGGGGCTACCCATGTGGCATGCCATGACAGGTTTTCATTTTCATTTTCCTCAAGCTCTGTGGGTGCTCTGCACCTCAAATTCCCAGCTCTACTCTGGATAATGAGGAAATTATTGGCCTGACCTAGTCCTTTAATTTTTTTTCCCACTCATGGCTTGAGCTTTCGTTAGTTTTCCTTTCTCATTAAGAGAAAAATCAAAGTGTGAGAATTAAACACCTCCTGATTTATTATCTTACTGAAAATGGGAAGTTGAGAGTCATGGAGCTAGAACTGAGTGAAGGGTGCAGCCCATGAGATGAGGAAGCCACCACTGTAAGATACCACGTCAGCACGCAGTGGCGGCCCTCCTTCTCTTCCCTCTTGAGAACAATGGGGAGCAATCTAATACCAAGAAATACTTCGAGTCTCTACGCTTAGGACTCAATGTTGTAAAATCTAGCACCTTCTCTGAGCAGAGATAATAGGCTCAAATCATATTGGATATTCCTCCTTTCAAGTTGGGGTTGGATTTGTGTTAAACCTTTCTCCAGGACTCGATTGTGTGTTTACCCCCATAGATGCTACTCCTCAGGTATAGAGGCCATGTCCAACTCATCTGTTAATTCCCTACAATACATAAGGCACATGGCAGGTGCTCAACAAATGAATGAAGAGGGTAAATTAATGCATGCACGCCAAGATGAACTGACTGCTCTTAATTTGCGTGTTTGTATGCATATTTAATAATACCCTGCCTCACTGCAAAAAGGGAATAAAGACAGTATGGCGGGTTCCTCAAAAAAATTAAACATAGTATTGTCGTGTGTAGTACGATAGTAGTATGTAGTAGTAGTAGTATCGTATCATACTGTTAAACATAGTATGATCAGCAATTTCAATTAGGCATATGTAAACCCAAAAGAATTGAAAGCAGGGACCTAAAAGCAAGATACTTGCACACCAGGGTTCATAGCAACACTATTCACCACAGCCAAAAGGTGGAAACAACCTAAATGTCCATCAATGGATGAACAGATAAACAAAATGTGGCGTATACATAGAATAGGATATTACTCAGCCTTTAAAAGGAAGGAAATTCTTACACATGCTACAAATGGATGAACTTTATGAACATTATGCTACGTGAAATAAGCCAGACACAAAAAAGACAAATATTGTATGATTCCACCTATAAGAGGTATCTAGAATAGTTCAACTCATAGAGACAGAAAGTGGAATGGTGTTACCAGAGGCTGGGGAAGGGTTAATGGGGAGTTATTCTTTAATGCGTGCAGGGCTTCAATTTGGGATGATGGAAAAGTTCTGGAGGTGGATAGTGGTGATGATTGCACAACAATGTGAATGAACTTAATACCACGAATTGTGCACTCAAGAGGGTTAAAATGGTAAAGTTTGTGTGTTGTGTATTTTACACGATAAAACAGGAAATAAAGCAATATTCATTCAATGTACTAACATTCCTGGATCAGCCAAGAGAATATCAACACTGCCCATACAGCTTGCATCTAGTTCTATGTGGCAAAGAGGTGGTCACTGCATGGTCACACGGCTTCAAGGGAACATAGGCCAGCATACCCTTCACAGCTGCACACTGCCCTTTTTCCCGCGTGGATCTGTAAAAACAAGCACTGGCTCTGACATAAAATGCACCTGCCTCCCGAGCTTCCAAGGCTGGAAGTTACAGGAGAATCTTCCCTGTCCCTTGAGTTGCACACCACCTGAGGATTATTCATTTATTGCTGCAGACCAACCTCTAAGAGACAAAAAAGCAGTCAATCTATTTGGGTTCACTCTTTCAAGACTCCCAGCAATGTCATACAGGGAGTTAGAGTTCAACATTGCAGACAGAAGAGACTGGATCTGAATTTCAGTTCTCCAAATTATTAGTTGGGTAGTTTTGGGCAAGTCACTTAAGTGAGCCTCAGTTGCCTCATCTATAAAATGGGAATAGTACTGTGCCTACCTCGCACAGTTGTGCTAAGGCTTAAATTGACTAATAATATAAGTGCTTAACAGAGAGCCTACAATAAAATGAGTATTCAATAAATACAATTTTCGCATAAGAGATACAGTACAGGTGGTAACAGGGATGGAGGAGGAATGTCATGCATGTCGTAACAGGAGTTGAAATATATCAACTCTACAATCTGAACCTTGCACAGGCCAGCCAGCAGGAGGAGCCTCAGGAGTGAGCAGAAATACCAGCAGGCGATTAAATGGGGCTCTCTGGGGAGACTCGCAGTTCCCAAAGAATCCTTTTTACTGTTCCTCTGTTAACTCATTCCTTAATCTTTTGGGTAGTTTTTCTCTCTCGTGATAGACATACACCTTTTTTTCACATGTACTAGAAAGTTTACTCATTCGTGCTTAGGAAATGTTTTGAGACCTGTGAATCCAAAGCATTTAGGGTTATGTTAATATAATGCCAAGTAAACAGAAAACCCATCAAGGAGAGTTCCAGGGTGGTTATTCCCATCAGTGTGGACGGACCCTGACTGTAGAATAACGCTGCTCCTTCCGAGATCTCGGTCACTGACAGTGTTGAATTGAACTCACTAATTTTCATTATTTGCTTAATTACTCAGGTGCATCTTCCCAAAACCTGGAGACATTTGTAGAAAGGTACGTGGAAGAGGGATATAAGAAGTTGTTTTTAAATTGGGTTTCTTATTTTGAAAAACCAATGAAAACTCTCTGTTGTTGCCCCGTAATCACTTGCACTGAGCAACAATGGCTTGTTATTTACTCTCCAAACACTGGGATAGTATCACTTCTTGGGCCAGTGAGCATGGGAAGTGATTAATTTACATAAGTCCTTAAAGACGGATCATAAAAATGCATACAAAGTGGGTAAAACCTAGATCTGCCCAAAGTATCTGAAAAAGACAAAAAGGATTATTTCATAATTTCATATTCCCGCTTTATGAGCAACAAAACAATTTTGTGCTCATTTGGGGCTTAAAATTCAGAAGCAAGGCTCTGGGTGCCCAGAAAGGAAACCGTGGGAAACCCTTGATTTTTCAAAGTTGACTACAGACCCACAGCTGTCAGGATGTCCTATGAATCTGGACGTAAATAACCCAGGTAACTCACCTGTGTTTCTCAATGACAAATGCTGTGAACGATGCTAAGAAGATGGTAACATGTCCCCCTACTGGTGACTTCAATCTACTCTTCAATTCTATGCATTTATGTGGTCTTTCCCTAATAGGGAAGTAGGTTAAAGATTATAGAAAAGAAAGAGGGAAATGATGATGCTGGAATGAAAGAAAAACAGCAAAAAGTTACTAAGAGGGTGATCACACAAAGATTCTTTCACAGGCTCAGCCTGTGATGGTTAAAACGCTGATTTTCCAAGTGTTTGACATTTAGATTCCATCTATGGCTTCTCAGTTTGTCTAGGAACCAACTGTTGGACCATCCAGCCATCGTCATATATGCCATGATTGGAAATGATGTCTGCAACGGGTGAGTTATTGAGAAAGAAGGCTTTGAAAATTCTTTGGCTCTGGGTTTCCCCTCTTCTCCACTCCACTCCGCTCCACCCCACTCCACTAGCCTGCTGTTGAATTGAATTTCTCTATCTTAGCAAGTCCTAGACACATGTGAAATCCACAGAACCAACCTGCGAAGCTGAAAGACCCTTTTAAAAATATCCAATCCATTAATTCTTTGCTCTGATTCACAACAAATGGGTGTGTCATGATCAGTTCTGAATTGTATCACAAGAAATATGCTACTACTAGCCAAGAATCCAAGACTGAGAATCATGACTTTTTAAATAAAATAAGGCAGAATCACGGCTACCCCGTAAGAACAGCTTCCTCCCTCATATTCTGACATGCGTACTTGTGTGGTGGAGAGAGCATAGACTTAGAGCATTTGCAAAGAAACTGCACATAATTCACGGCTAATCCTATTTATGCCCATAACCCATAGTAAGAAAGCAGTTTTGCTAAACTGCTAATTTGTTGTTAGTGCCGTCATGTCGATTCCAACTCCTAGCAACCGTGTGCCCAGCACAGCAGAACCCTGTCCAGTCTTTTTGGGTCATCCTCTCGCCTTCCAAGGCTATATCAGAGGCTATATCCAAGGCTCCACTGCTATTCATGGGGTTTTCATGGCCATTTTTTCTAGAAGTAGGTGGCCAGGTCCTTCTTCCTTGTCTGTCTTAGTCTGGACGCTCTGCTGAAACCTGTCCACCATGGGTGACCCTGCGGTTATTTGAAATACTGATGGCATCGTTTCCAGCATCACAGCAACATGCAGCTTCCACAATCTGGGATGTGGTTCCCTGACTGGGGCAGTGACAGCACCAAATCTTAACCACTAGACCCCTAGGACTGGCTAAACCGCTAATATCAGCAGTGATTTCAAAATGTTGAATGCCTTAGTTCCGCCACAACATTTTGGAAGCTTTCTCAAAATCTGTGTGTACCCCTAAGAATACGCTGCACATGTGAATGCCATCTGTCCTGTGATCATGGCCAAAAAGAAAAAAAAAGTTGAGATCAGATCTAGAACAACTCTGCAGTAGCCATCCACCCACCATTTAGAAAACAGAAAAGCAAAGCCAAGAGAGGTCACGTGGCTTGCCTGATTAATTGATTAATGGCATAGCCAGACTCCAGCCCAAGTGGTACTAGAAGTAAACCATCCTGCTCCCTGCCTACCCTTTGTTTTCCCGTACTTCACTCACAAAGCTCTCTAAGCCTGTGCTAAAAACACAGTTCAGTATTATTAAAGTGTGTTTACCCTAAAGGATACCCACACGAAGTCCTAGAACTCTTATGGTGAAGAAGTTGTAGACCTAATCAGTGACGTGAATTCAGGGCAGGAGATTCAGAGAAAGACTACACCTTGATTCAGAGATGCTGATGTTCCAGATCCTGCCTTGGCACCCCCTAGGCTGGTTTACTGCTCTCCCCAGAACCCCAAGTCTGCCAAGGCTACATGCCGGCAACTCAAGTCCCAACCTCTGTGATGAGCCTCTGGAACTCTCTGGTAAGTGGCAAACACTCCAAAACTTTCCATAAGCCAAGAGCCACACCACTCTCTATATCATCTCCTCCCCACAATAGCCCTAAGAGGCAAGTATGATTGTCCCCATTTTACAGATGAGGAGACTGAGGTTAGGCAAGGATAAGGAACTTGCTTATACTGCTATTGAAAAGCAAACCTGAGGGCTGGCCCTGTGGCTTAGCGGTTAAGTGAGCACGTTCCGCTGCTGGCGGCCCGGGTTCGGATCCCGGGCACACACCGACGCACCGCTTCTCTGGCCATGCTGAGGCCGCGTCCCACATACAGCAACTAGAAGGATGTGCAGCTATGACATACAACTATCTACTGGGGCTTTGGGGGAAAAATAAATAAATAAAATTATAAAAAAAAAAGAAAAGAAAAGAAAACCTGAGAGCCAAGCCAGGTTCTCTGACTAAATTCTGGCTCTTTCTACAGTCCACATTTCTTTTATTTGCTTTCTTTTACTCATTCACTTTTAAAAAGTGTGTATTGACCACCCATGCTGTACCAAATGCTGTGCCAGGCTCTGAGATACCATGACAAAGAGGCCACAGTCCCTGACCTCAAGGAGCTTATGGAAGGAGAAGCATTGAGCTTCAGGCCCCAGCTCTATCACAAAACAAAACAAACCTATGGTCAGATCCACCAGTGCCCCTCCAGCCTCTGGATCGTGTTCCCCTGGAGGGGACAGATAGCAAACTGCTTATACTGAGTGAAGAACATCTGCAGAAAGAGGCTTTGACTGCAACAGCCAGAATCTCTAAAACTGCACTTTTCCAGCAGAGCCTGCTTAGCTAGAGGCCCGTCCAGCCCAGCCCTACTTTTCCTTTTCCAAAGAGCCAAAGGGCAGGCAGACGTCCGCCGGAGACCTGGGCCAGGCTCTCCCCACACCGGGGATCTGGGCAGAGAAGCAGCAAGCATTTGCGTGAAAGAATGGAGTTGGCAGTGTGGGATGTCCCTGCGGTGCCCACTTTGCAACGTCCTGTGGAGGGGTTAGAAAAATAGAGACAGATGGCAACTCTACCTCCCCATCTGCCAGGACGTCAAGGTGGAGCAGATAACCCAAAATGAGCAAAGTGATTTCATAAAAAGCTCAAGCCAGCAACGAGTTGCATAATTAGTCTGTCCTGGAACATGTTTGGGGATATTTGCTTGACTTTCTTCTTTTCTTTTTTTACAATGATGCTAGCTCTACTGAAATAATGCAGCCATGTGCTTCTTTCTCAATTCTATAAACACATGTAGTTACTCAATGAATGAAGGTCATGATTGGAAGATAGCTTTTAGCATCCAGAATTCAAGGAGAAAAATAATATAGACGACTCTAGCTTTCTCATTGTAACCCAACTTGATTTGGCCTAAGCTAACCCAGCTTCCATGGGCCTTTCCTATCATGTCCGCAAAAGCTATGGAATGTGAGCGATAAGGAGGAGAGAATTTCCTGGAATCAGGGCAAATGTGAGTGACCTATAGCAGCAGAACCTTGGGTAGCAGGGGCAGCAATGGGAAATGGGAATGGCTCTTAATAGCCTCAAATCATAAAGGGTGATAAGAGCTCTTCCCCAGAATCCCAACATGACAGCCCAGAAAAGCACATTGTAATCACTGAAAATGTGATAGAATTATAAAAGCATCTGGCACTAGCCACATAAATTGACATGGTTCCGTTTTTTATAGTAGACCTAGAAATTATAAATTGCAAATTTTTCACCTAATGGAGAGAGCCAGGACCACTCCATAGAGGTTGTCTGTGTCCCCGGCCCCCAAGCTTTTTTTCTGCAATGCCAATGTTTTGGATGTCACCCAGGGCAGCTGATCATTACTGCATTAAGAGGAAGCCAGCCAAGGTGCTGACGGGTCACAGGCCGCAAGGAGCCTGGTCTGCCGGGAAATAAGCCATTCCATCCAATCAAACGGTAGAAAAACCAGCAGGGAAGGAAATGGACACAACTCCTGCTGCTCAGAGGAATTGTCTCTCCTGGCCTCCTCGGTTGAGGCATGGGTGCTCAAGGGAATGATACGGAGTTTCCCAAGAAGCCAGCATATTCCAGGGCAGAGCTACTTACAAGGGACCCAGGATGTCTATGCATGTGGTAACGTGGGCCCAGTGAGTCCCCAGCCCATTCCCAGTCTGTGTCAAGACGTCCCTTCAAGGGGGTTGGGTGGGAGGCCTGAAGTAAAGGGCTAACTCTATTTCCTGGATGTTTCAAGAACTCAAATGCCAGCTGTGGGGGAGGTCTGAGCACCCAATGATGAGAAGTCTCTGACCTTTAGTTCTGGTTCTGGGAAACCTTTTCCGCAGAGGCTGCTTGCCTTCTTCCTTGAGAGGTGGCACATCTCTCTGGCATCAACTAGGTGAAATCGGGCTGGAATACCTGCCAGGGTAATAAAATGATCACTGCCGGCCCTGCACCCAAGTCATGAGGCTTATTTTGCATGACCAGACACAATTCATTAGGACAAGGACAGGCTCTGAGCCACCCAAGGGGTGAGGCTCTTTATCTGTTCTGGGCCCCACCGTGTGTTCCTGACATGCGTGAGAGCGTGGCGGTGGGCAACAACTTCTCTCTTGTTATTTTCCCTGGCATAAGCATCATGTCCCCCATGCTGGTTCTCAAATTTCTCCTCTGTAAGCTCAGCACCCCCAACCCGTCACCTCCATCTGAGAAACTGGTGTGAGCTTTTCGGTGTGTGAGGAGGGATGCGGGACACTAGGGTGGACAGGCAAACCTGGGATAGAAGGCAAAGTGGATCTGACCCCTGGGTGGAAAAAGGTTAGACACTTTCAGCTCAGCTCTTTCAGACTTTGACTCATGTCAGAGAAGGCCTAGGAGATGTTTCCCAAACCACTGGGACTCTTTGATCTCCAAAATACTAGTCCTAAGTCCCTTCAAAAACCAACAGAAGTGAAAGAGTACACAGATCAAAATCACATTGAGAATTTTCCAGGGTCAGAGTCCAAAGGCACCTTCTATGGCATCCAATTATGTTGCTGTCCACAATAGAGCAAAGCTGACTGGAGAATGTTCCGTTAGCAACATCGAGGCTTCCATTTTGATTTTACTTCGTAACTAGCCATTTTGGTTATTCTTTGCTAATTTGCAGGGTACTCTTTCATAAGTACAAATTAGCTCAGATTCTGTATTATCATCAGGTTGGTGTCTCTAACCAAAAAATAATCATTAAATAGGGAGTTTGGGAGACTTCACTCCATCTTAACTCATCTTGCCTTTATGTGGTTGGAGAGGCTTAGCTCAGCTAATTGCTTTGTGCCAAAATGCTAATGCATCAGTAGGAGGGGAAAAAATGAGATGCCAAGGCAAAAGTTAACAGGCAGTGTGTGCCAGCTTTACCAATGACAGACGATGACAGGATATAGACACCCAACCTACTTTGGTTTCACCCCTGCTGTCATACTCCAAACACACAGTAAACATAAAACTTGCTTACTCTGGGTGGGTTCTCTTGGTCTGAAAAAACCCACAAGGCAGCCTGAATCCCTTTCACAAACTAGGATCCTTCCAGTGCTTCTGTGCATATGCAAGTCGAGCCAAAGCCCTTACCCAGCCTTCTGCCCCTAATAGGAAGGCAACCTATTCTTAAGTCCTTGGGAGAGCTTTTTATGCAGGTTAGGGAGATTTTTATCATAAAGTAGTCTGTTTCTTTCCAGGGTAACAAAAAACATGAAATTAGTATTCTGTTCTACATGCTGGGGTTTTATAAAATAGGGCATCTTTTTTCTTTCTTTCTTTTTCCTTTTTTAGAAGTGTCCAAGCAACTCGTTACACAGTGTGGAAGCATGTACACCAACCACAACTAACAGCCTACTGGCTGCCCCAAACATCAGACTTGCCCCACAGTTTCCTCTGTGGGGGTACATGTTGCTTGTCACACATTGGCCTGTGTGATCCGCACACCCGTGGTCAGCCTGTCGCCTGCTGGGTAGCAGCAATTTGGGAAGTGATTTTGTTTGACTAAGTGAAATAGGTGGAGGGGAAATGACATAAAATTACAACATTTTCTGTCCATCTCATTAAAACTCAGGCAGAGTCCGGTTTTCTTCCTCCTCCCTTTAGAAAGGATGAAAATGATACAAGAATCTGTCTTATTTTTATTGTTTCTCTGACTACAAAATAACATCTGTTGTGAAAAGTTCAAATAATTCAGGGCTTAGAAAGTGAAAGTTTCCCCATAATTACTTCCTACCACCCCCCACCATCCTGCTCCAAGCCAACCAATTGAGACAGTTCGATGTATTTGCATCCGTATTTTTTCTATGCAAATTCTAATTTACATACGTTAATATTCATTGCAATGAAATAATATTATGTTTACTGCTCTGCAATTTGTTCTTTTCAATCAACAATACTTTTTAGCAATGTTTTCCGTGCTAATACATACAGATTACTTCATTCTTTTTAAATTTTTTTTATTTTATTGAGGTAAAAGTCACATCATGTAAAATTAACCATTTTAAAGTGAACAATTCAGTGGCGTTTAGTACATTCAGAATGCCATGCAACCATCCCCTCTATTTAGTTGCTTCATTCTTTTTAATGGCTGTATAGTGTTCTACTACATGGATGTACTACAATTTATGTAGCCAGGCTTTTTAGCTTTTTCCAGTTTTACACTATTCCAAGCAATGTTGCAATACTTGTTATGTATATTTTTGCACCTTTATGGAAGTGTTACAATAGGACAACTTTCTCAAAGTGAAATTTCAAGGTCAAAAGTTACACCAACTTCAAATTTTCATACATTTTTAAAAATTGTCTCCAAAATGACAGTGCCAATGTCCATTTAGGAGCTCCCTTAAAAGTGAGAATAACGGATACACCTGGGGGCTTCTTTCTGTCCCCTCTTCCCGTGTCACCCATGCCTTGGGCCCAGCCTGTGAGCAATGGACTTACTCTTCTGGTTTGGGATCCATATTAAGTTCCCGAGGGCTACTGTAACAAAGTACCACCAACTGGGTGACTTTGAACAACAGAAATTTATTCTCTCACAGTTCTGGAGGCTAGAAGTCCAAAATCAAGGTGTCAGCAGGGCCATGCTCCCTCTGAAGGGTTTAGGGAAAAGTCTTTCTTTCCTTGTCTTTTCACACTTCTGGTGGCTCCTGGCAAGCCTCAGAATTTCCTGGCTTGTGGCTGTAAAACTCCAATCTCTGCTTCCAGCCTCACATGGCCTTCTTCCCTGTGAGTGCGTCTGTGTGCCCCCTCCTCTTCTTATAATGATAGGAGTTATTGAATTTAGGGTCCACCCTAATCCACTATGACCTCATCTTAACTTAGCTGATTACATCTGCAAAGACTCCTTTTCCAAATAAGGTCATATTCTGATGGAGAGTATTCAACCTACTACAGGATCATTAGGCAAATGTGGAGTTTTAGGGACTCAAAATAGAAAATAACTTATAGTATTATTCCACTTAGGTTAACAGCAGGCTGTTTAAAGCCTAAAGAGTAAATGAAAATCTTAGAGAATTCTATATTCTACTCCCAGGTTAATGCAGGTTAGTATCTTAATTCAAACTTGATGAGTTCCTGAAAGTGTGTAAAAAAGTTAACTGTGCAAAAAATGAGCAATAATAGACGTATATTAAATCCAAAAAATATTCTGGCACCCCTATTTACACCTTTCCTTTTAAACATAACTTGAAAGAAAGAAAGAAAGAAAGAAGGAAGGAACGAAGGAAGGAAAGAAAGAAAGATTAATGTAAATGGAACTTTCAATAATGTATTTTTAGTATTTTGTACATTTCTTACTTTTGTTCTTTTCCAAACCAAATGAAGATAAGTCAACTAGCTTAAATGTAATAAATGTCTGATTAAAGCTAAAGGTTTGCTACTTTCAGTTCACTTCTGATTTCTATCTTTGTCTTAAATTCTTTGATTTTAGGCCTATGCTCTTTCTTTCAACACTTTCTTTTTCTGTTTTCACTAACTTTCATGAAACAGGAAGAGAAAAATATTATTTAAAATTTCAAATACACTCTATAGAGCACAAACACTACTACAGAGAAAAGCAATGATGCAAATTGGAATTGCCTATTGGCAGATATCATTGCAAGGGTATAGCCTGGAATAGCGGTCTATCAGGAAATTCATGAAAATTCAAATTTAGTGTAGAAAGGAGGGATGTAGTGTGGACACATAATGTCACTTCATTTCTCAGTGAAATTCTGTTTCCCTAACTGTGATATATCTGAAAAGTTTTAAAGACCAAGTTGCAGATCTCAAAGTGTCAAACAAATAATAAACAATACCAGATTTCTTTGATTCCCATTAACTGTGTTTGTCAGTCAAGATAGGTGAGGTTATGCTGCAGGAATAAACATCCCCTAAAATCTTAGTAGCATAAAGCAACATTTACTCACACTACATTGTCCATCAGGGATTACCATGGGGCTCTGTTCCAGGACTCAGATTCATGAAGCGACTGCTATCTAGAACATTGCCCAGACCCATGGCAAAGAAAAAGAGCATTGTAGAAGCTCTCATACCATGCAACATGACACACATCACTTCTGCTCAGACCTAATAAGCCAGACCAGTCGCATGGCCCACCCAACCACAAGGGAGTCAGGAAGCCAGAAATATTTTGCAAATAGCACCAATAACCACTACATTGTGTGTGTGTGTGGGGGGGGTATCTTGTATTTGCATGCATCTATCCTTATAATCTACTTTCTGTTTCTTTTACCAACAGAAAGAATGATCCAGTTCCAGAAATGACCACTCCCAAGAAATTGTACTCCAAAGTCATGCAGACTCTGCAGTATCTAAATTCTCACTTGCCAAATGGCAGCCACGTTATTTTATACGGCTTACCAGATGGAACCTTTCTCTGGGATAATTTGCACAGCAGATATCATCCTCTCGGTATCAGTTTGAAGATACTTATACTCTTTAATAATGTTAATGTATACATGGTCCACATTTATATAGTTCAAACTGTGTAAGAATGCACCTAAAATGCACCACAGTACGTAGGTCAGAATGGATGAAGGGAAGAGCACCGAGGTACAAGGTCTAAGGATCAGTATCCAAAGGTGGGCAGAACCATATTCAAAGTCAGAAAGGGCAGAAGTATTTAATGAAGACAAATTGGAAGCTAAGAGTTTGAGTTGGGAAACTCCTTTAAGTGAAGGTGAAATCTAGAATAAGCCAATGAAGCCCAAACAAGAGACGGTAAGCCCTGAGTCAAAGGGAAGGATTTCTCCAAACCTCAATGGTGAGTGCCCCCTGGTAGCCATTCAGAATTCTATAGAACACGGTCTTCCAGTGGGCTTGCTCCCTGCTTCTACATTCTCTTGGAGCCCTTGGCTCTGAAATGCTTTAAAGTTCCTTACAAACATTGTAAAAGTAGTAGTAACTCACATTAGGAAGGGCTGCCATGATAATCCTTAAAACAATCCTGTGAGATAGATGTTTTCATTAATTCCATTTTATAGAAGAAAAAACAAAGGCTCAGAGAGGTTAGGTAGCTTGTCAAATGTTGCAGAGCTTGTTGTGTATGTAAACTGGGTGTAGCAAGGCTCTCTTTCTGTGTTTCAGGGGAGAATATCCTTTCAAAAAATATTTGTTATATGCCAGGCGCTGTTCTAGGCACTGGGTAACCATCAGTGAACACAATAGTCAAAAGTCTCTGCCAACATAGGCTTATATTGCAGTGGGAGAAAGACTCCAAAAGTGTGTCAGGGATGATAAGTGTTACTAGAGAAAATTAAGCAGGGAAGGGAGGTAGGGAGCGCTGGCCTCAGTCCTCTCTGACAGATATCTACAAGGAGAGGCCTGGTAAGCTCCCCTCTGCCCCACATCCACAGCACCTGTGCCAGTCTCTCATGGAAAGGGGCTGCCCCTTCCCTGGTATTGCCATAGCCACCTCCTTAGACCAACCCAAGCTCAAGTGTGCTGGAGGTCCAAGCAGTTTCTACTGAGTCAGGTGAGCAATTCAAAGGAGGAAGATCTGAAACTCCTTCCTCAGTGCCCTTCTCAGGGGGCGGGGTGGAGAGCTTTCCTCTGCATATATAACTTCTCTGTAGCTTTTCCATCTCCTCTTTTTCTCCTCCTACAGTCCCTTTTTAGCCTCCCTCAGGAAGTTTCATCCCTCCCCACACAAGAAAAGATCGGGGTCCCTTTAACTGGTTCTCAAATGTTTCTGGTCCCTTCACTCGGGGGACAATTGTAAATACCCACATTCCAGGCTCCCCACCAACAAGATTGAAGTCATTTTCCTCTTCAGTTACCAAGTGTGCCACAAACATTATTCTTATCCAAGCAGAACACTGTCCAGCCTTGCACGAGGAAAGCACATTCCTCCTGTTCACCCGGCTTTGACACATGCCCCTTAGAAGTGACAACGTGACCACACAGAGGAGAACTTGACTCCATTCTGGGCTGCCTTGGACACATAAAGGACAACCACTTGGGCTGAGAATGTCTCTTTGACTTATCCCACCGTGGATGAAAATTTCAGTTCCCCCAACAGATGTTTTCAGATTCCTAGATTTCTCACATGCTAAGAAATGCTTGGGGAAGGGAAGTTGGAGGCAGGGGAGATGTGCTCCCAATTTACTCTGTCACATCATTAGGGACTTGACTTTAGGTTTTCTGACTTCCAATCCCATTCTTTTTCCATGAACTACGGTTAGACTGCCTCCACAAGTTCAGACATGCCACACAATTCACTTGACTCAACGCCAGTATGTAATAACGACTCCATGCAATTTGGAAGGGAGAAAAGGGTAGGAAAAAAGGTGATTGCGGGACTCATCAATCCCTTTGGTGGATTCTCTAGGCCAGTGGCTCTCATCCAGGGGCAACCCACCCACCCTCACCAGTAATCGCAACTGGAGAGGGGGTGCTACTAGCACCTGGTGGATAGAATCCAGGGATGTCCCTAAACATCATACACTGCACAGGGGGCTGGCCCCTACAATCAAGAATGTCAATAGTGCCAAGGTTGGGAAACCGTGCTCCAGGCTTAGCCTTGTCCTTAAATGGCCTCTCGGCAGCCACTAACCATGCACTAGCATTTCACAGCACACAAGGGAAGAAGGAAAAGGGGGAACAAGTTTGTTCTACATAAACAACCCTGGTTTGAAAAAAAAGTCCAATTAGAGAGAAAGCTGAAACTATCTAAAATTTGTTTAATGTTTTTAAGTTATTATTCATATCCTAAATTATCCCTGCTGCCTGGTTGCCATGGGAAATAAATTATAAACTCCTCAACGAAGCATCAGGGTCCTTCCTAGACAGACCAGGGAAGTAGGCGGGATTTACTCAGCATCCCCATTCCTCCTTTGGCAGACTCATAACTCACTTAGAATGAGAGGCTTGAAGAGACACCTGCTGCCCTCCTGTTGTCTCTGTTCTGCTCTCACTCTCAATCCAATCTTTGGATCTTCTTCATTCCCACCAAACATGAACCAGCAGTGAAGAAGGTTAGTGTTGGACCAGCCTCAGGGTTTGGTTGCTCTGCCTAGATTAGGGTGGATCTCATCTTAATCAATAGCCAGTCACCCAGTCTGATTGCCTGGGGCACTGTGCTAAGGGTTGTATAAGCTAGTAAAGGGAGTTTTCCATTTATTTCTGTCTTTGAGCCTAGAATCATGATGATGATAATCTCTAGACTTAACTTTAGCCACCCCTTAAGGGGTAAGAAAGAGATCAGAGAGCAGAAGGGGTCAGGGGGGAACCCCTGGATCAGCAATACATTCTCTGCTGCCTCAGTAGGACAGGTAAGAACTCAGCCTGACCATTCAGTAAAGAAAAGGCTAAATGCCACAGCATTAGATCAGAGCAGCAGGTAATGGAGGCCCAGAATAAGAATAGTTCCCAGCTCACTCCTGCCAGGAAGGAGGAAGTAATGAATCCCTCCTGGCATCTCTCCTCTTCGCCATGTTTGTGAGTCACTACTAGTCAGTGCCTGGCTGCCAAGGGCTGTGCCAGCCCCACAATTTCCACCAGTAATTAAAATTCCTGGCAAGAATATATTGTCTTTTTGAGGAATTACCAGAAAGTAAGTGTCACATGTTAGGATTCTACTTACATTGATCTTTTGAGAAATGTCAAGCTTGACCAAGGATGAGTCCTCACAGGCACAGTCTATGAGGAAGGCAATCTTTCTATAAATATGTCTGAGATACCTATTATGTGCTTTGGGGGCAAAGATGGTACTAAGATGAAGTCCTTGTCCTCAAAGGAGAAAGAAAAGACAACTCCAACAGGGAAAATAGTATATAGATCCTGACAGTGAGATTACAGAGTGCCGATGACACTGGTACAAGCCATAGGAATTCTGAGAGTATCCGAAGGTTAGACTATGGTCAAGAAGTTTGGGATTGCTAGCTACCAAATAAGTCTGCAAGTAGGCCTTCCTTGAAGGGCCTCTACCACAAAAGATCAACAGTAACAACTTAATTTTACCCCAATTTCTCTTAAATTTGAAACCTAATGTATCTCAAAATACCTTGTAGTATACCTTATATTTTATTACTAGCTTCCTCCCTGTCTGAATGAATGTGGTTTTACTGAGGTTTAACACACTCAGATGGTATTTCATGGAGGTGTGGCTGATCTTTGTTGGTACTAAGCTTTTACGGTGACTAAAATTTCAATTATGGTCCCAGCCTTAAATAAATGCCAAAGACTCTGCCCTAAAGAACTTACAAATGACTGACACTCAAGCTGCTACCATGACCAACTGAGGTAAAACATACCCTTTCATCTTCAGAGGGAGCATATGGCATCCACTGGCCGGCCCACTGGTTCTCCACCCCTTAGACACACACACACACACACACTGTTAGTTCCTCTGCCCTGATAGTTCCTGGCCACTGTGGGATGGTCCTCCTGCCCCTGTCCTCAGCATTCTTGACCAACTTTCTTCACTAGATTCACTTTCTCACTAAGGAGTCACGGACATTGCCTCTTTACAGGTACAACAAGTAGGTAGGATCAGTCTTTGTCCCAGGGCTCCTCAATATGCAAAAATACTATTAAAGTAACAGGGATAAAATGTAATACTTGAAAAGAAAGATTAAATGACCAGCTGACAGTGCCAGTAAGTGGAGAAAAACATAAGAGCTCTTTTCCCTATTCTGTTTCTTTATATCATAAGCCCAGCACAAGCACTCCTAACCAACATTCCACATGACCAGCCACAGTCACTCTACCCCCTAATAGGCAGAAATACCAGAGAGAAGGGAAACCAACTCGTTACACCTTTTCCAGTTATCTTCTAACTACAGCTAACATGCCCTCATCCTGTTCAACAGACTCACTACTCATCTAAGGATTTTCTCTATATCAACTTGCTCCAATTAGAGTCCATGGCACAATAGCAAGGAGATAGAGGGGAAAGGGCAGAGATTTAGAGAAGGTCCAGAAGGAGGACATGCCTTGTGGTCTCATCCTAAGGTGTGCTGGGACCTCAGCAGTAGGACACTAGGAAGAGGGGAGTAAGCTGTGTTGTAACAAGCCCATGGCTGGGCTTAACCCCCAAGGGAGGGCCAGCAGATGAGTCCCCAGTATCCAGGAGCAGGACAAACTCCAGTCCCTCTGGATAACACAGCAATCCAGGCCTGTAGGTGGCAATGAGAAGGTGCAGGAGTGTCACCTGTGGTCAGGCATGAGCTGCCCCCTACCCCAGGTTGAAGAGACTTCAGACACTGGGCAGTGGAAAGAGAGAGGCCACCTCTCAGGGAGAGGGGACCTGTCAGGACCAAGCAGGGTGTCAGGGCCCCAGCCAAGCTACCCAAGTTTTATTACAAGGCCTGGTCCCAACAAAGAAACAAGATGGCAGAGGGAAGGCTGCAGATCAGGGGCAGTCCCAGCAGGGGGCAAGAGCCAAGTCATTCGGACACACAGAGGATCGAGGGTGGGGAATGCAGGTTGGAGGTGTCCATCACTGTAGCTGGGCTGACTGAAACAGGCAGGGACACATACAGAAAGGAGGTAAATTATAAAAAACACACAAAAAAAAAAAATAGAGGGAAAGACGCCTCAGTGATAGAAAGCAGGATCTTAGAGAAAGATGGGAGCTCAGGGCTCCATGTTGAGGCTGTAAAACGACTGCAAAGACAGAAGCCAGTGGCTTGGGATTCATCTAAAATGTGAAGATGCAGACACTTTTGGAGAACAGAGAAGGGCTGGTGTGTAACTGCGACTTGAATGGTGATAATAAGCTTGTGGTTTTCCAGTCTTGGGATTCACTCACCCACACAGAGAGATAATATATTTTTCCTCTAAGACAAGAAAATTGAATCTTTCAGTCTAACTGATCTGAGGTATAAGTGAAAAATCAGACTGTGTTCCATCACCTTCAACCTTTCTCTTCGCTCCAAGATAGGTCCTATTGTTTTCCTTTATTTTTTCAAGCATGAGAGAAGTGTTAAGGGATAAGACGTCAGTCTTCGACACCTGAGATTTGGGAGAGCCTGGATTTTGTGTCTTAGCCACAGCATGAAAGCTGAATTGCCTCTGGGGGTGGATATGCTGGAAGAGGGAGAGAGAGGGGAGATGTGTGAGCAGAGAGAAGATTCTGGGTCTATGACTAATGTTTGGAATGGCTCTGGATGAACTCGCGTATGGCACTTATCGCCTTTATTCGTATGGACCTCTTTAACCTGCACTGAAAAATAAGTGTAGAGCATATCTACTAATTAGGGCTCAGATAAAATATCCCCTGGGCCTGAAGGGGTATAATGTGCTGGCCTCCCCCAGCCGGTGGCCACCCAAGCACTTTTGGAGGCCTTCAGTTCACCAAACTGCGAGACAGCACACGGTCAGACCTTCAGACACTCAGAATGTGCTGCCAGGTCCTCAGTACGGGATAATTGGGTCAGACCTGAGGGTTTCATAGATGTGGAAAGGAGGATTTGGTCAGCTACCACCTTGAAGGTTCCCTGTGCCTCATGGGAACTTGGCATTTCACTCCCTTGCCAGGAGAAAGCCACTGTCCTGCAAAGTCCTTTGTTAGTGGTATTCTGGTCCATGCGGTGCCTTTGTATCCCCCTATCTGGGATCCGGATAAGGTCAGGCCCCTCAGACCCTGCCCTCACCCATGCCAAGCACTCAAGATGGGAGTAATCTCCTTAGGGCCCCTCCCCAACTCGGGGTCTGAATTTCTAGGGGGCTCAGAAAGAAGGAAAGCCCAGGCATTCTTCAAGAGCAACACCGAATGAAAAATCAAGGCAGGTCCCTGGAACTGCCCCCCTTCTGCAAGGAGGCAGGGTCACCCACAAGTGTCCCTTGTTGGCTGCTCTACCCAAGTGCATGCAACATACCAGACCTCTCTGTCTTCCAGGCCAGCTAAATAAGGACGTGACCTATGCACATTTCTACTCCTTCCTGAGCTGTGTCCAGGTGAGCTCGTACTGACTTGTTTCAAGGCCACACTCCCCGCTATGAGCGCTGTTCCCCTGTAATCAAAGTGGTGTTTTCCCGCTCTCAGGTCAGCCCCTGCCTTGGCTGGATGTCTTCCAACAAGACGCTCCGGACTCTCACTACAGAGGTAGGACTGTTGCGGGCTCTTTGATTCCGTCTTTGATCATTCTTTCCCTGTGTTTGCTGCAGTGTTTTCACGAGAGAGGGGATTTTGGCAGAGCGATAGCCTCCAAGCTGGTGAATAAAAACATCAAACTGCTGGGGTACTTGAGGAGCCAAGAGAATGTGGGGTGCCGTGTTTGTCTCCTTCTTCCTCACGCTGGGTCTGTCACCCTTACTGTGTCTCTCAGTCACTGTCTCTGTGTATGCCTGTCTCTCTTGTATGCACACATGCATGTACACACATACACACACACACACCTTTCAAAGCTGGTCCTAGTGTATTTGTAGAGGCACAAAGAAGGGAGCAAGGCTAGGCTCTAGGCATGACCGGAGTCCTCCCGAGGTAAGTGAGGACCAGGTGCTTTGGAGCCTGCCTCTCTTCTCTGAGGGAACCCCTGGTTCACGCACCTCTTTCACAGTTGGTGAATAATCTCTTTGTAAGATTTATTGAATGTTTTTTACAAAACAAATATATTTCAATTAAAGAAAAACTTGGAGAATGTAAAAAAGCACAAAGAAAAGTAATACAAAACACCCAAAATCTCACCACCCAAAGTTAATATGTGTGTATGTCTTTCCAATGTTACTTTCATAGACAGATATTTTGGGGGTTTTGCCTACATAGCATCAGAACACATATATCATTTTATGCCTTCCAACGTTCATAAATTATTCCTCCATGTCGTAATTTGGTAATCATTTAGAGTGTACAGCATCTGAATGTACTATGATTTATTTCCTCCCCTGGTGTTGGGCTTAGAGGTTGTTTCCAATTTTTCACTATGATAAATAGCATTGTGATGAACTTTTGTGTCTATATATATAGATGTATGTCTTTGTGTACCATGTCTATTTCCATAAGACAAATTCCTAGAAAAGTTATTGGGTCAAAGGGTACGCCATGTGTAAGGATTTGATCCACATTGCCAAACTGCTCTCTAGATAGGTTAAACAAATTGACATTCTCAATCACCTATCCCATGACAATATCTGTATTATCATGATTGTTCATCTTTTCTTTGCCAATCCCATGAGGGGGAAGTGGGTCTTATTACTTTAATTTGTAGTGATTTGGTTCCTAATGAATTTTGACAGTTTTGTATGTTCGTTGGCCGCTTGTGCATGAGTAGAATTTAATATGCAGAGCTGCTTTCTACTGATGGCTTGGAATGGGGGTGGGACTATGGATTTCTTTGTTCTGCCTGAATTGTCTCACTAAAGTCAAAGTCTAGGCTTCATGGAATTCTCTCTTTTTCCTTTGTATTCAGAGAGCAGAACAACTCTCCAATACACTGAAAAAAATTGCAACCAGCGAGAAATTTGCAAACTTCAATCTTTTCTACATGGATTTTGACTTCCGAGAAAGTAAGTTTTGCTTGGTTTAGGAACCGACATAAGACAAAAGCAGCAGCTACAGTTTAGAGCCCACCTGGGCAAGGCGTTTATAAGCCAGCAGACGGTAGATTAGGCAGAGTCACTCCCGCCCATTCTGACACATTAATAGCTCTGTGTATTAAAAAAAAAAAAAGATAAAGTGTAAGACTCTTTCTGGGAAGGTGAAAGCTCAGCATCACCTCCTTATTTTAACATCATTTTAGAATTCCTGAAGCAATAGAGTCAGTGACCAGTTGGAAAAAGCTTTGGGCCAACAGGTCAATGGAATCACCTAACATATTCTTGCCAGTTTAGTAATGCCCCGCTTACCTATGGGCTAAAGATGAGTGTGACAGGAATGCAGGACAGGGCACTGCCTTTCATAGTGGGCACTGAATTACCTAGGGACTCAGTAACAATGCAGATTCCCAGGCACCACATGATGAAACTAATCAGAGTCTCTAAGAGAGGGACCTCAGGTTTGCCTGTGGCAAAGTGGACAACCCGTATCTCAGCTTTCTGGAAAGAGCATTATGGTTTCTTTTCTGACATTCTGTCCGAACACTGGGGTCACTGATGAGGGGTCACACAAAAACAGGCATGATTACTGGAGCTACTGATTTATCCTTTACCTCTTGACTCTGAAAAATTATTATTTATTAACTTTAATCCTTCCAGTCTCATTTTCATTGCTAAGCAATTGTTGTACAGGAGAAAAGCCTCCTGTTGATTGATTGCCAGCTGAGATGATGCTAATGAAAAGCTTTACAATGCATGCAAAGGATGGATGATTTCTCAACCAGAGTGTGTCATCTCTATCTCGCCACCACCAACACCCCCCTCACCCCAGCCCAAGCATCTGGGATGAAGCAGATGGCCATCATGAATTGTCAAATATTATATTAGCTGACAAGTTTTGCAGTGCAGACTCTAGTACTTCAATTCTGAGCATCTTTTCAACAAGACTGATCTCCCCTAACTAGATTTCCTGCCTAGGTGATACATATTTCTCTCACAGGGAGAGACATTTTGATAAATAACCTCTCATTAAAATGCAGAGTTAAAGACTCATTAATGAATTCCTGGTATAGACAAATGCACCACCAAGTGATTTTTGATCATGATCAACCTTGAATATAGATAAAGTTATTAAAAATATAATAATGTCTAACATTCACATGGAACTTTTTCATTTTCCAAAGTAATCTCTAGCTCTGTTATTTATTATCTTTGGGACTGTAGGCAATTCCCTGAACATGTCTAAACTCTCCTTTCCAGACCTGGAAATGGGGATACCATATCTACATAAATCTTTATGATGATTATATGAAATAATGTGTAATCCTCCTAAATGCCATGCTTGGTACATAGCCGGTACCCAGAAAATAGTACCATTCCCTCACCCCCTTGCTACTCAACACGTGGTTCAGGATGAGCAGCATCCACACCACCTGGAGGCTAGTTATAAATGCAGAACCCCAGGTCCCGCTCCTAATTAGGACCAACCTAATCAGAATCCGCATTTTAACATAATTCACAGATGATCAATAACTCACATTAAAATTTAATAAATGGGGCTCTATAATGCTCCAAGATTAAGAACTTACTCAGTTAGTTATCAGATTTTTACTTAGTTCTACTATGTGCTGTGCAGGTCCTGAGAATGTAGTTGTCAACAAAACAGAACAGTCCTTATCTTCGTGCAGGGTATAGAGAGAAGAGCTTTATCCCTGACCCAGTACTGGCCAGCATTCCATGTGCTTAGAAGCAGAGATTTCTCAGCCTGTTCTTGTCCTCACAGCAACAACAAATGCAGTAAAAAGCAAAAAGTTCAGTTAAACTGAACTGAACATTCTACATCAACTGGCAGTTGGTCACCTTACTGAGAAACCTCCTAGGTATTTCTCCACGCTTGGCAATTCTCATCAACAGTTCAAGGAATTTCCTGAGATTTTGTAATTTCCTGACATTTATTAAAAGTAAATGTGGGGCCTGGCCCAGTGGCATAGTGGTTGAGTTCGCGCGCTCTGCTTTGGCGGCTGGGGGTTCACGGGTTCAGATCCCAGGTGTGGACCCACACACCACTCATCAAGCCATGCTATGGCAGTGTCGCTCATACAAAAAATAGAGGAAGATTGGCACGGATGATAGCTCAGGGACAATCTTCCTCACCAAAAAAATAAATAAATAAATGTAAAGATCTATATTTGGTACAGGACCCTCTTCTCCTTCTCCTTATGAAGTTAGTAGGTACTCCACCAGGGAAGACGTATGGACACACTGGGAGGGAGAGTGGGGGCAGAGGAAAGGGTACCTGGGATCTGCCTCCATGAACATCTAATGCAGTGTCATACATTTAACATCTAGGTGCCTCCGTGTACACTTCTGAAAGAGCTGGAACTTTTTTCTAGTTTTCAGGAACTGTGCTAAAGGCTTGACTTATGCCCAAAGTTAGACTACCACAAGGGAAATTTTTACTTTGAAATTTTAGCATTTTCCAGAGTAGGCGGATCATCCACTCCCAGATCCATCTCTGTGAGTAACCTTCCACACCTGAGCAGCTCATCATCCTGGAAATCCGGTCTGCCTCATGTGGGTGCAATGTGCTATTATAGATGGATAGAGACAGAGATAGAACTATGTTCCTATCCCAACTCAACCACAGAATAGCAGTGTAACCTCGAGTAAATTAAATAACGACTTAGCTTTTGTTTCCTTTTGTGGAATGTAGCAATAACTAAACTGTAGGGTTTATGTAGGGATGAGACAAAGCTTGTAATGTAGTAAGGACTCAATAACTGTTAGCTGACATCCTCCTACCACCCATGATTTCACTGCTGTCTGAAATCCATATATGTAAAACACCTACTACATTCTTCCAGGGCTTATGATAGATGGATAATAAATGTTTATTCTCTTTCAATGTCCAAACCACCTCCACCAGTCATGCCTGTGAATCACTTTGAGTTCCTTGGAGGAAGCTATGGTGGAAATATATCCCATTATCCCTGCAGTCTCCTTCTATCAGAAATAAAAACCCTATAGAGCCACTTATTAAACCTGCAGTCTTAATAGTCACATGAAAATCTCTCCTCTTATTTCATATTGGAGCTGACTATTGCATCACAAATATCTTCATTTTTCATATGAGATTTATAATTTTATACCCTGTGACAGAGCAAATCACAATTGAGGGTCCCTGTCCCTTGAGGGTAAGCATGAGACCTATCTGTTCTCCAATCTGACAGCCTCAGTGCAGCCCTGAAAGATGATTGCTCATCTCCAAAGACTCTTTTTAGTCTCTTGCTGACTCATCCTCCAACTGGTTATGAACTAAACAGAGGCAGCAATTTTTCCTTCCTTCAGAAAATGCCAGCCCGAGCAGGTGATGTCTTTTTTCTTCGTCTGTACCACACCTCCCAAACAGAGGAAGGAAAATGCCACTTGGCTGACAAGGCCATTTTTACACTGACAGTTTAAATACACCACCAGCTGCCCTCCACTTCCAAGTCAACTCAATTGGAGTAAACCTGGTTCTTAGTTCCCTCCACGTATGTGTTTGTAAAAATAACCGGTGACTTCACGGTGCTGACCAGAATGGAGATTTCTCCTTTTAGATATCCGCTAGTGCTGTTGTTCATCAAGGAGCTACCAAGTGTTTTATGAATCTTCTTCTGTGATTTCTATTGCATCTGTGACAAGCTGGTCAGCAGCAGAGTTTGACTTTACAGATAAAGAAAATACATTATACGCCAAATCCCAAGAGCTTGTTCATGATCATTCGAGAAGTTTAATTCAGGTCTTCTGAAGAACAAATAGGAATTCATTTACTATTTTCAATTATGGTCCCAGGTAGGAAGGAAACTGGCCAGCTTACTATGCTGCCCCAACTTGGACCTTCCACTCTAAAATCAACCAGGGAAGAAATAGAGACCACTGTCGGGTATTGCATCTATTCTAAGAAGGCAAAATTTCACCCTGAGATAAACAAACTAAAAAGGGTCGCCCTGTCTAGCACTAGCCACAATACAGGTAAAACCTTAAACTCCTGCCTGTGAGTTACTGACTCTCTCTTCAAGTATTGTCATGCTGATGTCTGCAGATATGCAATGACTGGTAACCCTCGCAGACACAATCGTCATGTGAGAAAACGATATTTTCCAGCATGAATAGACTGATTGTAGCCTTGGTAACCTGCTTCATTTCCTTTAATACCTATTGGATTATTCTATGTGACAAGTCCTTCCAAAGGCTGGACCCCCTTGTAGTGTCCTATCAATGTAGGGGGGTCATGGAACATGTTTCCTGGCAGAGAGGAGTATGTTATCACTGCCATCGTTGAGAATTGCCGGAGTCCAGTGATGATAAAACGTGGACCTCTCCCACTGCCCCACCCTAGGGTATGCCCCTGATCCCTTGCAACACTTGGCAAGTAAATATCCCTTCTCTTTTCTTGATGCTTTTGTTCCTCAGTTTTCTTTTCATAGTCCCCACATTATGAGATTGCTCAAGCCTCCAAGGGGAGTAGAAGGGAGTGATCATCCCTTCTCATTTTCAAAAACAGTCACTAACGCCGATGACTGAATTATGTTCATTTGTTCCATGAAGTATAATTTCTATCACCACCCCTCCCTGCCTCTAAGGGCTGTAGTTTTTAGTTTGGTAGTTAGTAATGCACATAAAATTCAAATCAAAATGGAAATAGCCTAGACTAATGTTAAGCCTAGGTGCCAAAATTGAATCACAGTACAGGAATCTCAGGTGTAAGCAAGTCTGACCTTTTAATTTAGGGCTCCTAATAAACATTTTTCTCAAGAAACACAATCTTGGCTTAAACAGTGTTTCCTTAATAGGCTCAAATTTGCTTTCCACTATTGATTTTCCAAATCTCCAGGTCACTATAAATCTTCCCTGAATTTTCTCTTGGCCAGTGAAGGCACAGGTTTAGATTCAATGTGTCACTCAACGTTCTCTGTTGTAAGAGCTTCCTACCCTCACTGGGTTGGGTGTATGGGTGGCACGCCTCAGGTCCATGGCTTGGTGTGTATCTCTTTAATACAATCCTTGTGTCTTATTCTTCCAACTCTTTACAACTGGTCAGCAGGCTCTGTCTGAGGTCTTGACTGGGCTCAATTCCCATCATCTTTTTAGCACTGCCTGGGAATTTCTTAACATCTGATAGAGATTTTCTTTCATTCTTTCTTTTCTTTCTCTTTTTAACATTTGCATAGCATAAGGTGAAACAAAACTAAAAATAAAAGGAGAAAGGACGAGAAGTTCATTGAGAACTTCGGTGAAGTAAAGGAACACAAGTAGAGTGGAAGTGATGTCACCTCTGAAGTCACGGAGGAGACTGGGAGGCTGACGTCTTACCTGGGCTGGACTTTTCCCCATCGTGGTTGATTTTTGTGCTGAGACTCTGTGGGACTGCAAGATAGCGATGAGGTGAACACTACAAAAAAACACTGAGGTGGCTCAGTGGGGGTGACATTGGCTCTGCATTTAAAGAAACTCTTCCGAATGCTTGGTGCTCCGTTAATGGTAACTTGCTGGATGTTTGGATTGGAGGGGGCTCAGATAGAGAATCAGCATAAAGTTAGAAAGTAGAAAAGCAGGACCTCCAAAAAAGAGTAGGAAGCTGGCCCATCCTCCACCAGGCGAGGGGGAGAAGGAGATCCTGAACCAAGCGTGGGTGAATGCACAGCAGGTGGGTCGAGACTGGCAGGGATGGGCTCGACCAGCATCACACGCCCAGGGAGGGCAGTCTGGGACCCACAGGAGCTTCAAAGTGTCAGATCTAGAGGGAAAGGCAGAGCAGCCAGACTTGAACCCGAAGCAGAAAATCTGATTCCAGGGTCGTGCCTTAAAAAACAGTCAGAACAGCAAGGCAACTGGAGATGGAACGAAGCAAGCTTCCCGGAGGTTCTGCCTTTTATAGGGCACCTATGGCCAAAGGCAGGAAAGAAACTGTTGAGGTCTGCAAGCTGGCTCAGCAGAACGAATAAAGCTTCATAAGAGTGAGTGTGGTTTAAGCATCACTGCAGCTCTGAGCTTCCTATCAGAAGAGCAGTCCATACCATTCCTTCAGAGAGATACATCATTAACCAGCAACACTTTCTCCCTTAGACCTCCATGTGCAGGACACGGTGGACAATGTCCTCAATTCGAGTTTCACAAGAAATGCAAAGGCCATGTTCCAGGAGCTACTTCTTCTAACAAACTCCAATAAAACCCAGACAGCAAAATATAAAAGAGTGGCTCACTGGTGGCTCTTCTGCCAGGAAGAGGCCAACAGGAATTGGTGATCCCGTGTGTGGGACTCCAAACCACCAGCAGGAATTGTTTTCCGAGTTCTGAGAAGGGCAGCAGTGTTTCCAGCCCCCCCGGGGACAGGGACTGGGTAGCGAGTGGAGATGGCATGCTGTGATATTAAGACTAATTACAAAAGCAGCACAGTATTGATTCAGCTCTGGGAAAGTCCAGCTTCTCTTGTCCAATCAAAGCCGCCAACAGAATTTCCATTCCTTCCCTTGGGGCGAGTGGGGGAAAAGCAAAGAGGGCATAGATCCCTGAGCTTGAGTTTTTCGTGGGGTGAAGATGGAAGAATCTTAGCTATGCTTGCTCCTCTCTCTGGACACCAAGAAGTCAGGGCAAGGGCTATGCTGGGAACAGCAGGTTTCACAGTTTTCTCTCTGGAGGTTCTCTAGGGACATGAAATTTCCTTAAGGAGTTCTCATTGACTATACAGTATTACAATGTAGAGTTAACTTGTGCTGTTCCCTTGCAGGAACTGACACTCTTGGTCTCTGCGCCCTTTTGAAGGAGAGTTTTATTGCTTTTTATCACTTTGGGGCTCATAATATTTTCTCTGTAGCCATACTCACTCTAAATGTGATGTTGAGATAATTTTACATAATTATATTTCTCACAAACTGAGTGATTTTTAATGATGATTGCTTGATATACGCAGGCGGTGTCTGAAAATGGCAGCCCATAAGAGGAAATGTTAACAAAATGTTTAATTTTCCCATCTTGCTCTTGCAATACTGGCCTACTGGCCACTGAGAAACGAGATGGACTTAAATGGGTGTTGAATATGTTAGAGCTCATCTTTCCCCACCATTCTCCTTGCTACACCAACCGCATTCATCCAACACTCACATATTTTCTTCCTGAGTTAGAAAAAAAAATCACACAACAGGACATCATTTCCATTTAGAAAGCCCACCGCCCCAGGTAACAGCTCAGAGGCAGCCGTGTCTGGGTAAGCATCGGCCCGGGAGGGAAGTGAGCAGCCCTGACGACATTTTTCATGCAGTCCTTGCCCTGGAACACTGATCATTGCTTGTGGAAGGGTGTCTCTAACCCTCTGATTGTGTGTGTGCCCTGCAGTCACGGAGGAGTGGAAGAAGAGAGGTGGACAGCCCTGGCAGCTCATTGAACCCGTCGATGGATTCCATCCCAACGAGGTAAGTGCTGTCACACAATGGCTGCTGAAGGCTATCTCTTAGGTAATTTTTAAAATATAATTATGCATCCATGTGTTTATTTTTATCCTGTTTTATTCCAGAAA
This sequence comes from Diceros bicornis minor, assembly GCF_020826845.1. Taxonomy (NCBI): domain Eukaryota; kingdom Metazoa; phylum Chordata; class Mammalia; order Perissodactyla; family Rhinocerotidae; genus Diceros; species Diceros bicornis. Next base: position 59,777,095 of record NC_080742.1, on the reverse strand, counting down.
GAATTTGAGGTAATGTACACACATGTGTAACATAGATGATTCAATAAAAATAAAATGAAAGCCAGAGTAAAAGGAAAATAAGGTAGAAATGATACCTCACTTCCTGATTTAATGCCTACAATTCATAAAATGTGTGCAGGGAAGTTCTGAGACACTGCTGGCGAGAGCTTACAAAATCAGCTCTGTGCTTCCTGGGGGCTCAGAGGGGAAGAGAGGCATAAGTCATGGCCTCCATAAGATAAAAATATAAATCAAATATTCAAAAAAAAAAAAACAAAACACGTGGATTCCTGGAAGTGAGACCTGTGAGAAATTTCTTGTATGGATCCTTCTAGAAAGGATGCAATATGAGAGGAGGACAGTGTCCTTAGCAATATCCTGCAGTAAGAGCTGTTTCTCATGTAGGATTCCAAGGTACAATTCCAGAAAGCAGCTCTACTCTGGCCTCTTCACAGAGCAAGGGGAACTGGAGAGTGGGACTCTGTCCCTCCCGCCCTCCTATCCATTATCCTGACCTCAACCAGGGAAGCTCCACTTTTATCTGTTATACATAGTGGACTTGCTCATGATATTTCTTTACAAAAATATGAATAAAAGAAGAAGTGGGGGAGGAGTTCTGCCACTTTTAAAATTTTGAAACCTGGTCCTCTGCAGGAGGGATGGGCCATTTACCCTCAGGCAATCCTCCACAGCTATAGTCTTTCTGACCCAGCCTTTGGTAAGTATGGTGCAGCAGTGACAAGGGTCCAGACGTAAGAAGCACTCTGGTCTGCTCTCCTGGTGGCCTTGATCTCTATGGTCAGCCAGGCCACAGGGAGGGCTGGTCATCCCCTCAGGAGCCTGAATGGAACCGTAGCCTACCTTCCCCAAAGCTCTAGGATCAGTGAGCACCCATGGTTACTAAGGGCTAAGAATTGTCTGAAAAAAAAAGAAAAAGAAGGGTACCACTCCGTCGACAGGTAGACGAGCAGTGGAGTCCCACAAGTGCTGGGTAAATTTTAAAATGAGTATTAAATATCACTGTTCTAAATAACCAAAAAAAAAAATCTATGTAATACTTCTCAGAATATCTCACTTTCCTGTGTATCATTTGGATGAGTTGATCCAAAAGTATTATTGCCTAGAAGCTGGTTAAGCATTAGAGTCTGCCCCACCCCCCCCACCCCCCCCAAAAAATGATGTCTTTGGTTTTAGAATAGTTAATGCAAAGACTTTCTTTCTGGCAATAATTAGGTAGTAGCTCTTGTCTCTCTCTGTACATAACAGAATTTTACCCTTCTGATTCTATAGAGAATGGGGATATGAAGAGATGGTCAGACAGGGAGTAATTAGGAACAAACTAAAAAGAAGAGTGTCAAAGATAGCTGTGTCTTATCCTCAGGACATATTAGTCTGATCTATCAAAAGGCCATCCTGTCCCTGACTCTTAAAATAATATTAGGATTCAAGGTCTGTAAAATTGGGGCTCTAAATGCACTCAACGTTGCCTATAACTGATTACTGAAAACAGAGTCAAAAGCTGAAAATCAGTATGCGCCATAATTGTATGTTACTCCTGAGAGCCTTGTTCAGATGCTGGTAGTGGGCAATAAAGTGGGCAACTGTGTGGAGCCACATCTACAGTGGGCGACAATGGGTAGCCATGCCTAATGTCTGCCTGTTTATCATGTATATTGAGCTGAACAGTCCAGATTGCAACTTGCCATCCAAAAATGTTTATTGAGTGCCTACCCCATATCAAACACAGTGAGAATTCAAGAGTGAACAAGAAACTGCCCTTGCCATTTAAGGAGATTATAGTATAGAGTGGGAGAATGACAAGTAAACAACAAATTAAATATAAAGTGGTAAATGCTTCCAATCATGCAAGCACAGATGCTGTGGGAGCATCATGGGGGACCGAATGGGAGAGAAGGATGTTAGAAAAAAGGTTTTCCGAGAAGGTAACTCATTACTAAGGCCATGAACTAGTCAGGTGAAGGCAAGAGAGGAGGGGTAGCAGAAAGTGTTTTGAGCAGGGGAAATTGCATGAGCAAAGACCTAAATGTAAAAGAAAGTATGGCATACGGGAGGAAATAAAAGTGCTTCAGTACGGCTGGGACATAAAGTATGAGAGTGGAGTTGAGAAGAGGAATCAAGAGAGGGACCAGATCACACAAGGTCTGTATAGGGCTTGACCTTGACCTTTTCCTGCAGGGAATGGGGAGCCATTGAAGGTTTTTAAGCAAGAAAGAAAAATAACCAGACTTTTTTTCTAAAAAGATACCGTGGTAGCAGCATGGAGAATGGTTTGGTGGGGGCCAGTCCACAGAGAGGGACACCTGTTTGGAGGTTGGTTCTGTGTGTGAGAGGCTGACGGCCTGAACAAAGGTGGTGGGAGTGGGAAGAAAGAGGAAGATTTGTATTGGAGAGATTCAGACAGTTGAATCAACAGAACATGGCCAATTATTGAATGTGAGCGTGGAAGAGAAAGAGATGCTAAGCATGACACTTCTTTTATGACTTGGGAAATTGGATAGATGATTCCATTGCCCACTGAGGTAAAGAACACAGGGGACAGGGTGGTTTGAGGAGGAGTTTGGCACATGTTGGATTTAAGGAGCCTACAGGATGTTCAAATGGAGACGTCCTTTCGGCAGATAATATACAAGCTTAGAGCTCAGGAAGGGATCTGGGCTAGACATACAGATGTAAGCACCACCAGGATAGAGTTGTGACTTGAAGCCTTGAAGAGGAGCCTCTGGACATCCCTGCATACTCCCCTCCAGATGATATGCCTTACAGAAGAGGCAGTGTTAATGGATCCTTCTATACCATGGGACAGCTATGGGATCCACATTTTTTCCATCTTGAAAGAGCCAGATGGTCAAGGTTGGGTCTCAGGATCTCATCCTTATGGCACAGACATAATAACAACCAAAGGAGTAGACTTAGATCTTTTTCAGGTGCCTCCTTACCAACTCCTTTACATCTGAGCAAAAACAGCTGGTACTGACCCCTCACCATCAAGAGGGGAGCAGGCTTTATTTTATTGACCTATTTCTTCCTAAAGCTCTGCTAGAGAAGAAGGGGAAGTGTCTAACCACTGTTGAGTCAACTGCTCCAATTTTCTTAGGAAGATAAGTTTAACAGGTATAAACATGGGTTGTGTTGAACAGTTCAAATTTATGATTGATACACAATATTTTTTGAACCAAATTATAGTCACCATCTAAACTCTTTGCTTATATTTTAATGGAAAATAAACAAGCATAGAAAAATTCCCAGGATGACAAGGGCTTTACCTTTTCATCTCACTCCTGAAATGTAGAACCAGAATTTAAGCAATAGTTTCTTCAATATAAGAGGGGAAGTAGAAGGTTGTAATGCCTAACTTGCTGATTGATTTGATTTGTGGGTAGGAGTGAGATGACTCACAGAATTGGGAAACTGGATAAAAAGAGGTGAAAAATACCAAGTCAGGGAACACAGAAGAGGGGGCAGATTTGAACATTCTGAATCTGAAATGCCTGCACAATATTCAGATGGAACTCTGTAAATGGCCATTAGATCAAACTTATGGGTTCTGGTCTCAGGAGAGTGGTCTGGCCTAGAGACACAGGTTTGGGAATCACCAACTTCTGGTTGAGAGCTGGAGACATTTGCAGAGATGAGATTGGCCTGAGGAGTCAAATCTTGAAGAAAATAAATATCAAAGAGAATTAAGACTGAAAAGGTGTTTTAGTTATCTACTGTTACATACCAAGTTATTTAAAACAACACACATTTCTTATCTCACAGCTTCTGTGGGCCAGGAATCCAGGCATAGTTTAGCAGAGTCTTCTGCTCCACGGTCTCTCCCAAGTTGCAATCAAGGTGTCTGCCAAGGCTGGGTCTCATCTGAAGGCTTGACTGGGGAAGGATCTGCCTCCACTCTCACATGTTTGTTGACAGAATTTAGTTCCCTGAGGCCTGTTGAACAGAGGGTCTGAGTTCCTAGCTGATTGTTGGTCAGAGATCACCCTTTGTTCCTTGCCATAGGGGACCCTCCAACATGACAGCTTGCTTCATCAATGAGTGCAAGCCTAAAAGACAACAGAGAGAGTCTGGTAGTGAGACAGAAGTCCCAAGTGTATGTAACCTAATCACAGAGTAACATCCTACCACCTTTGCAATATTCTAGAAGTTAGAAGCAAGCGACAGATCCCAGCACACTCAAAGGAGAGGGATTACACAGGTGTGACCACCACAAGGTGGGAACCATTGCCTATCACAGAAGGACCCTCTGGAAAGAAGACGTAGGAGATCATTAGATGCCTCTAGTGAGAGCAGGTGTAGCAGAGAGTCAGCAATAGCTGTCAAACTGCTGACAAAATGGAAAAAAAGTTTGACTTGGAAAAGAAATGATATTGCAAAGACCCAAGACCCGGATTTGTGGCCTGTGGAAGCTGCAGCAATTCTACCTGTTCAAACACCCACTTTTTAAAATCTTTGCAAAGCTAAGCATCTGAAGAGGCACTTAAAAGATCTCTGGGCCTAAAAGCAGACAATGATAAACAGAAAATGTTGAAAGAGCCACAGATGTACATCACGTCTAGTTCCCTTGGCTCCTCTAGGACCATCTAGCTAAACGTTTCTGACACCTCCTGCCTTACTTAGCAGCTTTGCCCAAAAAGGATCTCTGCAAAACAACCTCCTCTCCTTTCATAGTGCCTGCAGCAACTCAAACCATCCTCTTAAAACTCTTCCTGCAAGCAATAAATTTTCCATGATGTCAGTCCCCCTCCTCTCTCTTGAGCCCTGAACCCTGTACAGTGCTGGAGGCAGACGTAGAACCAATGGATTGGCTTTAAATAAGTTAATAGCCTCCAGGACTTTATTTGTCTCAACATGTAAGCCCCTGGAAACCTAAGGTCCTGGGCAGTCTTGTGAAGTCCCTCGAAAAAGGAAGCTACGCTGGCAGTGGGGAGGGTGTACAGGGAGGGCCTTCTGGGCCAGGAACTCTCAAACAGCAGTCACTTCAGGCTGGCCCGCCCATGCATCAGGGACCATGTCTGTTCAGTCTGCTTTATGCACCAGCTAGCAACGGTGGTTTTGGTGATGACACACCAAGTCAGCACAGAGGGGCTAGAGCTGGGAATTCACATTTTTCCTTAAATGTAAATGTTTCAATACATCTTACACCATTGTCATGTTGTAGGTTTACATATTAAAATTAATTGGGACCAAAAGTAACCAGATCCAGTAGACAGTGTTTCTGGGCAGATTAAGAGGCTAGAGAAGCAAAGCCATGCCTTCCCGTGCTAAGGGCTTCCCTGCCAGTGTTTAAAAGCAATCTTACCAAGCTAGCCCGGAAGCGTTCTTCCTGCAGAAAAGATAAATTCAGAGTGGATTCTTCACTTTGGTCTCATAGAACCTCAGAGTAAAATTTAGCAAGCGTTCAACAAAGAAGGTATCAAGCCATGGTAAGTTTTTTGTGAAATCTATATAATCTGCCTCCGAATTGCATTTATTCTTTAAATACATTACAAAAAAAAAGTTACTATTTAGGGTTTGATTTTATGTTGTCTTACTAAAGAGTTCTATTTTTGTAGCAAAATACATACAATTAGCTTATGAAATGGGAGTGTGGAGGAATCCTAGATTATGTCCAGCTATGACCACTACTGAGCTTCTAATGTGCCCAGGTGTGTCTCATGAACTTGTGGATGGACATGATATAGTGTATTTGCTTGGAGGACCAGGGACTCTCCCGGAGTAGAACTCATCATAAGTGCAAATACGATTAAGCAAAGAAACATGGCTCAATTTAAAACTTGTCACCAGAAAGAAGAGAAATTCTAAAAGCCATATGGTGGCTGTCACCAATCAAGAAACCCCACCAGGTCCCTACCCTCCCCCTCCCCTCTCCATGGACTCATGCTTGAATCCTGGGGCGATCAGGGGCTGCAAGTGGTTTTCACCAGACAGTGGGTGTTAAGTCACCTTACTTTGTCACTCTTCTAAGAGAACTTCAAAGAGAAGCAAGAGGAGCCTTCACAGTGGACGGATGACCTCCACACAGTTTTAGCACTGCAAGGGCTTCCGAGCGCAGCAGCAGGCAGATAGGTGGGTGGCAACACCCCACAGACGCACCAGACCTGCAGGGGTGCCTGCAGAAAAGAGCCAGTGCCCATCAGATGTGGACTTACCCAGAGAAAGGTCCACACCCGCTGGAATGGGCAGTGGTGTCGGGACAAAAGCAGCACTGCCCACAGACAGCTATCTGGACTCCCTGCAGCTGGGGCCCTGCAAGAGCAGGCAGCAGCTGAGCCAACTACAAAGGGAGAGACATGAAGGGTTCTAACTCCGTTAACCAGAAAACCCCACTTCACCAAAACCCCCCATTTGCTAGCATCCTGCTGGACCTGATTTCATTCCATGCGTGTATTTAGTAGGGTTAGTGAGTGAGGTGGCCTATGAACCCCTCCTGTGCTGCAGATCTTGTGTGCACTGGCAGGAGGAAGCTGTCCCCTGTCCTGAGGACAAATGCTGGGGAGGTGCGTTGAAAAGTTTCCATTGGTGAAATAAATGAGCTTGCATCCGCCTGATGGAACACCGTGCATTGAATAAAAACAACGATATAGATCTACCTTTAGTGACACAGAAATATGGTTGTAATATAGAGCAAAGTAAATAAATGCAGATTACAGATTGTGGGGGCAATTACTCAACTGTATGCATTTGTCAGCACTCACAGAACTGTTTACCAAAAAGAGTTAAATTTGCTGTGTGTAAGTTATACCTCAAAAAGAGCAGGTTATATAATATTTACAGAGGGATCCAATTCCTGTGTGTATGTGTGTCCGTGTGCATCAGAAAGGCTCTACACCCAGTGTTAACAGCAGCTATCTCTATTAT